>NC_080648.1:354000-708000 GCF_027579445.1 Ammospiza nelsoni | reverse complement strand
CCAGTTAGGGCTAAAGTATTGGTTTTTTAATCCAGGAAGCCCTGTGCTCCAAGCACACTGCAGCTGTGCAAGGCATCCCAAGGGGAGTGCAAAAGTGCCACAACATGGCTGTCTCCACAGCTTTTTCCTTGGGATAATTCCTGAACCCAGGATGATTTAAATGACCAGTGTTAGGGCTAGGGTTAGGGTTACGCCTAGGTGTAGAGCTTTTTAAACCAGCAAGCTCTGACCTCCAGGCACACGGCAGCTGCGAAAGGCATACCATAGGGAGAGCAGAAGTGCCACAACATGGCTGCTTTCACTGCTTTTTCCTTAGGAAGAGCCCTAATACCCAGCTGATTTACCTTCCTAGGGTTACTGTTAGGCTTAGGCCTAGGACTTTTAAAACCAGGAAGCCCTGTGCTCCAGGCCCACTGCAGCTGCGAAAGACATCCCAAGGGGAGCGCAAAAGTGACACAACTTGGCTGCCACCACTGATATTTCCATGACACCATCCAGAACCATAGGCTGATTTTCCTTCCCAGGGTTAGAGTTACGCCTAGGGGAGGGTTTTTTAAGCAGAAAGCCCTGAGTTCCAAGAACACAGCAGCTGCGAAGGACTACCCAAGAAGAGCGCAAAAGTACCACAACATGCCTGCCTCCACAGCTTTTTCCTTGGGGACATCCCTAATTCCTGGCTGATTTGCCTTTCTCGTCTTAGGGTTGGCGTTCGGCCTAGGGCTAGGATTTTTAAAATCAGGAAGCCCTTAGTTCCAGGCACACTGGTGCTGTGAGAGGCATCCAAAAGGGAGTGCAAAAGTGCCACAACATGGCTGTCTCCACAGCTTTTTCCTTGGGATAATATCTAAACCCAAGCTGATTTACATGTCCAGTGTTAGGGTTAGGGTTAGGGTTCAGCCTAGGTGTAGAGCTTTTTAAACCAGCAAGCTCTGAGCTCCAGGCACACGGCAGCTGTGAAAGGCATCCCAAGGGGAGCACAAAATTGCCCGAAAATGGCTGCTTCCACACGTTTTTATTGGCACCATTGCTTACCCTTGGCTGAATTACCTGCCTCCAGTCTCAGCTAGGGACAGGGTTTTTTAAACCAGGAAGCCCTGAGCTCCAGGCACATGTCAGCTGTGAAAGACATCCCAAGGGGAGTACAAAAGTGCAACAACATGGCAGCTTTCACAGCTTTTTCCTTGGCACCATCCCTATACCTAGGCTGATTTATCTGCCTAGGGTTAGGGTTAGGGTTCAGCCTAGGGATAGGATTTTTTCAAACAGGAAGCCCTGAGTTCCAGGCTTACTGCATCTGCCAAAGGCATCCCAAAGGGAGCGCAGAAGTACCTCAACATGGCTCCTTTCACGGCTTTTCCCTTAGGAAGAACCCTAATACCCGGCTTGTTGAAGTGAGGGGGAGAACGACTATCCTATAATGCATCGAACTCCAAATTTATTGATCGATCAGTCACCTTAAATAATAGTGTTAACGAACTTCATGCATATTCCAAAATACAGCTTTATGATAGGCTAACAGAGAAAACTCTAACCACTCCTTTTGTTTTACAATACCGTTGATTGTTTACATCAAACAAAATCAGTTTTCTCGCTGTGATACGAACGGTTCTCAAAACTTCCATAACTGTTCCCAGGGTGCCATCTTTTCCCAGAGAGGATGTTACCTTTGTTATGGGAAGACTGCCTGAGAACTTTATTGTTTATGCAAGGATGCCTGAGAGAGACTAATTGTTTATAGAAGTCAGGCTGGGAACTGCTTTGAAACTGCTTCACAGCTACCTGTTACTTTTCTCTCAGTTGCATGGCTTCGTGGCCTTTTTCCTCAAGCCATGCCTGAACTAAACTCTCCACACCGGCTGATTTACCTTCCAAGGGTTACTGCTAGGCTTAGGCCTAGGACTTTTAAAACCAGGAAGCCCTGTGCTCCAGGCCCACTGCAGCTGCGAAAGGCATCCCAAGGGGAGCGCAAAAGTGACACAACTTGGCTGCCACCACTGATATTTCCATGAGACCATCCAGAATCATAGGCTGATTTTCCTTCCTAGGCTTAAGGTTTGAGTTACGCCTAGGGTAAGGGTTCTATTAACCAGAAAGCCCTGAGTTCCAAGAACACAGCAGCTGCGAAGGACTGCCCAAGAAGAGCGCAAAAGTACCACAACATGCCTGCCTCCACAGCTTTTTCCTTGGGGACATCCCTAATTCCTGGCTGATTTGCCTTTCTCGTCTTAGGGTTGGGGTTCGGCCTAGGGCTAGGATTTTTAAAATCAGGAAGCCCTGAGTGCCAGGCACACTGGAGCTGTGAAAGGCATCCAAAAGGGAGTGCAAAAGTGCCACAACATGGCTGCTTTCATGGCTTTTTCCTTGGCAAGAAGCCTAACACCAGGCTGATTTACCTTCCCAGGGTTACTGTTAGGCTTAGGCCTAGGGCTAGGATTTTTAAAACTAGGAAGCCCTTAGCTCCAGGCACACTGCAGTTGTTCAAGGCATCCCAAGAGGGCCGCAAAAGTGACAAAACTTGGCTGTCTCTTCTGCTATTCTCATGAGACCATCCCGAACCATAGGCTGATTTTCCTTCCTAGGGTTAGCGTTAGAGTTACGTCTAGGGTTAGTGTTTTTTTAACCAGAAAGCCCTGACTTCCAAGGACACAGCACCTGCGAAGGTCTACCCAAGAGGAGCGCAAAAGTGCCACAACATGGCTGCCTCCAGCGCTTTTTCCTTGGGACCATCATGGACCCTAGGCTGATTTACTTGCCTCCAGTTGCAGCTATGGTCACGCCAAGGGAGAGGGTTTTTAAATCAGTAAACCCTGAGCTCCAGACCCAGTGCAGCTGCGAAAGGCTTCCCAAGGACAGCCAAAAATTGCCTCAACATGCTCCCTCCAGTGCTTTTTTCCTTGGGAACATCCCTATCCCTAGGCTGATTTATCTGCCTATGGTTAGAGTTAGGGTTCAGCCTAGGGATGGAATGTTTTCAAACAGGAAGCCCTGAGTTCCAGGGGCACTGCAGCTGCCAAAGGCATCCCAAGGGGAAAGCAAATGTGCCACAACTTGGCTGTGTCCAGAGCTTTTTCCTTGGGACCATCGCGAAACGAAAGCTGATTTAGAAGCCTCCAGTTAGGGCTAAAGTATTGGTTTTTTAATCCAGGAAGCCCTGTGCTCCAAGCACACTGCAGCTGTGCAAGGCATCCCAAGGGGAGTGCAAAAGTGCCACAACATGGCTGTCTCCACAGCTTTTTCCTTGGGATAATTCCTGAACCCAGGATGATTTAAATGACCAGTGTTAGGGCTAGGGTTAGGGTTACGCCTAGGTGTAGAGCTTTTTAAACCAGCAAGCTCTGACCTCCAGGCACACGGCAGCTGCGAAAGGCATCCCATAGGGAGAGCAGAAGTGCCACAACATGGCTGCTTTCACTGCTTTTTCCTTAGGAAGAGCCCTAATACCCAGCTGATTTACCTTCCTAGGGTTACTGTTAGGCTTAGGCCTAGGACTTTTAAAACCAGGAAGCCCTGTGCTCCAGGCCCACTGCAGCTGCGAAAGACATCCCAAGGGGAGCGCAAAAGTGACACAACTTGGCTGCCACCACTGATATTTCCATGAGACCATCCAGAACCATAGGCTGATTTTCCTTCCCAGGGTTAGAGTTGCGCCTAGGGTAGGGTTTTTTAAGCAGAAAGCCCTGAGTTCCAAGAACACAGCAGCTGCGAAGGACTATCCAAGAAGAGCGCAAAAGTACCACAACATGTCTGCCTCCACAGCTTTTTCCTTGGGGACATCCCTAATTCCTGGCTGATTTGCCTTTCTCGTCTTAGGGTTGGCGTTCGGCCTAGGGCTAGGATTTTTAAAATCAGGAAGCCCTTAGTTCCAGGCACACTGGTGCTGTGAGAGGCATCCAAAAGGGAGTGCAAAAGTGCCACAACATGGCTGTCTCCACAGCTTTTTCCTTGGGATAATATCTAAACCCAAGCTGATTTACATGTCCAGTGTTAGGGTTAGGGTTAGGGTTCAGCCTAGGTGTAGAGCTTTTTAAACCAGCAAGCTCTGAGCTCCAGGCACACGGCAGCTGTGAAAGGCATCCCAAGGGGAGCACAAAATTGCCCGAAAATGGCTGCTTCCACATGTTTTTATTGGCACCATTGCTTACCCTTGGCTGAATTACCTGCCTCCAGTCTCAGCTAGGGACAGGGTTTTTTAAACCAGGAAGCCCTGAGCTCCAGGCACATGTCAGCTGTGAAAGACATCCCAAGGGGAGTACAAAAGTGCAACAACATGGCAGCTTTCACAGCTTTTTCCTTGGCACCATCCCTATACCTAGGCTGATTTATCTGCCTAGGGTTAGGGTTAGGGTTCAGCCTAGGGATAGGATTTTTTCAAACAGGAAGCCCTGAGTTCCAGGCTTACTGCATCTGCCAAAGGCATCCCAAAGGGAGCGCAGAAGTACCTCAACATGGCTCCTTTCACGGCTTTTCCCTTAGGAAGAACCCTAATACCCGGCTTGTTGAAGTGAGGGGGAGAACGACTATCCTATAATGCATCGAACTCCAAATTTATTGATCGATCAGTCACCTTAAATAATAGTGTTAACGAACTTCATGCATATTCCAAAATACAGCTTTATGATAGGCTAACAGAGAAAACTCTAACCACTCCTTTTGTTTTACAATACCGTTGATTGTTTACATCAAACAAAATCAGTTTTCTCGCTGTGATACGAACGGTTCTCAAAACTTCCATAACTGTTCCCAGGGTGCCATCTTTTCCCAGAGAGGATGTTACCTTTGTTATGGGAAGACTGCCTGAGAACTTTATTGTTTATGCAAGGATGCCTGAGAGAGACTAATTGTTTATAGAAGTCAGGCTGGGAACTGCTTTGAAACTGCTTCACAGCTACCTGTTACTTTTCTCTCAGTTGCATGGCTTCGTGGCCTTTTTCCTCAAGCCATGCCTGAACTAAACTCTCCACACCGGCTGATTTACCTTCCAAGGGTTACTGCTAGGCTTAGGCCTAGGACTTTTAAAACCAGGAAGCCCTGTGCTCCAGGCCCACTGCAGCTGCGAAAGGCATCCCAAGGGGAGCGCAAAAGTGACACAACTTGGCTGCCACCACTGATATTTCCATGAGACCATCCAGAATCATAGGCTGATTTTCCTTCCTAGGCTTAAGGTTTGAGTTACGCCTAGGGTAAGGGTTCTATTAACCAGAAAGCCCTGAGTTCCAAGAACACAGCAGCTGCGAAGGACTGCCCAAGAAGAGCGCAAAAGTACCACAACATGCCTGCCTCCACAGCTTTTTCCTTGGGGACATCCCTAATTCCTGGCTGATTTGCCTTTCTCGTCTTAGGGTTGGGGTTCGGCCTAGGGCTAGGATTTTTAAAATCAGGAAGCCCTGAGTGCCAGGCACACTGGAGCTGTGAAAGGCATCCAAAAGGGAGTGCAAAAGTGCCACAACATGGCTGCTTTCATGGCTTTTTCCTTGGCAAGAAGCCTAACACCAGGCTGATTTACCTTCCCAGGGTTACTGTTAGGCTTAGGCCTAGGGCTAGGATTTTTAAAACTAGGAAGCCCTTAGCTCCAGGCACACTGCAGTTGTTCAAGGCATCCCAAGAGGGCCGCAAAAGTGACAAAACTTGGCTGTCTCTTCTGCTATTCTCATGAGACCATCCCGAACCATAGGCTGATTTTCCTTCCTAGGGTTAGCGTTAGAGTTACGTCTAGGGTTAGTGTTTTTTTAACCAGAAAGCCCTGACTTCCAAGGACACAGCACCTGCGAAGGTCTACCCAAGAGGAGCGCAAAAGTGCCACAACATGGCTGCCTCCAGCGCTTTTTCCTTGGGACCATCATGGACCCTAGGCTGATTTACTTGCCTCCAGTTGCAGCTATGGTCACGCCAAGGGAGAGGGTTTTTAAATCAGTAAACCCTGAGCTCCAGACCCAGTGCAGCTGCAAAAGGCTTCCCAAGGACAGCCAAAAATTGCCTCAACATGCTCCCTCCAGTGCTTTTTTCCTTGGGAACATCCCTATCCCTAGGCTGATTTATCTGCCTATGGTTAGAGTTAGGGTTCAGCCTAGGGATGGAATGTTTTCAAACAGGAAGCCCTGAGTTCCAGGGGCACTGCAGCTGCCAAAGGCATCCCAAGGGGAAAGCAAATGTGCCACAACTTGGCTGTGTCCAGAGCTTTTTCCTTGGGACCATCGCGAAACGAAAGCTGATTTAGAAGCCTCCAGTTAGGGCTAAAGTATTGGTTTTTTAATCCAGGAAGCCCTGTGCTCCAAGCACACTGCAGCTGTGAAAGGCATCCCAAGGGGAGTGCAAAAGTGCCACAACATGGCTGTCTCCACAGCTTTTTCCTTGGGATAATTCCTGAACCCAGGATGATTTAAATGACCAGTGTTAGGGCTAGGGTTAGGGTTACACCTAGGTGTAGAGCTTTTTAAACCAGCAAGCTCTGACCTCCAGGCACACGGCAGCTGCGAAAGGCATACCATAGGGAGAGCAGAAGTGCCACAACATGGCTGCTTTCACTGCTTTTTCCTTAGGAAGAGCCCTAATACCCAGCTGATTTACCTTCCTAGGGTTACTGTTAGGCTTAGGCCTAGGACTTTTAAAACCAGGAAGCCCTGGGCTCCAGGCCCACTGCAGCTGCGAAAGGCATCCCAAGGGGAGCGCAAAAGTGACACAACTTGGCTGCCACCACTGATATTTCCATGAGACCATCCAGAACCATAGGCTGATTTTCCTTCCCAGGGTTAGAGTTACGCCTAGGGTAGGGTTTTTAAGCAGAAAGCCCTGAGTTCCAAGAACACAGCAGCTGCGAAGGACTACCCAAGAAGAGCGCAAAAGTACCACAACATGCCTGCCTCCACAGCTTTTTCCTTGGGGACATCCCTAATTCCTGGCTGATTTGCCTTTCTCGTCTTAGGGTTGGCGTTCGGCCTAGGGCTAGGATTTTTAAAATCAGGAAGCCCTTAGTTCCAGGCACACTGGTGCTGTGAAAGGCATCCAAAAGGGAGTGCAAAAGTGCCACAACATGGCTGTCTCCACAGCCTTTTCCTTGGGATAATATCTAAACCCAAGCTGATTTACATGTCCAGTGTTAGGGTTAGGGTTAGGGTTCAGCCTAGGTGTAGAGCTTTTTAAACCAGCAAGCTCTGAGCTCCAGGCACACGGCAGCTGTGAAAGGCATCCCCAGGGGAGCACAAAATTGCCCGAAAATGGCTGCCTCCACACGTTTTTATTGGCACCATTGCTTACCCTTGGCTGAATTACCTGCCTCCAGTCTCAGCTAGGGACAGGGTTTTTTAAACCAGGAAGCCCTGAGCTCCAGGCACATGTCAGCTGTGAAAGACATCCCAAGGGGAGTACAAAAGTGCAACAACATGGCAGCTTTCACAGCTTTTTCCTTGGCACCATCCCTATACCTAGGCTGATTTATCTGCCTAGGGTTAGGGTTAGGGTTCAGCCTAGGGATAGGATTTTTTCAAACAGGAAGCCCTGAGTTCCAGGCTTACTGCATCTGCCAAAGGCATCCCAAAGGGAGCGCAGAAGTGCCTCAACATGGCTCCTTTCATGGCTTTTCCCTTAGGAAGAACCCTAATACCCGGCTGATTTACCTTCCAAGGGTTACTGCTAGGCTTAGGCCTAGGACTTTTAAAACCAGGAAGCCCTGTGCTCCAGGCCCACTGCAGCTGCGAAAGGCATCCCAAGGGGAGCGCAAAAGTGACACAATTTGGCTGCCACCACTGATATTTCCATGAGACCATCCAGAATCATAGGCTGATTTTACTTCCTAGGCTTAAGGTTTGAGTTACGCCTAGGGTAAGGGTTCTATTAACCAGAAAGCCCTGAGTTCCAAGAACACAGCAGCTGCGAAGGACTGCCCAAGAAGAGCGCAAAAGTACCACAACATGCCTGCCTCCACAGCTTTTTCCTTGGGGACATCCCTAATTCCTGGCTGATTTGCCTTTCTCGTCTTAGGGTTGGGGTTCGGCCTAGGGCTAGGATTTTTAAAATCAGGAAGCCCTGAGTGCCAGGCACACTGGAGCTGTGAAAGGCATCCAAAAGGGAGTGCAAAAGTGCCACAACATGGCTGCTTTCATGGCTTTTTCCTTGGCAAGAAGCCTAACACCAGGCTGATTTACTTTCCCAGGGTTACTGTTAGGCTTAGGCCTAGGGCTAGGATTTTTAAAACTAGGAAGCCCTTAGCTCCAGGCACACTGCAGCTGTTCAAGGCATCCCAAGAGGGCCGCAAAAGTGACAAAACTTGGCTGTCTCTTCTGCTATTCTCATGAGACCATCCCGAACCATAGGCTGATTTTCCTTCCTAGGGTTAGCGTTAGAGTTACGTCTAGGGTTAGTGTTTTTTTAACCAGAAAGCCCTGACTTCCAAGGACACAGCACCTGCGAAGGTCTACCCAAGAGGAGCGCAAAAGTGCCACAACATGGCTGCCTCCAGCGCTTTTTCCTTGGGACCATCATGGACCCTAGGCTGATTTACTTGCCTCCAGTTGCAGCTATGGTCACGCCAAGGGAGAGGGTTTTTAAATCAGTAAACCCTGAGCTCCAGACCCAGTGCAGCTGCAAAAGGCTTCCCAAGGACAGCCAAAAATTGCCTCAACATGCTCCCTCCAGTGCTTTTTTCCTTGGGAACATCCCTATCCCTAGGCTGATTTATCTGCCTATGGTTAGAGTTAGGGTTCAGCCTAGGGATGGAATGTTTTCAAACAGGAAGCCCTGAGTTCCAGGGGCACTGCAGCTGCCAAAGGCATCCCAAGGGGAAAGCAAATGTGCCACAACTTGGCTGTGTCCAGAGCTTTTTCCTTGGGACCATCGCGAAACGAAAGCTGATTTAGAAGCCTCCAGTTAGGGCTAAAGTATTGGTTTTTTAATCCAGGAAGCCCTGTGCTCCAAGCACACTGCAGCTGTGCAAGGCATCCCAAGGGGAGTGCAAAAGTGCCACAACATGGCTGTCTCCACAGCTTTTTCCTTGGGATAATTCCTGAACCCAGGATGATTTAAATGACCAGTGTTAGGGCTAGGGTTAGGGTTACGCCTAGGTGTAGAGCTTTTTAAACCAGCAAGCTCTGACCTCCAGGCACACGGCAGCTGCGAAAGGCATCCCATAGGGAGAGCAGAAGTGCCACAACATGGCTGCTTTCACTGCTTTTTCCTTAGGAAGAGCCCTAATACCCAGCTGATTTACCTACCTAGGGTTACTGTTAGGCTTAGGCCTAGGACTTTTAAAACCAGGAAGCCCTGTTCTCCAGGCCCACTGCAGCTGCGAAAGGCATCCCAAGGGGAGCGCAAAAGTGACACAACTTGGCTGCCACCACTGATATTTCCATGAGACCATCCAGAACCATAGGCTGATTTTCCTTCCCAGGGTTAGAGTTACGCCTAGGGTAGGGTTTTTAAGCAGAAAGCCCTGAGTTCCAAGAACACAGCAGCTGCGAAGGACTACCCAAGAAGAGCGCAAAAGTACCACAACATGCCTGCCTCCACAGCTTTTTCCTTGGGGACATCCCTAATTCCTGGCTGATTTGCCTTTCTCGTCTTAGGGTTGGCGTTCGGCCTAGGGCTAGGATTTTTAAAATCAGGAAGCCCTTAGTTCCAGGCACACTGGTGCTGTGAAAGGCATCCAAAAGGGAGTGCAAAAGTGCCACAACATGGCTGTCTCCACAGCCTTTTCCTTGGGATAATATCTAAACCCAAGCTGATTTACATGTCCAGTGTTAGGGTTAGGGTTAGGGTTCAGCCTAGGTGTAGAGCTTTTTAAACCAGCAAGCTCTGAGCTCCAGGCACACGGCAGCTGTGAAAGGCATCCCCAGGGGAGCACAAAATTGCCCGAAAATGGCTGCCTCCACACGTTTTTATTGGCACCATTGCTTACCCTTGGCTGAATTACCTGCCTCCAGTCTCAGCTAGGGACAGGGTTTTTTAAACCAGGAAGCCCTGAGCTCCAGGCACATGTCAGCTGTGAAAGACATCCCAAGGGGAGTACAAAAGTGCAACAACATGGCAGCTTTCACAGCTTTTTCCTTGGCACCATCCCTATACCTAGGCTGATTTATCTGCCTAGGGTTAGGGTTAGGGTTCAGCCTAGGGATAGGATTTTTTCAAACAGGAAGCCCTGAGTTCCAGGCTTACTGCATCTGCCAAAGGCATCCCAAAGGGAGCGCAGAAGTGCCTCAACATGGCTCCTTTCATGGCTTTTCCCTTAGGAAGAACCCTAATACCCGGCTGATTTACCTTCCAAGGGTTACTGCTAGGCTTAGGCCTAGGACTTTTAAAACCAGGAAGCCCTGTGCTCCAGGCCCACTGCAGCTGCGAAAGGCATCCCAAGGGGAGCGCAAAAGTGACACAACTTGGCTGCCACCACTGATATTTCCATGAGACCATCCCGAACCATAGGCTGATTTTCCTTCCTAGGCTTAAGGTTTGAGTTACGCCTAGGGTAAGGGTTCTATTAACCAGAAAGCCCTGAGTTCCAAGAACACAGCAGCTGCGAAGGGCTGCCCAAGAAGAGCGCAAAAGTACCACAACATGCCTGCCTCCACAGCTTTTTCCTTGGGGACATCCCTAATTCCTGGCTGATTTGCCTTTCTCGTCTTAGGGTTGGGGTTCGGCCTAGGGCTAGGATTTTTAAAATCAGGAAGCCCTGAGTGCCAGGCACACTGGAGCTGTGAAAGGCATCCAAAAGGGAGTGCAAAAGTGCCACAACATGGCTGCTTTCATGGCTTTTTCCTTGGCAAGAAGCCTAACACCAGGCTGATTTACCTTCCCAGGGTTACTGTTAGGCTTAGGCCTAGGGCTAGGATTTTTAAAACTAGGAAGCCCTTAGCTCCAGGCACACTGCAGCTGTTCAAGGCATCCCAAGAGGGCCGCAAAAGTGACAAAACTTGGCTGTCTCTTCTGCTATTCTCATGAGACCATCCCGAACCATAGGCTGATTTTCCTTCCTAGGGTTAGCGTTAGAGTTACGTCTAGGGTTAGTGTTTTTTTAACCAGAAAGCCCTGACTTCCAAGGACACAGCACCTGCGAAGGTCTACCCAAGAGGAGCGCAAAAGTGCCACAACATGGCTGCCTCCAGCGCTTTTTCCTTGGGACCATCATGGACCCTAGGCTGATTTACTTGCCTCCAGTTGCAGCTATGGTCACGCCAAGGGAGAGGGTTTTTAAATCAGTAAACCCTGAGCTCCAGACCCAGTGCAGCTGCAAAAGGCTTCCCAAGGACAGCCAAAAATTGCCTCAACATGCTCCCTCCAGTCCTTTTTTCCTTGGGAACATCCCTATCCCTAGGCTGATTTATCTGCCTATGGTTAGAGTTAGGGTTCAGCCTAGGGATGGAATGTTTTCAAACAGGAAGCCCTGAGTTCCAGGGGCACTGCAGCTGCCAAAGGCATCCCAAGGGGAAAGCAAATGTGCCACAACTTGGCTGTGTCCAGAGCTTTTTCCTTGGGACCATCGCGAAACGAAAGCTGATTTAGAAGCCTCCAGTTAGGGCTAAAGTATTGGTTTTTTAATCCAGGAAGCCCTGTGCTCCAAGCACACTGCAGCTGTGAAAGGCATCCCAAGGGGAGTGCAAAAGTGCCACAACATGGCTGTCTCCACAGCTTTTTCCTTGGGATAATTCCTGAACCCAGGATGATTTAAATGACCAGTGTTAGGGCTAGGGTTAGGGTTACACCTAGGTGTAGAGCTTTTTAAACCAGCAAGCTCTGACCTCCAGGCACACGGCAGCTGCGAAAGGCATCCCATAGGGAGAGCAGAAGTGCCACAACATGGCTGCTTTCACTGCTTTTTCCTTAGGAAGAGCCCTAATACCCAGCTGATTTACCTACCTAGGGTTACTGTTAGGCTTAGGCCTAGGACTTTTAAAACCAGGAAGCCCTGTGCTCCAGGCCCACTGCAGCTGCGAAAGGCATCCCAAGGGGAGCGCAAAAGTGACACAACTTGGCTGCCACCACTGATATTTCCATGAGACCATCCAGAACCATAGGCTGATTTTCCTTCCCAGGGTTAGAGTTACGCCTAGGGTAGGGTTTTTTAAGCAGAAAGCCCTGAGTTCCAAGAACACAGCAGCTGCGAAGGACTACCCAAGAAGAGCGCAAAAGTACCACAACATGCCTGCCTCCACAGCTTTTTCCTTGGGGACATCCCTAATTCCTGGCTGATTTGCCTTTCTCGTCTTAGGGTTGGCGTTCGGCCTAGGGCTAGGATTTTTAAAATCAGGAAGCCCTTAGTTCCAGGCACACTGGTGCTGTGAAAGGCATCCAAAAGGGAGTGCAAAAGTGCCACAACATGGCTGTCTCCACAGCCTTTTCCTTGGGATAATATCTAAACCCAAGCTGATTTACATGTCCAGTGTTAGGGTTAGGGTTAGGGTTCAGCCTAGGTGTAGAGCTTTTTAAACCAGCAAGCTCTGAGCTCCAGGCACACGGCAGCTGTGAAAGGCATCCCCAGGGGAGCACAAAATTGCCCGAAAATGGCTGCCTCCACACGTTTTTATTGGCACCATTGCTTACCCTTGGCTGAATTACCTGCCTCCAGTCTCAGCTAGGGACAGGGTTTTTTAAACCAGGAAGCCCTGAGCTCCAGGCACATGTCAGCTGTGAAAGACATCCCAAGGGGAGTACAAAAGTGCAACAACATGGCAGCTTTCACAGCTTTTTCCTTGGCACCATCCCTATACCTAGGCTGATTTATCTGCCTAGGGTTAGGGTTAGGGTTCAGCCTAGGGATAGGATTTTTTCAAACAGGAAGCCCTGAGTTCCAGGCTTACTGCATCTGCCAAAGGCATCCCAAAGGGAGCGCAGAAGTGCCTCAACATGGCTCCTTTCATGGCTTTTCCCTTAGGAAGAACCCTAATACCCGGCTGATTTACCTTCCAAGGGTTACTGCTAGGCTTAGGCCTAGGACTTTTAAAACCAGGAAGCCCTGGGCTCCAGGCCCACTGCAGCTGCGAAAGGCATCCCAAGGGGAGCGCAAAAGTGACACAACTTGGCTGCCACCACTGATATTTCCATGAGACCATCCAGAATCATAGGCTGATTTTCCTTCCTAGGCTTAAGGTTTGAGTTACGCCTAGGGTAAGGGTTCTATTAACCAGAAAGCCCTGAGTTCCAAGAACACAGCAGCTGCGAAGGACTGCCCAAGAAGAGCGCAAAAGTACCACAACATGCCTGCCTCCACAGCTTTTTCCTTGGGGACATCCCTAATTCCTGGCTGATTTGCCTTTCTCGTCTTAGGGTTGGGGTTCGGCCTAGGGCTAGGATTTTTAAAATCAGGAAGCCCTGAGTGCCAGGCACACTGGAGCTGTGAAAGGCATCCAAAAGGGAGTGCAAAAGTGCCACAACATGGCTGCTTTCATGGCTTTTTCCTTGGCAAGAAGCCTAACACCAGGCTGATTTACCTTCCCAGGGTTACTGTTAGGCTTAGGCCTAGGGCTAGGATTTTTAAAACTAGGAAGCCCTTAGCTCCAGGCACACTGCAGCTGTTCAAGGCATCCCAAGAGGGCCGCAAAAGTGACAAAACTTGGCTGTCTCTTCTGCTATTCTCATGAGACCATCCCGAACCATAGGCTGATTTTCCTTCCTAGGGTTAGCGTTAGAGTTACGTCTAGGGTTAGTGTTTTTTTAACCAGAAAGCCCTGACTTCCAAGGACACAGCACCTGCAAAGGTCTACCCAAGAGGAGCGCAAAAGTGCCACAACATGGCTGCCTCCAGCGCTTTTTCCTTGGGACCATCATGGACCCTAGGCTGATTTACTTGCCTCCAGTTGCAGCTATGGTCACGCCAAGGGAGAGGGTTTTTAAATCAGTAAACCCTGAGCTCCAGACCCAGTGCAGCTGCAAAAGGCTTCCCAAGGACAGCCAAAAATTGCCTCAACATGCTCCCTCCAGTGCTTTTTTCCTTGGGAACATCCCTATCCCTAGGCTGATTTATCTGCCTATGGTTAGAGTTAGGGTTCAGCCTAGGGATGGAATGTTTTCAAACAGGAAGCCCTGAGTTCCAGGGGCACTGCAGCTGCCAAAGGCATCCCAAGGGGAAAGCAAATGTGCCACAACTTGGCTGTGTCCAGAGCTTTTTCCTTGGGACCATCGCGAAACGAAAGCTGATTTAGAAGCCTCCAGTTAGGGCTAAAGTATTGGTTTTTTAATCCAGGAAGCCCTGTGCTCCAAGCACACTGCAGCTGTGAAAGGCATCCCAAGGGGAGTGCAAAAGTGCCACAACATGGCTGTCTCCACAGCTTTTTCCTTGGGATAATTCCTGAACCCAGGATGATTTAAATGACCAGTGTTAGGGCTAGGGTTAGGGTTACGCCTAGGTGTAGAGCTTTTTAAACCAGCAAGCTCTGACCTCCAGGCACACGGCAGCTGCGAAAGGCATCCCATAGGGAGAGCAGAAGTGCCACAACATGGCTGCTTTCACTGCTTTTTCCTTAGGAAGAGCCCTAATACCCAGCTGATTTACCTTCCTACGGTTACTGTTAGGCTTAGGCCTAGGACTTTTAAAACCAGGAAGCCCTGGGCTCCAGGCCCACTGCAGCTGCGAAAGGCATCCCAAGGGGAGCACAAAAGTGACACAACTTGGCTGCCACCACTGATATTTCCATGAGACCATCCAGAACCATAGGCTGATTTTCCTTCCCAGGGTTAGAGTTACGCCTAGGGTAGGGTTTTTAAGCAGAAAGCCCTGAGTTCCAAGAACACAGTAGCTGCGAAGGACTACCCAAGAAGAGCGCAAAAGTACCACAACATGCCTGCCTCCACAGCTTTTTCCTTGGGGACATCCCTAATTCCTGGCTGATTTGCCTTTCTTGTCTTAGGGTTGGCGTTCGGCCTAGGGCTAGGATTTTTAAAATCAGGAAGCCCTTAGTTCCAGGCACACTGGTGCTGTGAAAGGCATCCAAAAGGGAGTGCAAAAGTGCCACAACATGGCTGTCTCCACAGCCTTTTCCTTGGGATAATATCTAAACCCAAGCTGATTTACATGTCCAGTGTTAGGGTTAGGGTTAGGGTTCAGCCTAGGTGTAGAGCTTTTTAAACCAGCAAGCTCTGAGCTCCAGGCACACGGCAGCTGTGAAAGGCATCCCCAGGGGAGCACAAAATTGCCCGAAAATGGCTGCCTCCACACGTTTTTATTGGCACCATTGCTTACCCTTGGCTGAATTACCTGCCTCCAGTCTCAGCTAGGGACAGGGTTTTTTAAACCAGGAAGCCCTGAGCTCCAGGCACATGTCAGCTGTGAAAGACATCCCAAGGGGAGTACAAAAGTGCAACAACATGGCAGCTTTCACAGCTTTTTCCTTGGCACCATCCCTATACCTAGGCTGATTTATCTGCCTAGGGTTAGGGTTAGGGTTCAGCCTAGGGATAGGATTTTTTCAAACAGGAAGCCCTGAGTTCCAGGCTTACTGCATCTGCCAAAGGCATCCCAAAGGGAGCGCAGAAGTGCCTCAACATGGCTCCTTTCATGGCTTTTCCCTTAGGAAGAACCCTAATACCCGGCTGATTTACCTTCCAAGGGTTACTGCTAGGCTTAGGCCTAGGACTTTTAAAACCAGGAAGCCCTGTGCTCCAGGCCCACTGCAGCTGCGAAAGGCATCCCAAGGGGAGCGCAAAAGTGACACAACTTGGCTGCCACCACTGATATTTCCATGAGACCATCCCGAACCATAGGCTGATTTTCCTTCCTAGGCTTAAGGTTTGAGTTACGCCTAGGGTAAGGGTTCTATTAACCAGAAAGCCCTGAGTTCCAAGAACACAGCAGCTGCGAAGGGCTGCCCAAGAAGAGCGCAAAAGTACCACAACATGCCTGCCTCCACAGCTTTTTCCTTGGGGACATCCCTAATTCCTGGCTGATTTGCCTTTCTCGTCTTAGGGTTGGGGTTCGGCCTAGGGCTAGGATTTTTAAAATCAGGAAGCCCTGAGTGCCAGGCACACTGGAGCTGTGAAAGGCATCCAAAAGGGAGTGCAAAAGTGCCACAACATGGCTGCTTTCATGGCTTTTTCCTTGGCAAGAAGCCTAACACCAGGCTGATTTACCTTCCCAGGGTTACTGTTAGGCTTAGGCCTAGGGCTAGGATTTTTAAAACTAGGAAGCCCTTAGCTCCAGGCACACTGCAGCTGTTCAAGGCATCCCAAGAGGGCCGCAAAAGTGACAAAACTTGGCTGTCTCTTCTGCTATTCTCATGAGACCATCCCGAACCATAGGCTGATTTTCCTTCCTAGGGTTAGCGTTAGAGTTACGTCTAGGGTTAGTGTTTTTTTAACCAGAAAGCCCTGACTTCCAAGGACACAGCACCTGCGAAGGTCTACCCAAGAGGAGCGCAAAAGTGCCACAACATGGCTGCCTCCAGCGCTTTTTCCTTGGGACCATCATGGACCCTAGGCTGATTTACTTGCCTCCAGTTGCAGCTATGGTCACGCCAAGGGAGAGGGTTTTTAAATCAGTAAACCCTGAGCTCCAGACCCAGTGCAGCTGCAAAAGGCTTCCCAAGGACAGCCAAAAATTGCCTCAACATGCTCCCTCCAGTCCTTTTTTCCTTGGGAACATCCCTATCCCTAGGCTGATTTATCTGCCTATGGTTAGAGTTAGGGTTCAGCCTAGGGATGGAATGTTTTCAAACAGGAAGCCCTGAGTTCCAGGGGCACTGCAGCTGCCAAAGGCATCCCAAGGGGAAAGCAAATGTGCCACAACTTGGCTGTGTCCAGAGCTTTTTCCTTGGGACCATCGCGAAACGAAAGCTGATTTAGAAGCCTCCAGTTAGGGCTAAAGTATTGGTTTTTTAATCCAGGAAGCCCTGTGCTCCAAGCACACTGCAGCTGTGAAAGGCATCCCAAGGGGAGTGCAAAAGTGCCACAACATGGCTGTCTCCACAGCTTTTTCCTTGGGATAATTCCTGAACCCAGGATGATTTAAATGACCAGTGTTAGGGCTAGGGTTAGGGTTACACCTAGGTGTAGAGCTTTTTAAACCAGCAAGCTCTGACCTCCAGGCACACGGCAGCTGCGAAAGGCATCCCATAGGGAGAGCAGAAGTGCCACAACATGGCTGCTTTCACTGCTTTTTCCTTAGGAAGAGCCCTAATACCCAGCTGATTTACCTACCTAGGGTTACTGTTAGGCTTAGGCCTAGGACTTTTAAAACCAGGAAGCCCTGTGCTCCAGGCCCACTGCAGCTGCGAAAGGCATCCCAAGGGGAGCGCAAAAGTGACACAACTTGGCTGCCACCACTGATATTTCCATGAGACCATCCAGAACCATAGGCTGATTTTCCTTCCCAGGGTTAGAGTTACGCCTAGGGTAGGGTTTTTTAAGCAGAAAGCCCTGAGTTCCAAGAACACAGCAGCTGCGAAGGACTACCCAAGAAGAGCGCAAAAGTACCACAACATGCCTGCCTCCACAGCTTTTTCCTTGGGGACATCCCTAATTCCTGGCTGATTTGCCTTTCTCGTCTTAGGGTTGGCGTTCGGCCTAGGGCTAGGATTTTTAAAATCAGGAAGCCCTTAGTTCCAGGCACACTGGTGCTGTGAAAGGCATCCAAAAGGGAGTGCAAAAGTGCCACAACATGGCTGTCTCCACAGCCTTTTCCTTGGGATAATATCTAAACCCAAGCTGATTTACATGTCCAGTGTTAGGGTTAGGGTTAGGGTTCAGCCTAGGTGTAGAGCTTTTTAAACCAGCAAGCTCTGAGCTCCAGGCACACGGCAGCTGTGAAAGGCATCCCCAGGGGAGCACAAAATTGCCCGAAAATGGCTGCCTCCACACGTTTTTATTGGCACCATTGCTTACCCTTGGCTGAATTACCTGCCTCCAGTCTCAGCTAGGGACAGGGTTTTTTAAACCAGGAAGCCCTGAGCTCCAGGCACATGTCAGCTGTGAAAGACATCCCAAGGGGAGTACAAAAGTGCAACAACATGGCAGCTTTCACAGCTTTTTCCTTGGCACCATCCCTATACCTAGGCTGATTTATCTGCCTAGGGTTAGGGTTAGGGTTCAGCCTAGGGATAGGATTTTTTCAAACAGGAAGCCCTGAGTTCCAGGCTTACTGCATCTGCCAAAGGCATCCCAAAGGGAGCGCAGAAGTGCCTCAACATGGCTCCTTTCATGGCTTTTCCCTTAGGAAGAACCCTAATACCCGGCTGATTTACCTTCCAAGGGTTACTGCTAGGCTTAGGCCTAGGACTTTTAAAACCAGGAAGCCCTGGGCTCCAGGCCCACTGCAGCTGCGAAAGGCATCCCAAGGGGAGCGCAAAAGTGACACAACTTGGCTGCCACCACTGATATTTCCATGAGACCATCCAGAATCATAGGCTGATTTTCCTTCCTAGGCTTAAGGTTTGAGTTACGCCTAGGGTAAGGGTTCTATTAACCAGAAAGCCCTGAGTTCCAAGAACACAGCAGCTGCGAAGGACTGCCCAAGAAGAGCGCAAAAGTACCACAACATGCCTGCCTCCACAGCTTTTTCCTTGGGGACATCCCTAATTCCTGGCTGATTTGCCTTTCTCGTCTTAGGGTTGGGGTTCGGCCTAGGGCTAGGATTTTTAAAATCAGGAAGCCCTGAGTGCCAGGCACACTGGAGCTGTGAAAGGCATCCAAAAGGGAGTGCAAAAGTGCCACAACATGGCTGCTTTCATGGCTTTTTCCTTGGCAAGAAGCCTAACACCAGGCTGATTTACCTTCCCAGGGTTACTGTTAGGCTTAGGCCTAGGGCTAGGATTTTTAAAACTAGGAAGCCCTTAGCTCCAGGCACACTGCAGCTGTTCAAGGCATCCCAAGAGGGCCGCAAAAGTGACAAAACTTGGCTGTCTCTTCTGCTATTCTCATGAGACCATCCCGAACCATAGGCTGATTTTCCTTCCTAGGGTTAGCGTTAGAGTTACGTCTAGGGTTAGTGTTTTTTTAACCAGAAAGCCCTGACTTCCAAGGACACAGCACCTGCAAAGGTCTACCCAAGAGGAGCGCAAAAGTGCCACAACATGGCTGCCTCCAGCGCTTTTTCCTTGGGACCATCATGGACCCTAGGCTGATTTACTTGCCTCCAGTTGCAGCTATGGTCACGCCAAGGGAGAGGGTTTTTAAATCAGTAAACCCTGAGCTCCAGACCCAGTGCAGCTGCAAAAGGCTTCCCAAGGACAGCCAAAAATTGCCTCAACATGCTCCCTCCAGTGCTTTTTTCCTTGGGAACATCCCTATCCCTAGGCTGATTTATCTGCCTATGGTTAGAGTTAGGGTTCAGCCTAGGGATGGAATGTTTTCAAACAGGAAGCCCTGAGTTCCAGGGGCACTGCAGCTGCCAAAGGCATCCCAAGGGGAAAGCAAATGTGCCACAACTTGGCTGTGTCCAGAGCTTTTTCCTTGGGACCATCGCGAAACGAAAGCTGATTTAGAAGCCTCCAGTTAGGGCTAAAGTATTGGTTTTTTAATCCAGGAAGCCCTGTGCTCCAAGCACACTGCAGCTGTGAAAGGCATCCCAAGGGGAGTGCAAAAGTGCCACAACATGGCTGTCTCCACAGCTTTTTCCTTGGGATAATTCCTGAACCCAGGATGATTTAAATGACCAGTGTTAGGGCTAGGGTTAGGGTTACGCCTAGGTGTAGAGCTTTTTAAACCAGCAAGCTCTGACCTCCAGGCACACGGCAGCTGCGAAAGGCATCCCATAGGGAGAGCAGAAGTGCCACAACATGGCTGCTTTCACTGCTTTTTCCTTAGGAAGAGCCCTAATACCCAGCTGATTTACCTTCCTAGGATTACTGTTAGGCTTAGGCCTAGGACTTTTAAAACCAGGAAGCCCTGGGCTCCAGGCCCACTGCAGCTGCGAAAGGCATCCCAAGGGGAGCACAAAAGTGACACAACTTGGCTGCCACCACTGATATTTCCATGAGACCATCCAGAACCATAGGCTGATTTTCCTTCCCAGGGTTAGAGTTACGCCTAGGGTAGGGTTTTTAAGCAGAAAGCCCTGAGTTCCAAGAACACAGTAGCTGCGAAGGACTACCCAAGAAGAGCGCAAAAGTACCACAACATGCCTGCCTCCACAGCTTTTTCCTTGGGGACATCCCTAATTCCTGGCTGATTTGCCTTTCTTGTCTTAGGGTTGGCGTTCGGCCTAGGGCTAGGATTTTTAAAATCAGGAAGCCCTTAGTTCCAGGCACACTGGTGCTGTGAAAGGCATCCAAAAGGGAGTGCAAAAGTGCCACAACATGGCTGTCTCCACAGCCTTTTCCTTGGGATAATATCTAAACCCAAGCTGATTTACATGTCCAGTGTTAGGGTTAGGGTTAGGGTTCAGCCTAGGTGTAGAGCTTTTTAAACCAGCAAGCTCTGAGCTCCAGGCACACGGCAGCTGTGAAAGGCATCCCCAGGGGAGCACAAAATTGCCCGAAAATGGCTGCCTCCACACGTTTTTATTGGCACCATTGGTTACCCTTGGCTGAATTACCTGCCTCCAGTCTCAGCTAGGGACAGGGTTTTTTAAACCAGGAAGCCCTGAGCTCCAGGCACATGTCAGCTGTGAAAGACATCCCAAGGGGAGTACAAAAGTGCAACAACATGGCAGCTTTCACAGCTTTTTCCTTGGCACCATCCCTATACCTAGGCTGATTTATCTGCCTAGGGTTAGGGTTAGGGTTCAGCCTAGGGATAGGATTTTTTCAAACAGGAAGCCCTGAGTTCCAGGCTTACTGCATCTGCCAAAGGCATCCCAAAGGGAGCGCAGAAGTGCCTCAACATGGCTCCTTTCATGGCTTTTCCCTTAGGAAGAACCCTAATACCCGGCTGATTTACCTTCCAAGGGTTACTGCTAGGCTTAGGCCTAGGACTTTTAAAACCAGGAAGCCCTGTGCTCCAGGCCCACTGCAGCTGCGAAAGGCATCCCAAGGGGAGCGCAAAAGTGACACAACTTGGCTGCCACCACTGATATTTCCATGAGACCATCCCGAACCATAGGCTGATTTTCCTTCCTAGGCTTAAGGTTTGAGTTACGCCTAGGGTAAGGGTTCTATTAACCAGAAAGCCCTGAGTTCCAAGAACACAGCAGCTGCGAAGGACTGCCCAAGAAGAGCGCAAAAGTACCACAACATGCCTGCCTCCACAGCTTTTTCCTTGGGGACATCCCTAATTCCTGGCTGATTTGCCTTTCTCGTCTTAGGGTTGGGGTTCGGCCTAGGGCTAGGATTTTTAAAATCAGGAAGCCCTGAGTGCCAGGCACACTGGAGCTGTGAAAGGCATCCAAAAGGGAGTGCAAAAGTGCCACAACATGGCTGCTTTCATGGCTTTTTCCTTGGCAAGAAGCCTAACACCAGGCTGATTTACCTTCCCAGGGTTACTGTTAGGCTTAGGCCTAGGGCTAGGATTTTTAAAACTAGGAAGCCCTTAGCTCCAGGCACACTGCAGCTGTTCAAGGCATCCCAAGAGGGCCGCAAAAGTGACAAAACTTGGCTGTCTCTTCTGCTATTCTCATGAGACCATCCCGAACCATAGGCTGATTTTCCTTCCTAGGGTTAGCGTTAGAGTTACGTCTAGGGTTAGTGTTTTTTTAACCAGAAAGCCCTGACTTCCAAGGACACAGCACCTGCGAAGGTCTACCCAAGAGGAGCGCAAAAGTGCCACAACATGGCTGCCTCCAGCGCTTTTTCCTTGGGACCATCATGGACCCTAGGCTGATTTACTTGCCTCCAGTTGCAGCTATGGTCACGCCAAGGGAGAGGGTTTTTAAATCAGTAAACCCTGAGCTCCAGACCCAGTGCAGCTGCAAAAGGCTTCCCAAGGACAGCCAAAAATTGCCTCAACATGCTCCCTCCAGTCCTTTTTTCCTTGGGAACATCCCTATCCCTAGGCTGATTTATCTGCCTATGGTTAGAGTTAGGGTTCAGCCTAGGGATGGAATGTTTTCAAACAGGAAGCCCTGAGTTCCAGGGGCACTGCAGCTGCCAAAGGCATCCCAAGGGGAAAACAAATGTGCCACAACTTGGCTGTGTCCAGAGCTTTTTCCTTGGGACCATCCCAAAACAAAGGCTGATTTAGAAGCCTCCAGTTAGGGCTAAAGTATTGGTTTTTTAATCCAGGAAGCCCTGTGCTCCAAGCACACTGCAGCTGTGAAAGGCATCCCAAGGGGAGTGCAAAAGTGCCACAACATGGCTGTCTCCACAGCTTTTTCCTTGGGATAATTCCTGAACCCAGGATGATTTAAATGACCAGTGTTAGGGCTAGGGTTAGGGTTACGCCTAGGTGTAGAGCTTTTTAAACCAGCAAGCTCTGACCTCCAGGCACACGGCAGCTGCGAAAGGCATCCCATAGGGAGAGCAGAAGTGCCACAACATGGCTGCTTTCACTGCTTTTTCCTTAGGAAGAGCCCTAATACCCAGCTGATTTACCTTCCTAGGGTTACTGTTAGGCTTAGGCCTAGGACTTTTAAAACCAGGAAGCCCTGGGCTCCAGGCCCACTGCAGCTGCGAAAGACATCCCAAGGGGAGCGCAAAAGTGACACAACTTGGCTGCCACCACTGATATTTCCATGAGACCATCCAGAACCATAGGCTGATTTTCCTTCCCAGGGTTAGAGTTACGCCTAGGGTAGGGTTTTTAAGCAGAAAGCCCTGAGTTCCAAGAACACAGCAGCTGCGAAGGACTACCCAAGAAGAGCGCAAAAGTACCACAACATGCCTGCCTCCACAGCTTTTTCCTTGGGGACATCCCTAATTCCTGGCTGATTTGCCTTTCTCGTCTTAGGGTTGGCGTTCGGCCTAGGGCTAGGATTTTTAAAATCAGGAAGCCCTTAGTTCCAGGCACACTGGTGCTGTGAAAGGCATCCAAAAGGGAGTGCAAAAGTGCCACAACATGGCTGTCTCCACAGCCTTTTCCTTGGGATAATATCTAAACCCAAGCTGATTTACATGTCCAGTGTTAGGGTTAGGGTTAGGGTTCAGCCTAGGTGTAGAGCTTTTTAAACCAGCAAGCTCTGAGCTCCAGGCACACGGCAGCTGTGAAAGGCATCCCCAGGGGAGCACAAAATTGCCCGAAAATGGCTGCCTCCACACGTTTTTATTGGCACCATTGCTTACCCTTGGCTGAATTACCTGCCTCCAGTCTCAGCTAGGGACAGGGTTTTTTAAACCAGGAAGCCCTGAGCTCCAGGCACATGTCAGCTGTGAAAGACATCCCAAGGGGAGTACAAAAGTGCAACAACATGGCAGCTTTCACAGCTTTTTCCTTGGCACCATCCCTATACCTAGGCTGATTTATCTGCCTAGGGTTAGGGTTAGGGTTCAGCCTAGGGATAGGATTTTTTCAAACAGGAAGCCCTGAGTTCCAGGCTTACTGCATCTGCCAAAGGCATCCCAAAGGGAGCGCAGAAGTGCCTCAACATGGCTCCTTTCATGGCTTTTCCCTTAGGAAGAACCCTAATACCCGGCTGATTTACCTTCCAAGGGTTACTGCTAGGCTTAGGCCTAGGACTTTTAAAACCAGGAAGCCCTGTGCTCCAGGCCCACTGCAGCTGCGAAAGGCATCCCAAGGGGAGCGCAAAAGTGACACAACTTGGCTGCCACCACTGATATTTCCATGAGACCATCCCGAACCATAGGCTGATTTTCCTTCCTAGGCTTAAGGTTTGAGTTACGCCTAGGGTAAGGGTTCTATTAACCAGAAAGCCCTGAGTTCCAAGAACACAGCAGCTGCGAAGGACTGCCCAAGAAGAGCGCAAAAGTACCACAACATGCCTGCCTCCACAGCTTTTTCCTTGGGGACATCCCTAATTCCTGGCTGATTTGCCTTTCTCGTCTTAGGGTTGGGGTTCGGCCTAGGGCTAGGATTTTTAAAATCAGGAAGCCCTGAGTGCCAGGCACACTGGAGCTGTGAAAGGCATCCAAAAGGGAGTGCAAAAGTGCCACAACATGGCTGCTTTCATGGCTTTTTCCTTGGCAAGAAGCCTAACACCAGGCTGATTTACCTTCCCAGGGTTACTGTTAGGCTTAGGCCTAGGGCTAGGATTTTTAAAACTAGGAAGCCCTTAGCTCCAGGCACACTGCAGCTGTTCAAGGCATCCCAAGAGGGCCGCAAAAGTGACAAAACTTGGCTGTCTCTTCTGCTATTCTCATGAGACCATCCCGAACCATAGGCTGATTTTCCTTCCTAGGGTTAGCGTTAGAGTTACGTCTAGGGTTAGTGTTTTTTTAACCAGAAAGCCCTGACTTCCAAGGACACAGCACCTGCGAAGGTCTACCCAAGAGGAGCGCAAAAGTGCCACAACATGGCTGCCTCCAGCGCTTTTTCCTTGGGACCATCATGGACCCTAGGCTGATTTACTTGCCTCCAGTTGCAGCTATGGTCACGCCAAGGGAGAGGGTTTTTAAATCAGTAAACCCTGAGCTCCAGACCCAGTGCAGCTGCGAAAGGCTTCCCAAGGACAGCCAAAAATTGCCTCAACATGCTCCCTCCAGTGCTTTTTTCCTTGGGAACATCCCTATCCCTAGGCTGATTTATCTGCCTATGGTTAGAGTTAGGGTTCAGCCTAGGGATGGAATGTTTTCAAACAGGAAGCCCTGAGTTCCAGGGGCACTGCAGCTGCCAAAGGCATCCCAAGGGGAAAACAAATGTGCCACAACTTGGCTGTGTCCAGAGCTTTTTCCTTGGGACCATCCCAAAACAAAGGCTGATTTAGAAGCCTCCAGTTAGGGCTAAAGTATTGGTTTTTTAATCCAGGAAGCCCTGTGCTCCAAGCACACTGCAGCTGTGAAAGGCATCCCAAGGGGAGTGCAAAAGTGCCACAACATGGCTGTCTCCACAGCTTTTTCCTTGGGATAATTCCTGAACCCAGGATGATTTAAATGACCAGTGTTAGGGCTAGGGTTAGGGTTACGCCTAGGTGTAGAGCTTTTTAAACCAGCAAGCTCTGACCTCCAGGCACACGGCAGCTGCGAAAGGCATCCCATAGGGAGAGCAGAAGTGCCACAACATGGCTGCTTTCACTGCTTTTTCCTTAGGAAGAGCCCTAATACCCAGCTGATTTACCTTCCTAGGGTTACTGTTAGGCTTAGGCCTAGGACTTTTAAAACCAGGAAGCCCTGGGCTCCAGGCCCACTGCAGCTGCGAAAGACATCCCAAGGGGAGCGCAAAAGTGACACAACTTGGCTGCCACCACTGATATTTCCATGAGACCATCCAGAACCATAGGCTGATTTTCCTTCCCAGGGTTAGAGTTACGCCTAGGGTAGGGTTTTTAAGCAGAAAGCCCTGAGTTCCAAGAACACAGCAGCTGCGAAGGACTACCCAAGAAGAGCGCAAAAGTACCACAACATGCCTGCCTCCACAGCTTTTTCCTTGGGGACATCCCTAATTCCTGGCTGATTTGCCTTTCTCGTCTTAGGGTTGGCGTTCGGCCTAGGGCTAGGATTTTTAAAATCAGGAAGCCCTTAGTTCCAGGCACACTGGTGCTGTGAAAGGCATCCAAAAGGGAGTGCAAAAGTGCCACAACATGGCTGTCTCCACAGCCTTTTCCTTGGGATAATATCTAAACCCAAGCTGATTTACATGTCCAGTGTTAGGGTTAGGGTTAGGGTTCAGCCTAGGTGTAGAGCTTTTTAAACCAGCAAGCTCTGAGCTCCAGGCACACGGCAGCTGTGAAAGGCATCCCCAGGGGAGCACAAAATTGCCCGAAAATGGCTGCCTCCACACGTTTTTATTGGCACCATTGCTTACCCTTGGCTGAATTACCTGCCTCCAGTCTCAGCTAGGGACAGGGTTTTTTAAACCAGGAAGCCCTGAGCTCCAGGCACATGTCAGCTGTGAAAGACATCCCAAGGGGAGTACAAAAGTGCAACAACATGGCAGCTTTCACAGCTTTTTCCTTGGCACCATCCCTATACCTAGGCTGATTTATCTGCCTAGGGTTAGGGTTAGGGTTCAGCCTAGGGATAGGATTTTTTCAAACAGGAAGCCCTGAGTTCCAGGCTTACTGCATCTGCCAAAGGCATCCCAAAGGGAGCGCAGAAGTGCCTCAACATGGCTCCTTTCATGGCTTTTCCCTTAGGAAGAACCCTAATACCCGGCTGATTTACCTTCCAAGGGTTACTGCTAGGCTTAGGCCTAGGACTTTTAAAACCAGGAAGCCCTGTGCTCCAGGCCCACTGCAGCTGCGAAAGGCATCCCAAGGGGAGCGCAAAAGTGACACAACTTGGCTGCCACCACTGATATTTCCATGAGACCATCCCGAACCATAGGCTGATTTTCCTTCCTAGGCTTAAGGTTTGAGTTACGCCTAGGGTAAGGGTTCTATTAACCAGAAAGCCCTGAGTTCCAAGAACACAGCAGCTGCGAAGGACTGCCCAAGAAGAGCGCAAAAGTACCACAACATGCCTGCCTCCACAGCTTTTTCCTTGGGGACATCCCTAATTCCTGGCTGATTTGCCTTTCTCGTCTTAGGGTTGGGGTTCGGCCTAGGGCTAGGATTTTTAAAATCAGGAAGCCCTGAGTGCCAGGCACACTGGAGCTGTGAAAGGCATCCAAAAGGGAGTGCAAAAGTGCCACAACATGGCTGCTTTCATGGCTTTTTCCTTGGCAAGAAGCCTAACACCAGGCTGATTTACCTTCCCAGGGTTACTGTTAGGCTTAGGCCTAGGGCTAGGATTTTTAAAACTAGGAAGCCCTTAGCTCCAGGCACACTGCAGCTGTTCAAGGCATCCCAAGAGGGCCGCAAAAGTGACAAAACTTGGCTGTCTCTTCTGCTATTCTCATGAGACCATCCCGAACCATAGGCTGATTTTCCTTCCTAGGGTTAGCGTTAGAGTTACGTCTAGGGTTAGTGTTTTTTTAACCAGAAAGCCCTGACTTCCAAGGACACAGCACCTGCGAAGGTCTACCCAAGAGGAGCGCAAAAGTGCCACAACATGGCTGCCTCCAGCGCTTTTTCCTTGGGACCATCATGGACCCTAGGCTGATTTACTTGCCTCCAGTTGCAGCTATGGTCACGCCAAGGGAGAGGGTTTTTAAATCAGTAAACCCTGAGCTCCAGACCCAGTGCAGCTGCGAAAGGCTTCCCAAGGACAGCCAAAAATTGCCTCAACATGCTCCCTCCAGTGCTTTTTTCCTTGGGAACATCCCTATCCCTAGGCTGATTTATCTGCCTATGGTTAGAGTTAGGGTTCAGCCTAGGGATGGAATGTTTTCAAACAGGAAGCCCTGAGTTCCAGGGGCACTGCAGCTGCCAAAGGCATCCCAAGGGGAAAGCAAATGTGCCACAACTTGGCTGTGTCCAGAGCTTTTTCCTTGGGACCATCGCGAAACGAAAGCTGATTTAGAAGCCTCCAGTTAGGGCTAAAGTATTGGTTTTTTAATCCAGGAAGCCCTGTGCTCCAAGCACACTGCAGCTGTGAAAGGCATCCCAAGGGGAGTGCAAAAGTGCCACAACATGGCTGTCTCCACAGCTTTTTCCTTGGGATAATTCCTGAACCCAGGATGATTTAAATGACCAGTGTTAGGGCTAGGGTTAGGGTTACACCTAGGTGTAGAGCTTTTTAAACCAGCAAGCTCTGACCTCCAGGCACACGGCAGCTGCGAAAGGCATACCATAGGGAGAGCAGAAGTGCCACAACATGGCTGCTTTCACTGCTTTTTCCTTAGGAAGAGCCCTAATACCCAGCTGATTTACCTTCCTAGGGTTACTGTTAGGCTTAGGCCTAGGACTTTTAAAACCAGGAAGCCCTGGGCTCCAGGCCCACTGCAGCTGCGAAAGGCATCCCAAGGGGAGCGCAAAAGTGACACAACTTGGCTGCCACCACTGATATTTCCATGAGACCATCCAGAACCATAGGCTGATTTTCCTTCCCAGGGTTAGAGTTACGCCTAGGGTAGGGTTTTTAAGCAGAAAGCCCTGAGTTCCAAGAACACAGCAGCTGCGAAGGACTACCCAAGAAGAGCGCAAAAGTACCACAACATGCCTGCCTCCACAGCTTTTTCCTTGGGGACATCCCTAATTCCTGGCTGATTTGCCTTTCTCGTCTTAGGGTTGGCGTTCGGCCTAGGGCTAGGATTTTTAAAATCAGGAAGCCCTTAGTTCCAGGCACACTGGTGCTGTGAAAGGCATCCAAAAGGGAGTGCAAAAGTGCCACAACATGGCTGTCTCCACAGCCTTTTCCTTGGGATAATATCTAAACCCAAGCTGATTTACATGTCCAGTGTTAGGGTTAGGGTTAGGGTTCAGCCTAGGTGTAGAGCTTTTTAAACCAGCAAGCTCTGAGCTCCAGGCACACGGCAGCTGTGAAAGGCATCCCCAGGGGAGCACAAAATTGCCCGAAAATGGCTGCCTCCACACGTTTTTATTGGCACCATTGCTTACCCTTGGCTGAATTACCTGCCTCCAGTCTCAGCTAGGGACAGGGTTTTTTAAACCAGGAAGCCCTGAGCTCCAGGCACATGTCAGCTGTGAAAGACATCCCAAGGGGAGTACAAAAGTGCAACAACATGGCAGCTTTCACAGCTTTTTCCTTGGCACCATCCCTATACCTAGGCTGATTTATCTGCCTAGGGTTAGGGTTAGGGTTCAGCCTAGGGATAGGATTTTTTCAAACAGGAAGCCCTGAGTTCCAGGCTTACTGCATCTGCCAAAGGCATCCCAAAGGGAGCGCAGAAGTGCCTCAACATGGCTCCTTTCATGGCTTTTCCCTTAGGAAGAACCCTAATACCCGGCTGATTTACCTTCCAAGGGTTACTGCTAGGCTTAGGCCTAGGACTTTTAAAACCAGGAAGCCCTGTGCTCCAGGCCCACTGCAGCTGCGAAAGGCATCCCAAGGGGAGCGCAAAAGTGACACAACTTGGCTGCCACCACTGATATTTCCATGAGACCATCCCGAACCATAGGCTGATTTTCCTTCCTAGGCTTAAGGTTTGAGTTACGCCTAGGGTAAGGGTTCTATTAACCAGAAAGCCCTGAGTTCCAAGAACACAGCAGCTGCGAAGGACTGCCCAAGAAGAGCGCAAAAGTACCACAACATGCCTGCCTCCACAGCTTTTTCCTTGGGGACATCCCTAATTCCTGGCTGATTTGCCTTTCTCGTCTTAGGGTTGGGGTTCGGCCTAGGGCTAGGATTTTTAAAATCAGGAAGCCCTGAGTGCCAGGCACACTGGAGCTGTGAAAGGCATCCAAAAGGGAGTGCAAAAGTGCCACAACATGGCTGCTTTCATGGCTTTTTCCTTGGCAAGAAGCCTAACACCAGGCTGATTTACTTTCCCAGGGTTACTGTTAGGCTTAGGCCTAGGGCTAGGATTTTTAAAACTAGGAAGCCCTTAGCTCCAGGCACACTGCAGCTGTTCAAGGCATCCCAAGAGGGCCGCAAAAGTGACAAAACTTGGCTGTCTCTTCTGCTATTCTCATGAGACCATCCCGAACCATAGGCTGATTTTCCTTCCTAGGGTTAGCGTTAGAGTTACGTCTAGGGTTAGTGTTTTTTTAACCAGAAAGCCCTGACTTCCAAGGACACAGCACCTGCGAAGGTCTACCCAAGAGGAGCGCAAAAGTGCCACAACATGGCTGCCTCCAGCGCTTTTTCCTTGGGACCATCATGGACCCTAGGCTGATTTACTTGCCTCCAGTTGCAGCTATGGTCACGCCAAGGGAGAGGGTTTTTAAATCAGTAAACCCTGAGCTCCAGACCCAGTGCAGCTGCGAAAGGCTTCCCAAGGACAGCCAAAAATTGCCTCAACATGCTCCCTCCAGTGCTTTTTTCCTTGGGAACATCCCTATCCCTAGGCTGATTTATCTGCCTATGGTTAGAGTTAGGGTTCAGCCTAGGGATGGAATGTTTTCAAACAGGAAGCCCTGAGTTCCAGGGGCACTGCAGCTGCCAAAGGCATCCCAAGGGGAAAGCAAATGTGCCACAACTTGGCTGTGTCCAGAGCTTTTTCCTTGGGACCATCGCGAAACGAAAGCTGATTTAGAAGCCTCCAGTTAGGGCTAAAGTATTGGTTTTTTAATCCAGGAAGCCCTGTGCTCCAAGCACACTGCAGCTGTGAAAGGCATCCCAAGGGGAGTGCAAAAGTGCCACAACATGGCTGTCTCCACAGCTTTTTCCTTGGGATAATTCCTGAACCCAGGATGATTTAAATGACCAGTGTTAGGGCTAGGGTTAGGGTTACGCCTAGGTGTAGAGCTTTTTAAACCAGCAAGCTCTGACCTCCAGGCACACGGCAGCTGCGAAAGGCATCCCATAGGGAGAGCAGAAGTGCCACAACATGGCTGCTTTCACTGCTTTTTCCTTAGGAAGAGCCCTAATACCCAGCTGATTTACCTACCTAGGGTTACTGTTAGGCTTAGGCCTAGGACTTTTAAAACCAGGAAGCCCTGTTCTCCAGGCCCACTGCAGCTGCGAAAGGCATCCCAAGGGGAGCGCAAAAGTGACACAACTTGGCTGCCACCACTGATATTTCCATGAGACCATCCAGAACCATAGGCTGATTTTCCTTCCCAGGGTTAGAGTTACGCCTAGGGTAGGGTTTTTTAAGCAGAAAGCCCTGAGTTCCAAGAACACAGCAGCTGCGAAGGACTACCCAAGAAGAGCGCAAAAGTACCACAACATGCCTGCCTCCACAGCTTTTTCCTTGGGGACATCCCTAATTCCTGGCTGATTTGCCTTTCTTGTCTTAGGGTTGGCGTTCGGCCTAGGGCTAGGATTTTTAAAATCAGGAAGCCCTTAGTTCCAGGCACACTGGTGCTGTGAAAGGCATCCAAAAGGGAGTGCAAAAGTGCCACAACATGGCTGTCTCCACAGCCTTTTCCTTGGGATAATATCTAAACCCAAGCTGATTTACATGTCCAGTGTTAGGGTTAGGGTTAGGGTTCAGCCTAGGTGTAGAGCTTTTTAAACCAGCAAGCTCTGAGCTCCAGGCACACGGCAGCTGTGAAAGGCATCCCCAGGGGAGCACAAAATTGCCCGAAAATGGCTGCCTCCACACGTTTTTATTGGCACCATTGCTTACCCTTGGCTGAATTACCTGCCTCCAGTCTCAGCTAGGGACAGGGTTTTTTAAACCAGGAAGCCCTGAGCTCCAGGCACATGTCAGCTGTGAAAGACATCCCAAGGGGAGTACAAAAGTGCAACAACATGGCAGCTTTCACAGCTTTTTCCTTGGCACCATCCCTATACCTAGGCTGATTTATCTGCCTAGGGTTAGGGTTAGGGTTCAGCCTAGGGATAGGATTTTTTCAAACAGGAAGCCCTGAGTTCCAGGCTTACTGCATCTGCCAAAGGCATCCCAAAGGGAGCGCAGAAGTGCCTCAACATGGCTCCTTTCATGGCTTTTCCCTTAGGAAGAACCCTAATACCCGGCTGATTTACCTTCCAAGGGTTACTGCTAGGCTTAGGCCTAGGACTTTTAAAACCAGGAAGCCCTGTGCTCCAGGCCCACTGCAGCTGCGAAAGGCATCCCAAGGGGAGCGCAAAAGTGACACAACTTGGCTGCCACCACTGATATTTCCATGAGACCATCCCGAACCATAGGCTGATTTTCCTTCCTAGGCTTAAGGTTTGAGTTACGCCTAGGGTAAGGGTTCTATTAACCAGAAAGCCCTGAGTTCCAAGAACACAGCAGCTGCGAAGGACTGCCCAAGAAGAGCGCAAAAGTACCACAACATGCCTGCCTCCACAGCTTTTTCCTTGGGGACATCCCTAATTCCTGGCTGATTTGCCTTTCTCGTCTTAGGGTTGGGGTTCGGCCTAGGGCTAGGATTTTTAAAATCAGGAAGCCCTGAGTGCCAGGCACACTGGAGCTGTGAAAGGCATCCAAAAGGGAGTGCAAAAGTGCCACAACATGGCTGCTTTCATGGCTTTTTCCTTGGCAAGAAGCCTAACACCAGGCTGATTTACCTTCCCAGGGTTACTGTTAGGCTTAGGCCTAGGGCTAGGATTTTTAAAACTAGGAAGCCCTTAGCTCCAGGCACACTGCAGCTGTTCAAGGCATCCCAAGAGGGCCGCAAAAGTGACAAAACTTGGCTGTCTCTTCTGCTATTCTCATGAGACCATCCCGAACCATAGGCTGATTTTCCTTCCTAGGGTTAGCGTTAGAGTTACGTCTAGGGTTAGTGTTTTTTTAACCAGAAAGCCCTGACTTCCAAGGACACAGCACCTGCGAAGGTCTACCCAAGAGGAGCGCAAAAGTGCCACAACATGGCTGCCTCCAGCGCTTTTTCCTTGGGACCATCATGGACCCTAGGCTGATTTACTTGCCTCCAGTTGCAGCTATGGTCACGCCAAGGGAGAGGGTTTTTAAATCAGTAAACCCTGAGCTCCAGACCCAGTGCAGCTGCAAAAGGCTTCCCAAGGACAGCCAAAAATTGCCTCAACATGCTCCCTCCAGTCCTTTTTTCCTTGGGAACATCCCTATCCCTAGGCTGATTTATCTGCCTATGGTTAGAGTTAGGGTTCAGCCTAGGGATGGAATGTTTTCAAACAGGAAGCCCTGAGTTCCAGGGGCACTGCAGCTGCCAAAGGCATCCCAAGGGGAAAACAAATGTGCCACAACTTGGCTGTGTCCAGAGCTTTTTCCTTGGGACCATCCCAAAACAAAGGCTGATTTAGAAGCCTCCAGTTAGGGCTAAAGTATTGGTTTTTTAATCCAGGAAGCCCTGTGCTCCAAGCACACTGCAGCTGTGAAAGGCATCCCAAGGGGAGTGCAAAAGTGCCACAACATGGCTGTCTCCACAGCTTTTTCCTTGGGATAATTCCTGAACCCAGGATGATTTAAATGACCAGTGTTAGGGCTAGGGTTAGGGTTACGCCTAGGTGTAGAGCTTTTTAAACCAGCAAGCTCTGACCTCCAGGCACACGGCAGCTGCGAAAGGCATCCCATAGGGAGAGCAGAAGTGCCACAACATGGCTGCTTTCACTGCTTTTTCCTTAGGAAGAGCCCTAATACCCAGCTGATTTACCTTCCTAGGGTTACTGTTAGGCTTAGGCCTAGGACTTTTAAAACCAGGAAGCCCTGGGCTCCAGGCCCACTGCAGCTGCGAAAGACATCCCAAGGGGAGCGCAAAAGTGACACAACTTGGCTGCCACCACTGATATTTCCATGAGACCATCCAGAACCATAGGCTGATTTTCCTTCCCAGGGTTAGAGTTACGCCTAGGGTAGGGTTTTTAAGCAGAAAGCCCTGAGTTCCAAGAACACAGCAGCTGCGAAGGACTACCCAAGAAGAGCGCAAAAGTACCACAACATGCCTGCCTCCACAGCTTTTTCCTTGGGGACATCCCTAATTCCTGGCTGATTTGCCTTTCTCGTCTTAGGGTTGGCGTTCGGCCTAGGGCTAGGATTTTTAAAATCAGGAAGCCCTTAGTTCCAGGCACACTGGTGCTGTGAAAGGCATCCAAAAGGGAGTGCAAAAGTGCCACAACATGGCTGTCTCCACAGCCTTTTCCTTGGGATAATATCTAAACCCAAGCTGATTTACATGTCCAGTGTTAGGGTTAGGGTTAGGGTTCAGCCTAGGTGTAGAGCTTTTTAAACCAGCAAGCTCTGAGCTCCAGGCACACGGCAGCTGTGAAAGGCATCCCCAGGGGAGCACAAAATTGCCCGAAAATGGCTGCCTCCACACGTTTTTATTGGCACCATTGCTTACCCTTGGCTGAATTACCTGCCTCCAGTCTCAGCTAGGGACAGGGTTTTTTAAACCAGGAAGCCCTGAGCTCCAGGCACATGTCAGCTGTGAAAGACATCCCAAGGGGAGTACAAAAGTGCAACAACATGGCAGCTTTCACAGCTTTTTCCTTGGCACCATCCCTATACCTAGGCTGATTTATCTGCCTAGGGTTAGGGTTAGGGTTCAGCCTAGGGATAGGATTTTTTCAAACAGGAAGCCCTGAGTTCCAGGCTTACTGCATCTGCCAAAGGCATCCCAAAGGGAGCGCAGAAGTGCCTCAACATGGCTCCTTTCATGGCTTTTCCCTTAGGAAGAACCCTAATACCCGGCTGATTTACCTTCCAAGGGTTACTGCTAGGCTTAGGCCTAGGACTTTTAAAACCAGGAAGCCCTGTGCTCCAGGCCCACTGCAGCTGCGAAAGGCATCCCAAGGGGAGCGCAAAAGTGACACAACTTGGCTGCCACCACTGATATTTCCATGAGACCATCCCGAACCATAGGCTGATTTTCCTTCCTAGGCTTAAGGTTTGAGTTACGCCTAGGGTAAGGGTTCTATTAACCAGAAAGCCCTGAGTTCCAAGAACACAGCAGCTGCGAAGGACTGCCCAAGAAGAGCGCAAAAGTACCACAACATGCCTGCCTCCACAGCTTTTTCCTTGGGGACATCCCTAATTCCTGGCTGATTTGCCTTTCTCGTCTTAGGGTTGGGGTTCGGCCTAGGGCTAGGATTTTTAAAATCAGGAAGCCCTGAGTGCCAGGCACACTGGAGCTGTGAAAGGCATCCAAAAGGGAGTGCAAAAGTGCCACAACATGGCTGCTTTCATGGCTTTTTCCTTGGCAAGAAGCCTAACACCAGGCTGATTTACCTTCCCAGGGTTACTGTTAGGCTTAGGCCTAGGGCTAGGATTTTTAAAACTAGGAAGCCCTTAGCTCCAGGCACACTGCAGCTGTTCAAGGCATCCCAAGAGGGCCGCAAAAGTGACAAAACTTGGCTGTCTCTTCTGCTATTCTCATGAGACCATCCCGAACCATAGGCTGATTTTCCTTCCTAGGGTTAGCGTTAGAGTTACGTCTAGGGTTAGTGTTTTTTTAACCAGAAAGCCCTGACTTCCAAGGACACAGCACCTGCAAAGGTCTACCCAAGAGGAGCGCAAAAGTGCCACAACATGGCTGCCTCCAGCGCTTTTTCCTTGGGACCATCATGGACCCTAGGCTGATTTACTTGCCTCCAGTTGCAGCTATGGTCACGCCAAGGGAGAGGGTTTTTAAATCAGTAAACCCTGAGCTCCAGACCCAGTGCAGCTGCGAAAGGCTTCCCAAGGACAGCCAAAAATTGCCTCAACATGCTCCCTCCAGTGCTTTTTTCCTTGGGAACATCCCTATCCCTAGGCTGATTTATCTGCCTATGGTTAGAGTTAGGGTTCAGCCTAGGGATGGAATGTTTTCAAACAGGAAGCCCTGAGTTCCAGGGGCACTGCAGCTGCCAAAGGCATCCCAAGGGGAAAGCAAATGTGCCACAACTTGGCTGTGTCCAGAGCTTTTTCCTTGGGACCATCGCGAAACGAAAGCTGATTTAGAAGCCTCCAGTTAGGGCTAAAGTATTGGTTTTTTAATCCAGGAAGCCCTGTGCTCCAAGCACACTGCAGCTGTGAAAGGCATCCCAAGGGGAGTGCAAAAGTGCCACAACATGGCTGTCTCCACAGCTTTTTCCTTGGGATAATTCCTGAACCCAGGATGATTTAAATGACCAGTGTTAGGGCTAGGGTTAGGGTTACACCTAGGTGTAGAGCTTTTTAAACCAGCAAGCTCTGACCTCCAGGCACACGGCAGCTGCGAAAGGCATACCATAGGGAGAGCAGAAGTGCCACAACATGGCTGCTTTCACTGCTTTTTCCTTAGGAAGAGCCCTAATACCCAGCTGATTTACCTTCCTAGGGTTACTGTTAGGCTTAGGCCTAGGACTTTTAAAACCAGGAAGCCCTGGGCTCCAGGCCCACTGCAGCTGCGAAAGGCATCCCAAGGGGAGCGCAAAAGTGACACAACTTGGCTGCCACCACTGATATTTCCATGAGACCATCCAGAACCATAGGCTGATTTTCCTTCCCAGGGTTAGAGTTACGCCTAGGGTAGGGTTTTTAAGCAGAAAGCCCTGAGTTCCAAGAACACAGCAGCTGCGAAGGACTACCCAAGAAGAGCGCAAAAGTACCACAACATGCCTGCCTCCACAGCTTTTTCCTTGGGGACATCCCTAATTCCTGGCTGATTTGCCTTTCTCGTCTTAGGGTTGGCGTTCGGCCTAGGGCTAGGATTTTTAAAATCAGGAAGCCCTTAGTTCCAGGCACACTGGTGCTGTGAAAGGCATCCAAAAGGGAGTGCAAAAGTGCCACAACATGGCTGTCTCCACAGCCTTTTCCTTGGGATAATATCTAAACCCAAGCTGATTTACATGTCCAGTGTTAGGGTTAGGGTTAGGGTTCAGCCTAGGTGTAGAGCTTTTTAAACCAGCAAGCTCTGAGCTCCAGGCACACGGCAGCTGTGAAAGGCATCCCCAGGGGAGCACAAAATTGCCCGAAAATGGCTGCCTCCACACGTTTTTATTGGCACCATTGCTTACCCTTGGCTGAATTACCTGCCTCCAGTCTCAGCTAGGGACAGGGTTTTTTAAACCAGGAAGCCCTGAGCTCCAGGCACATGTCAGCTGTGAAAGACATCCCAAGGGGAGTACAAAAGTGCAACAACATGGCAGCTTTCACAGCTTTTTCCTTGGCACCATCCCTATACCTAGGCTGATTTATCTGCCTAGGGTTAGGGTTAGGGTTCAGCCTAGGGATAGGATTTTTTCAAACAGGAAGCCCTGAGTTCCAGGCTTACTGCATCTGCCAAAGGCATCCCAAAGGGAGCGCAGAAGTGCCTCAACATGGCTCCTTTCATGGCTTTTCCCTTAGGAAGAACCCTAATACCCGGCTGATTTACCTTCCAAGGGTTACTGCTAGGCTTAGGCCTAGGACTTTTAAAACCAGGAAGCCCTGTGCTCCAGGCCCACTGCAGCTGCGAAAGGCATCCCAAGGGGAGCGCAAAAGTGACACAACTTGGCTGCCACCACTGATATTTCCATGAGACCATCCAGAATCATAGGCTGATTTTCCTTCCTAGGCTTAAGGTTTGAGTTACGCCTAGGGTAAGGGTTCTATTAACCAGAAAGCCCTGAGTTCCAAGAACACAGCAGCTGCGAAGGACTGCCCAAGAAGAGCGCAAAAGTACCACAACATGCCTGCCTCCACAGCTTTTTCCTTGGGGACATCCCTAATTCCTGGCTGATTTGCCTTTCTCGTCTTAGGGTTGGGGTTCGGCCTAGGGCTAGGATTTTTAAAATCAGGAAGCCCTGAGTGCCAGGCACACTGGAGCTGTGAAAGGCATCCAAAAGGGAGTGCAAAAGTGCCACAACATGGCTGCTTTCATGGCTTTTTCCTTGGCAAGAAGCCTAACACCAGGCTGATTTACCTTCCCAGGGTTACTGTTAGGCTTAGGCCTAGGGCTAGGATTTTTAAAACTAGGAAGCCCTTAGCTCCAGGCACACTGCAGCTGTTCAAGGCATCCCAAGAGGGCCGCAAAAGTGACAAAACTTGGCTGTCTCTTCTGCTATTCTCATGAGACCATCCCGAACCATAGGCTGATTTTCCTTCCTAGGGTTAGCGTTAGAGTTACGTCTAGGGTTAGTGTTTTTTTAACCAGAAAGCCCTGACTTCCAAGGACACAGCACCTGCAAAGGTCTACCCAAGAGGAGCGCAAAAGTGCCACAACATGGCTGCCTCCAGCGCTTTTTCCTTGGGACCATCATGGACCCTAGGCTGATTTACTTGCCTCCAGTTGCAGCTATGGTCACGCCAAGGGAGAGGGTTTTTAAATCAGTAAACCCTGAGCTCCAGACCCAGTGCAGCTGCAAAAGGCTTCCCAAGGACAGCCAAAAATTGCCTCAACATGCTCCCTCCAGTGCTTTTTTCCTTGGGAACATCCCTATCCCTAGGCTGATTTATCTGCCTATGGTTAGAGTTAGGGTTCAGCCTAGGGATGGAATGTTTTCAAACAGGAAGCCCTGAGTTCCAGGGGCACTGCAGCTGCCAAAGGCATCCCAAGGGGAAAGCAAATGTGCCACAACTTGGCTGTGTCCAGAGCTTTTTCCTTGGGACCATCGCGAAACGAAAGCTGATTTAGAAGCCTCCAGTTAGGGCTAAAGTATTGGTTTTTTAATCCAGGAAGCCCTGTGCTCCAAGCACACTGCAGCTGTGAAAGGCATCCCAAGGGGAGTGCAAAAGTGCCACAACATGGCTGTCTCCACAGCTTTTTCCTTGGGATAATTCCTGAACCCAGGATGATTTAAATGACCAGTGTTAGGGCTAGGGTTAGGGTTACGCCTAGGTGTAGAGCTTTTTAAACCAGCAAGCTCTGACCTCCAGGCACACGGCAGCTGCGAAAGGCATCCCATAGGGAGAGCAGAAGTGCCACAACATGGCTGCTTTCACTGCTTTTTCCTTAGGAAGAGCCCTAATACCCAGCTGATTTACCTTCCTAGGATTACTGTTAGGCTTAGGCCTAGGACTTTTAAAACCAGGAAGCCCTGTGCTCCAGGCCCACTGCAGCTGCGAAAGGCATCCCAAGGGGAGCACAAAAGTGACACAACTTGGCTGCCACCACTGATATTTCCATGAGACCATCCAGAACCATAGGCTGATTTTCCTTCCCAGGGTTAGAGTTACGCCTAGGGTAGGGTTTTTAAGCAGAAAGCCCTGAGTTCCAAGAACACAGCAGCTGCGAAGGACTACCCAAGAAGAGCGCAAAAGTACCACAACATGCCTGCCTCCACAGCTTTTTCCTTGGGGACATCCCTAATTCCTGGCTGATTTGCCTTTCTCGTCTTAGGGTTGGCGTTCGGCCTAGGGCTAGGATTTTTAAAATCAGGAAGCCCTTAGTTCCAGGCACACTGGTGCTGTGAAAGGCATCCAAAAGGGAGTGCAAAAGTGCCACAACATGGCTGTCTCCACAGCCTTTTCCTTGGGATAATATCTAAACCCAAGCTGATTTACATGTCCAGTGTTAGGGTTAGGGTTAGGGTTCAGCCTAGGTGTAGAGCTTTTTAAACCAGCAAGCTCTGAGCTCCAGGCACACGGCAGCTGTGAAAGGCATCCCCAGGGGAGCACAAAATTGCCCGAAAATGGCTGCCTCCACACGTTTTTATTGGCACCATTGGTTACCCTTGGCTGAATTACCTGCCTCCAGTCTCAGCTAGGGACAGGGTTTTTTAAACCAGGAAGCCCTGAGCTCCAGGCACATGTCAGCTGTGAAAGACATCCCAAGGGGAGTACAAAAGTGCAACAACATGGCAGCTTTCACAGCTTTTTCCTTGGCACCATCCCTATACCTAGGCTGATTTATCTGCCTAGGGTTAGGGTTAGGGTTCAGCCTAGGGATAGGATTTTTTCAAACAGGAAGCCCTGAGTTCCAGGCTTACTGCATCTGCCAAAGGCATCCCAAAGGGAGCGCAGAAGTGCCTCAACATGGCTCCTTTCATGGCTTTTCCCTTAGGAAGAACCCTAATACCCGGCTGATTTACCTTCCAAGGGTTACTGCTAGGCTTAGGCCTAGGACTTTTAAAACCAGGAAGCCCTGTGCTCCAGGCCCACTGCAGCTGCGAAAGGCATCCCAAGGGGAGCGCAAAAGTGACACAACTTGGCTGCCACCACTGATATTTCCATGAGACCATCCCGAACCATAGGCTGATTTTCCTTCCTAGGCTTAAGGTTTGAGTTACGCCTAGGGTAAGGGTTCTATTAACCAGAAAGCCCTGAGTTCCAAGAACACAGCAGCTGCGAAGGACTGCCCAAGAAGAGCGCAAAAGTACCACAACATGCCTGCCTCCACAGCTTTTTCCTTGGGGACATCCCTAATTCCTGGCTGATTTGCCTTTCTCGTCTTAGGGTTGGGGTTCGGCCTAGGGCTAGGATTTTTAAAATCAGGAAGCCCTGAGTGCCAGGCACACTGGAGCTGTGAAAGGCATCCAAAAGGGAGTGCAAAAGTGCCACAACATGGCTGCTTTCATGGCTTTTTCCTTGGCAAGAAGCCTAACACCAGGCTGATTTACCTTCCCAGGGTTACTGTTAGGCTTAGGCCTAGGGCTAGGATTTTTAAAACTAGGAAGCCCTTAGCTCCAGGCACACTGCAGCTGTTCAAGGCATCCCAAGAGGGCCGCAAAAGTGACAAAACTTGGCTGTCTCTTCTGCTATTCTCATGAGACCATCCCGAACCATAGGCTGATTTTCCTTCCTAGGGTTAGCGTTAGAGTTACGTCTAGGGTTAGTGTTTTTTTAACCAGAAAGCCCTGACTTCCAAGGACACAGCACCTGCGAAGGTCTACCCAAGAGGAGCGCAAAAGTGCCACAACATGGCTGCCTCCAGCGCTTTTTCCTTGGGACCATCATGGACCCTAGGCTGATTTACTTGCCTCCAGTTGCAGCTATGGTCACGCCAAGGGAGAGGGTTTTTAAATCAGTAAACCCTGAGCTCCAGACCCAGTGCAGCTGCGAAAGGCTTCCCAAGGACAGCCAAAAATTGCCTCAACATGCTCCCTCCAGTGCTTTTTTCCTTGGGAACATCCCTATCCCTAGGCTGATTTATCTGCCTATGGTTAGAGTTAGGGTTCAGCCTAGGGATGGAATGTTTTCAAACAGGAAGCCCTGAGTTCCAGGGGCACTGCAGCTGCCAAAGGCATCCCAAGGGGAAAGCAAATGTGCCACAACTTGGCTGTGTCCAGAGCTTTTTCCTTGGGACCATCGCGAAACGAAAGCTGATTTAGAAGCCTCCAGTTAGGGCTAAAGTATTGGTTTTTTAATCCAGGAAGCCCTGTGCTCCAAGCACACTGCAGCTGTGAAAGGCATCCCAAGGGGAGTGCAAAAGTGCCACAACATGGCTGTCTCCACAGCTTTTTCCTTGGGATAATTCCTGAACCCAGGATGATTTAAATGACCAGTGTTAGGGCTAGGGTTAGGGTTACACCTAGGTGTAGAGCTTTTTAAACCAGCAAGCTCTGACCTCCAGGCACACGGCAGCTGCGAAAGGCATACCATAGGGAGAGCAGAAGTGCCACAACATGGCTGCTTTCACTGCTTTTTCCTTAGGAAGAGCCCTAATACCCAGCTGATTTACCTTCCTAGGGTTACTGTTAGGCTTAGGCCTAGGACTTTTAAAACCAGGAAGCCCTGGGCTCCAGGCCCACTGCAGCTGCGAAAGGCATCCCAAGGGGAGCGCAAAAGTGACACAACTTGGCTGCCACCACTGATATTTCCATGAGACCATCCAGAACCATAGGCTGATTTTCCTTCCCAGGGTTAGAGTTACGCCTAGGGTAGGGTTTTTAAGCAGAAAGCCCTGAGTTCCAAGAACACAGCAGCTGCGAAGGACTACCCAAGAAGAGCGCAAAAGTACCACAACATGCCTGCCTCCACAGCTTTTTCCTTGGGGACATCCCTAATTCCTGGCTGATTTGCCTTTCTCGTCTTAGGGTTGGCGTTCGGCCTAGGGCTAGGATTTTTAAAATCAGGAAGCCCTTAGTTCCAGGCACACTGGTGCTGTGAAAGGCATCCAAAAGGGAGTGCAAAAGTGCCACAACATGGCTGTCTCCACAGCCTTTTCCTTGGGATAATATCTAAACCCAAGCTGATTTACATGTCCAGTGTTAGGGTTAGGGTTAGGGTTCAGCCTAGGTGTAGAGCTTTTTAAACCAGCAAGCTCTGAGCTCCAGGCACACGGCAGCTGTGAAAGGCATCCCCAGGGGAGCACAAAATTGCCCGAAAATGGCTGCCTCCACACGTTTTTATTGGCACCATTGCTTACCCTTGGCTGAATTACCTGCCTCCAGTCTCAGCTAGGGACAGGGTTTTTTAAACCAGGAAGCCCTGAGCTCCAGGCACATGTCAGCTGTGAAAGACATCCCAAGGGGAGTACAAAAGTGCAACAACATGGCAGCTTTCACAGCTTTTTCCTTGGCACCATCCCTATACCTAGGCTGATTTATCTGCCTAGGGTTAGGGTTAGGGTTCAGCCTAGGGATAGGATTTTTTCAAACAGGAAGCCCTGAGTTCCAGGCTTACTGCATCTGCCAAAGGCATCCCAAAGGGAGCGCAGAAGTGCCTCAACATGGCTCCTTTCATGGCTTTTCCCTTAGGAAGAACCCTAATACCCGGCTGATTTACCTTCCAAGGGTTACTGCTAGGCTTAGGCCTAGGACTTTTAAAACCAGGAAGCCCTGTGCTCCAGGCCCACTGCAGCTGCGAAAGGCATCCCAAGGGGAGCGCAAAAGTGACACAACTTGGCTGCCACCACTGATATTTCCATGAGACCATCCAGAATCATAGGCTGATTTTCCTTCCTAGGCTTAAGGTTTGAGTTACGCCTAGGGTAAGGGTTCTATTAACCAGAAAGCCCTGAGTTCCAAGAACACAGCAGCTGCGAAGGACTGCCCAAGAAGAGCGCAAAAGTACCACAACATGCCTGCCTCCACAGCTTTTTCCTTGGGGACATCCCTAATTCCTGGCTGATTTGCCTTTCTCGTCTTAGGGTTGGGGTTCGGCCTAGGGCTAGGATTTTTAAAATCAGGAAGCCCTGAGTGCCAGGCACACTGGAGCTGTGAAAGGCATCCAAAAGGGAGTGCAAAAGTGCCACAACATGGCTGCTTTCATGGCTTTTTCCTTGGCAAGAAGCCTAACACCAGGCTGATTTACCTTCCCAGGGTTACTGTTAGGCTTAGGCCTAGGGCTAGGATTTTTAAAACTAGGAAGCCCTTAGCTCCAGGCACACTGCAGCTGTTCAAGGCATCCCAAGAGGGCCGCAAAAGTGACAAAACTTGGCTGTCTCTTCTGCTATTCTCATGAGACCATCCCGAACCATAGGCTGATTTTCCTTCCTAGGGTTAGCGTTAGAGTTACGTCTAGGGTTAGTGTTTTTTTAACCAGAAAGCCCTGACTTCCAAGGACACAGCACCTGCAAAGGTCTACCCAAGAGGAGCGCAAAAGTGCCACAACATGGCTGCCTCCAGCGCTTTTTCCTTGGGACCATCATGGACCCTAGGCTGATTTACTTGCCTCCAGTTGCAGCTATGGTCACGCCAAGGGAGAGGGTTTTTAAATCAGTAAACCCTGAGCTCCAGACCCAGTGCAGCTGCAAAAGGCTTCCCAAGGACAGCCAAAAATTGCCTCAACATGCTCCCTCCAGTGCTTTTTTCCTTGGGAACATCCCTATCCCTAGGCTGATTTATCTGCCTATGGTTAGAGTTAGGGTTCAGCCTAGGGATGGAATGTTTTCAAACAGGAAGCCCTGAGTTCCAGGGGCACTGCAGCTGCCAAAGGCATCCCAAGGGGAAAGCAAATGTGCCACAACTTGGCTGTGTCCAGAGCTTTTTCCTTGGGACCATCGCGAAACGAAAGCTGATTTAGAAGCCTCCAGTTAGGGCTAAAGTATTGGTTTTTTAATCCAGGAAGCCCTGTGCTCCAAGCACACTGCAGCTGTGAAAGGCATCCCAAGGGGAGTGCAAAAGTGCCACAACATGGCTGTCTCCACAGCTTTTTCCTTGGGATAATTCCTGAACCCAGGATGATTTAAATGACCAGTGTTAGGGCTAGGGTTAGGGTTACGCCTAGGTGTAGAGCTTTTTAAACCAGCAAGCTCTGACCTCCAGGCACACGGCAGCTGCGAAAGGCATCCCATAGGGAGAGCAGAAGTGCCACAACATGGCTGCTTTCACTGCTTTTTCCTTAGGAAGAGCCCTAATACCCAGCTGATTTACCTTCCTAGGATTACTGTTAGGCTTAGGCCTAGGACTTTTAAAACCAGGAAGCCCTGTGCTCCAGGCCCACTGCAGCTGCGAAAGGCATCCCAAGGGGAGCACAAAAGTGACACAACTTGGCTGCCACCACTGATATTTCCATGAGACCATCCAGAACCATAGGCTGATTTTCCTTCCCAGGGTTAGAGTTACGCCTAGGGTAGGGTTTTTAAGCAGAAAGCCCTGAGTTCCAAGAACACAGCAGCTGCGAAGGACTACCCAAGAAGAGCGCAAAAGTACCACAACATGCCTGCCTCCACAGCTTTTTCCTTGGGGACATCCCTAATTCCTGGCTGATTTGCCTTTCTCGTCTTAGGGTTGGCGTTCGGCCTAGGGCTAGGATTTTTAAAATCAGGAAGCCCTTAGTTCCAGGCACACTGGTGCTGTGAAAGGCATCCAAAAGGGAGTGCAAAAGTGCCACAACATGGCTGTCTCCACAGCCTTTTCCTTGGGATAATATCTAAACCCAAGCTGATTTACATGTCCAGTGTTAGGGTTAGGGTTAGGGTTCAGCCTAGGTGTAGAGCTTTTTAAACCAGCAAGCTCTGAGCTCCAGGCACACGGCAGCTGTGAAAGGCATCCCCAGGGGAGCACAAAATTGCCCGAAAATGGCTGCCTCCACACGTTTTTATTGGCACCATTGGTTACCCTTGGCTGAATTACCTGCCTCCAGTCTCAGCTAGGGACAGGGTTTTTTAAACCAGGAAGCCCTGAGCTCCAGGCACATGTCAGCTGTGAAAGACATCCCAAGGGGAGTACAAAAGTGCAACAACATGGCAGCTTTCACAGCTTTTTCCTTGGCACCATCCCTATACCTAGGCTGATTTATCTGCCTAGGGTTAGGGTTAGGGTTCAGCCTAGGGATAGGATTTTTTCAAACAGGAAGCCCTGAGTTCCAGGCTTACTGCATCTGCCAAAGGCATCCCAAAGGGAGCGCAGAAGTGCCTCAACATGGCTCCTTTCATGGCTTTTCCCTTAGGAAGAACCCTAATACCCGGCTGATTTACCTTCCAAGGGTTACTGCTAGGCTTAGGCCTAGGACTTTTAAAACCAGGAAGCCCTGTGCTCCAGGCCCACTGCAGCTGCGAAAGGCATCCCAAGGGGAGCGCAAAAGTGACACAACTTGGCTGCCACCACTGATATTTCCATGAGACCATCCCGAACCATAGGCTGATTTTCCTTCCTAGGCTTAAGGTTTGAGTTACGCCTAGGGTAAGGGTTCTATTAACCAGAAAGCCCTGAGTTCCAAGAACACAGCAGCTGCGAAGGACTGCCCAAGAAGAGCGCAAAAGTACCACAACATGCCTGCCTCCACAGCTTTTTCCTTGGGGACATCCCTAATTCCTGGCTGATTTGCCTTTCTCGTCTTAGGGTTGGGGTTCGGCCTAGGGCTAGGATTTTTAAAATCAGGAAGCCCTGAGTGCCAGGCACACTGGAGCTGTGAAAGGCATCCAAAAGGGAGTGCAAAAGTGCCACAACATGGCTGCTTTCATGGCTTTTTCCTTGGCAAGAAGCCTAACACCAGGCTGATTTACCTTCCCAGGGTTACTGTTAGGCTTAGGCCTAGGGCTAGGATTTTTAAAACTAGGAAGCCCTTAGCTCCAGGCACACTGCAGCTGTTCAAGGCATCCCAAGAGGGCCGCAAAAGTGACAAAACTTGGCTGTCTCTTCTGCTATTCTCATGAGACCATCCCGAACCATAGGCTGATTTTCCTTCCTAGGGTTAGCGTTAGAGTTACGTCTAGGGTTAGTGTTTTTTTAACCAGAAAGCCCTGACTTCCAAGGACACAGCACCTGCGAAGGTCTACCCAAGAGGAGCGCAAAAGTGCCACAACATGGCTGCCTCCAGCGCTTTTTCCTTGGGACCATCATGGACCCTAGGCTGATTTACTTGCCTCCAGTTGCAGCTATGGTCACGCCAAGGGAGAGGGTTTTTAAATCAGTAAACCCTGAGCTCCAGACCCAGTGCAGCTGCAAAAGGCTTCCCAAGGACAGCCAAAAATTGCCTCAACATGCTCCCTCCAGTCCTTTTTTCCTTGGGAACATCCCTATCCCTAGGCTGATTTATCTGCCTATGGTTAGAGTTAGGGTTCAGCCTAGGGATGGAATGTTTTCAAACAGGAAGCCCTGAGTTCCAGGGGCACTGCAGCTGCCAAAGGCATCCCAAGGGGAAAGCAAATGTGCCACAACTTGGCTGTGTCCAGAGCTTTTTCCTTGGGACCATCGCGAAACGAAAGCTGATTTAGAAGCCTCCAGTTAGGGCTAAAGTATTGGTTTTTTAATCCAGGAAGCCCTGTGCTCCAAGCACACTGCAGCTGTGAAAGGCATCCCAAGGGGAGTGCAAAAGTGCCACAACATGGCTGTCTCCACAGCTTTTTCCTTGGGATAATTCCTGAACCCAGGATGATTTAAATGACCAGTGTTAGGGCTAGGGTTAGGGTTACGCCTAGGTGTAGAGCTTTTTAAACCAGCAAGCTCTGACCTCCAGGCACACGGCAGCTGCGAAAGGCATCCCATAGGGAGAGCAGAAGTGCCACAACATGGCTGCTTTCACTGCTTTTTCCTTAGGAAGAGCCCTAATACCCAGCTGATTTACCTTCCTAGGGTTACTGTTAGGCTTAGGCCTAGGACTTTTAAAACCAGGAAGCCCTGGGCTCCAGGCCCACTGCAGCTGCGAAAGGCATCCCAAGGGGAGCGCAAAAGTGACACAACTTGGCTGCCACCACTGATATTTCCATGAGACCATCCAGAACCATAGGCTGATTTTCCTTCCCAGGGTTAGAGTTACGCCTAGGGTAGGGTTTTTTAAGCAGAAAGCCCTGAGTTCCAAGAACACAGCAGCTGCGAAGGACTACCCAAGAAGAGCGCAAAAGTACCACAACATGCCTGCCTCCACAGCTTTTTCCTTGGGGACATCCCTAATTCCTGGCTGATTTGCCTTTCTCGTCTTAGGGTTGGCGTTCGGCCTAGGGCTAGGATTTTTAAAATCAGGAAGCCCTTAGTTCCAGGCACACTGGTGCTGTGAAAGGCATCCAAAAGGGAGTGCAAAAGTGCCACAACATGGCTGTCTCCACAGCCTTTTCCTTGGGATAATATCTAAACCCAAGCTGATTTGCATGTCCAGTGTTAGGGTTAGGGTTAGGGTTCAGCCTAGGTGTAGAGCTTTTTAAACCAGCAAGCTCTGAGCTCCAGGCACACGGCAGCTGTGAAAGGCATCCCCAGGGGAGCACAAAATTGCCCGAAAATGGCTGCCTCCACACGTTTTTATTGGCACCATTGCTTACCCTTGGCTGAATTACCTGCCTCCAGTCTCAGCTAGGGACAGGGTTTTTTAAACCAGGAAGCCCTGAGCTCCAGGCACATGTCAGCTGTGAAAGACATCCCAAGGGGAGTACAAAAGTGCAACAACATGGCAGCTTTCACAGCTTTTTCCTTGGCACCATCCCTATACCTAGGCTGATTTATCTGCCTAGGGTTAGGGTTAGGGTTCAGCCTAGGGATAGGATTTTTTCAAACAGGAAGCCCTGAGTTCCAGGCTTACTGCATCTGCCAAAGGCATCCCAAAGGGAGCGCAGAAGTGCCACAACATGGCTGCTTTCACGGCTTTTCCCTTAGGAAGAACCCTAATACCCGGCTGATTTACCTTCCAAGGGTTACTGCTAGGCTTAGGCCTAGGACTTTTAAAACCAGGAAGCCCTGTGCTCCAGGCCCACTGCAGCTGCGAAAGGCATCCCAAGGGGAGCGCAAAAGTGACACAACTTGGCTGCCACCACTGATATTTCCATGAGACCATCCAGAATCATAGGCTGATTTTCCTTCCTAGGCTTAAGGTTTGAGTTACGCCTAGGGTAAGGGTTCTATTAACCAGAAAGCCCTGAGTTCCAAGAACACAGCAGCTGCGAAGGACTGCCCAAGAAGAGCGCAAAAGTACCACAACATGCCTGCCTCCACAGCTTTTTCCTTGGGGACATCCCTAATTCCTGGCTGATTTGCCTTTCTCGTCTTAGGGTTGGCGTTCGGCCTAGGGCTAGGATTTTTAAAATCAGGAAGCCCTTAGTTCCAGGCACACTGGTGCTGTGAAAGGCATCCAAAAGGGAGTGCAAAAGTGCCACAACATGGCTGCTTTCATGGCTTTTTCCTTGGCAAGAAGCCTAACACCAGGCTGATTTACCTTCCCAGGGTTACTGTTAGGCTTAGGCCTAGGGCTAGGATTTTTAAAACTAGGAAGCCCTTAGCTCCAGGCACACTGCAGCTGTTCAAGGCATCCCAAGAGGGCCGCAAAAGTGACAAAACTTGGCTGTCTCTTCTGCTATTCTCATGAGACCATCCCGAACCATAGGCTGATTTTCCTTCCTAGGGTTAGCGTTAGAGTTACGTCTAGGGTTAGTGTTTTTTTAACCAGAAAGCCCTGACTTCCAAGGACACAGCACCTGCGAAGGTCTACCCAAGAGGAGCGCAAAAGTGCCACAACATGGCTGCCTCCAGCGCTTTTTCCTTGGGACCATCATGGACCCTAGGCTGATTTACTTGCCTCCAGTTGCAGCTATGGTCACGCCAAGGGAGAGGGTTTTTAAATCAGTAAACCCTGAGCTCCAGACCCAGTGCAGCTGCAAAAGGCTTCCCAAGGACAGCCAAAAATTGCCTCAACATGCTCCCTCCAGTGCTTTTTTCCTTGGGAACATCCCTATCCCTAGGCTGATTTATCTGCCTATGGTTAGAGTTAGGGTTCAGCCTAGGGATGGAATGTTTTCAAACAGGAAGCCCTGAGTTCCAGGGGCACTGCAGCTGCCAAAGGCATCCCAAGGGGAAAGCAAATGTGCCACAACTTGGCTGTGTCCAGAGCTTTTTCCTTGGGACCATCGCGAAACGAAAGCTGATTTAGAAGCCTCCAGTTAGGGCTAAAGTATTGGTTTTTTAATCCAGGAAGCCCTGTGCTCCAAGCACACTGCAGCTGTGAAAGGCATCCCAAGGGGAGTGCAAAAGTGCCACAACATGGCTGTCTCCACAGCTTTTTCCTTGGGATAATTCCTGAACCCAGGATGATTTAAATGACCAGTGTTAGGGCTAGGGTTAGGGTTACGCCTAGGTGTAGAGCTTTTTAAACCAGCAAGCTCTGACCTCCAGGCACACGGCAGCTGCGAAAGGCATCCCATAGGGAGAGCAGAAGTGCCACAACATGGCTGCTTTCACTGCTTTTTCCTTAGGAAGAGCCCTAATACCCAGCTGATTTACCTTCCTAGGGTTACTGTTAGGCTTAGGCCTAGGACTTTTAAAACCAGGAAGCCCTGGGCTCCAGGCCCACTGCAGCTGCGAAAGGCATCCCAAGGGGAGCACAAAAGTGACACAACTTGGCTGCCACCACTGATATTTCCATGAGACCATCCAGAACCATAGGCTGATTTTCCTTCCCAGGGTTAGAGTTACGCCTAGGGTAGGGTTTTTAAGCAGAAAGCCCTGAGTTCCAAGAACACAGTAGCTGCGAAGGACTACCCAAGAAGAGCGCAAAAGTACAACAACATGCCTGCCTCCACAGCTTTTTCCTTGGGGACATCCCTAATTCCTGGCTGATTTGCCTTTCTTGTCTTAGGGTTGGCGTTCGGCCTAGGGCTAGGATTTTTAAAATCAGGAAGCCCTTAGTTCCAGGCACACTGGTGCTGTGAAAGGCATCCAAAAGGGAGTGCAAAAGTGCCACAACATGGCTGTCTCCACAGCCTTTTCCTTGGGATAATATCTAAACCCAAGCTGATTTACATGTCCAGTGTTAGGGTTAGGGTTAGGGTTCAGCCTAGGTGTAGAGCTTTTTAAACCAGCAAGCTCTGAGCTCCAGGCACACGGCAGCTGTGAAAGGCATCCCCAGGGGAGCACAAAATTGCCCGAAAATGGCTGCCTCCACACGTTTTTATTGGCACCATTGCTTACCCTTGGCTGAATTACCTGCCTCCAGTCTCAGCTAGGGACAGGGTTTTTTAAACCAGGAAGCCCTGAGCTCCAGGCACATGTCAGCTGTGAAAGACATCCCAAGGGGAGTACAAAAGTGCAACAACATGGCAGCTTTCACAGCTTTTTCCTTGGCACCATCCCTATACCTAGGCTGATTTATCTGCCTAGGGTTAGGGTTAGGGTTCAGCCTAGGGATAGGATTTTTTCAAACAGGAAGCCCTGAGTTCCAGGCTTACTGCATCTGCCAAAGGCATCCCAAAGGGAGCGCAGAAGTGCCTCAACATGGCTCCTTTCATGGCTTTTCCCTTAGGAAGAACCCTAATACCCGGCTGATTTACCTTCCAAGGGTTACTGCTAGGCTTAGGCCTAGGACTTTTAAAACCAGGAAGCCCTGTGCTCCAGGCCCACTGCAGCTGCGAAAGGCATCCCAAGGGGAGCGCAAAAGTGACACAACTTGGCTGCCACCACTGATATTTCCATGAGACCATCCAGAATCATAGGCTGATTTTCCTTCCTAGGCTTAAGGTTTGAGTTACGCCTAGGGTAAGGGTTCTATTAACCAGAAAGCCCTGAGTTCCAAGAACACAGCAGCTGCGAAGGACTGCCCAAGAAGAGCGCAAAAGTACCACAACATGCCTGCCTCCACAGCTTTTTCCTTGGGGACATCCCTAATTCCTGGCTGATTTGCCTTTCTCGTCTTAGGGTTGGGGTTCGGCCTAGGGCTAGGATTTTTAAAATCAGGAAGCCCTGAGTGCCAGGCACACTGGAGCTGTGAAAGGCATCCAAAAGGGAGTGCAAAAGTGCCACAACATGGCTGCTTTCATGGCTTTTTCCTTGGCAAGAAGCCTAACACCAGGCTGATTTACCTTCCCAGGGTTACTGTTAGGCTTAGGCCTAGGGCTAGGATTTTTAAAACTAGGAAGCCCTTAGCTCCAGGCACACTGCAGCTGTTCAAGGCATCCCAAGAGGGCCGCAAAAGTGACAAAACTTGGCTGTCTCTTCTGCTATTCTCATGAGACCATCCCGAACCATAGGCTGATTTTCCTTCCTAGGGTTAGCGTTAGAGTTACGTCTAGGGTTAGTGTTTTTTTAACCAGAAAGCCCTGACTTCCAAGGACACAGCACCTGCGAAGGTCTACCCAAGAGGAGCGCAAAAGTGCCACAACATGGCTGCCTCCAGCGCTTTTTCCTTGGGACCATCATGGACCCTAGGCTGATTTACTTGCCTCCAGTTGCAGCTATGGTCACGCCAAGGGAGAGGGTTTTTAAATCAGTAAACCCTGAGCTCCAGACCCAGTGCAGCTGCAAAAGGCTTCCCAAGGACAGCCAAAAATTGCCTCAACATGCTCCCTCCAGTCCTTTTTTCCTTGGGAACATCCCTATCCCTAGGCTGATTTATCTGCCTATGGTTAGAGTTAGGGTTCAGCCTAGGGATGGAATGTTTTCAAACAGGAAGCCCTGAGTTCCAGGGGCACTGCAGCTGCCAAAGGCATCCCAAGGGGAAAACAAATGTGCCACAACTTGGCTGTGTCCAGAGCTTTTTCCTTGGGACCATCCCAAAACAAAGGCTGATTTAGAAGCCTCCAGTTAGGGCTAAAGTATTGGTTTTTTAATCCAGGAAGCCCTGTGCTCCAAGCACACTGCAGCTGTGAAAGGCATCCCAAGGGGAGTGCAAAAGTGCCACAACATGGCTGTCTCCACAGCTTTTTCCTTGGGATAATTCCTGAACCCAGGATGATTTAAATGACCAGTGTTAGGGCTAGGGTTAGGGTTACGCCTAGGTGTAGAGCTTTTTAAACCAGCAAGCTCTGACCTCCAGGCACACGGCAGCTGCGAAAGGCATCCCATAGGGAGAGCAGAAGTGCCACAACATGGCTGCTTTCACTGCTTTTTCCTTAGGAAGAGCCCTAATACCCAGCTGATTTACCTACCTAGGGTTACTGTTAGGCTTAGGCCTAGGACTTTTAAAACCAGGAAGCCCTGTGCTCCAGGCCCACTGCAGCTGCGAAAGGCATCCCAAGGGGAGCGCAAAAGTGACACAACTTGGCTGCCACCACTGATATTTCCATGAGACCATCCAGAACCATAGGCTGATTTTCCTTCCCAGGGTTAGAGTTACGCCTAGGGTAGGGTTTTTTAAGCAGAAAGCCCTGAGTTCCAAGAACACAGCAGCTGCGAAGGACTACCCAAGAAGAGCGCAAAAGTACCACAACATGCCTGCCTCCACAGCTTTTTCCTTGGGGACATCCCTAATTCCTGGCTGATTTGCCTTTCTCGTCTTAGGGTTGGCGTTTGGCCTAGGGCTAGGATTTTTAAAATCAGGAAGCCCTTAGTTCCAGGCACACTGGTGCTGTGAAAGGCATCCAAAAGGGAGTGCAAAAGTGCCACAACATGGCTGTCTCCACAGCCTTTTCCTTGGGATAATATCTAAACCCAAGCTGATTTACATGTCCAGTGTTAGGGTTAGGGTTAGGGTTCAGCCTAGGTGTAGAGCTTTTTAAACCAGCAAGCTCTGAGCTCCAGGCACACGGCAGCTGTGAAAGGCATCCCCAGGGGAGCACAAAATTGCCCGAAAATGGCTGCCTCCACACGTTTTTATTGGCACCATTGCTTACCCTTGGCTGAATTACCTGCCTCCAGTCTCAGCTAGGGACAGGGTTTTTTAAACCAGGAAGCCCTGAGCTCCAGGCACATGTCAGCTGTGAAAGACATCCCAAGGGGAGTACAAAAGTGCAACAACATGGCAGCTTTCACAGCTTTTTCCTTGGCACCATCCCTATACCTAGGCTGATTTATCTGCCTAGGGTTAGGGTTAGGGTTCAGCCTAGGGATAGGATTTTTTCAAACAGGAAGCCCTGAGTTCCAGGCTTACTGCATCTGCCAAAGGCATCCCAAAGGGAGCGCAGAAGTGCCTCAACATGGCTCCTTTCATGGCTTTTCCCTTAGGAAGAACCCTAATACCCGGCTGATTTACCTTCCAAGGGTTACTGCTAGGCTTAGGCCTAGGACTTTTAAAACCAGGAAGCCCTGTGCTCCAGGCCCACTGCAGCTGCGAAAGGCATCCCAAGGGGAGCGCAAAAGTGACACAACTTGGCTGCCACCACTGATATTTCCATGAGACCATCCAGAATCATAGGCTGATTTTCCTTCCTAGGCTTAAGGTTTGAGTTACGCCTAGGGTAAGGGTTCTATTAACCAGAAAGCCCTGAGTTCCAAGAACACAGCAGCTGCGAAGGACTGCCCAAGAAGAGCGCAAAAGTACCACAACATGCCTGCCTCCACAGCTTTTTCCTTGGGGACATCCCTAATTCCTGGCTGATTTGCCTTTCTCGTCTTAGGGTTGGGGTTCGGCCTAGGGCTAGGATTTTTAAAATCAGGAAGCCCTGAGTGCCAGGCACACTGGAGCTGTGAAAGGCATCCAAAAGGGAGTGCAAAAGTGCCACAACATGGCTGCTTTCATGGCTTTTTCCTTGGCAAGAAGCCTAACACCAGGCTGATTTACCTTCCCAGGGTTACTGTTAGGCTTAGGCCTAGGGCTAGGATTTTTAAAACTAGGAAGCCCTTAGCTCCAGGCACACTGCAGCTGTTCAAGGCATCCCAAGAGGGCCGCAAAAGTGACAAAACTTGGCTGTCTCTTCTGCTATTCTCATGAGACCATCCCGAACCATAGGCTGATTTTCCTTCCTAGGGTTAGCGTTAGAGTTACGTCTAGGGTTAGTGTTTTTTTAACCAGAAAGCCCTGACTTCCAAGGACACAGCACCTGCGAAGGTCTACCCAAGAGGAGCGCAAAAGTGCCACAACATGGCTGCCTCCAGCGCTTTTTCCTTGGGACCATCATGGACCCTAGGCTGATTTACTTGCCTCCAGTTGCAGCTATGGTCACGCCAAGGGAGAGGGTTTTTAAATCAGTAAACCCTGAGCTCCAGACCCAGTGCAGCTGCGAAAGGCTTCCCAAGGACAGCCAAAAATTGCCTCAACATGCTCCCTCCAGTCCTTTTTTCCTTGGGAACATCCCTATCCCTAGGCTGATTTATCTGCCTATGGTTAGAGTTAGGGTTCAGCCTAGGGATGGAATGTTTTCAAACAGGAAGCCCTGAGTTCCAGGGGCACTGCAGCTGCCAAAGGCATCCCAAGGGGAAAACAAATGTGCCACAACTTGGCTGTGTCCAGAGCTTTTTCCTTGGGACCATCGCGAAACGAAAGCTGATTTAGAAGCCTCCAGTTAGGGCTAAAGTATTGGTTTTTTAATCCAGGAAGCCCTGTGCTCCAAGCACACTGCAGCTGTGAAAGGCATCCCAAGGGGAGTGCAAAAGTGCCACAACATGGCTGTCTCCACAGCTTTTTCCTTGGGATAATTCCTGAACCCAGGATGATTTAAATGACCAGTGTTAGGGCTAGGGTTAGGGTTACGCCTAGGTGTAGAGCTTTTTAAACCAGCAAGCTCTGAGCTCCAGGCACACGGCAGCTGCGAAAGGCATCCCATAGGGAGAGCAGAAGTGCCACAACATGGCTGCTTTCACTGCTTTTTCCTTAGGAAGAGCCCTAATACCCAGCTGATTTACCTACCTAGGGTTACTGTTAGGCTTAGGCCTAGGACTTTTAAAACCAGGAAGCCCTGTGCTCCAGGCCCACTGCAGCTGCGAAAGGCATCCCAAGGGGAGCGCAAAAGTGACACAACTTGGCTGCCACCACTGATATTTCCATGAGACCATCCAGAACCATAGGCTGATTTTCCTTCCCAGGGTTAGAGTTACGCCTAGGGTAGGGTTTTTTAAGCAGAAAGCCCTGAGTTCCAAGAACACAGCAGCTGCGAAGGACTACCCAAGAAGAGCGCAAAAGTACCACAACATGCCTGCCTCCACAGCTTTTTCCTTGGGGACATCCCTAATTCCTGGCTGATTTGCCTTTCTTGTCTTAGGGTTGGCGTTCGGCCTAGGGCTAGGATTTTTAAAATCAGGAAGCCCTTAGTTCCAGGCACACTGGTGCTGTGAAAGGCATCCAAAAGGGAGTGCAAAAGTGCCACAACATGGCTGTCTCCACAGCCTTTTCCTTGGGATAATATCTAAACCCAAGCTGATTTACATGTCCAGTGTTAGGGTTAGGGTTAGGGTTCAGCCTAGGTGTAGAGCTTTTTAAACCAGCAAGCTCTGAGCTCCAGGCACACGGCAGCTGTGAAAGGCATCCCCAGGGGAGCACAAAATTGCCCGAAAATGGCTGCCTCCACACGTTTTTATTGGCACCATTGCTTACCCTTGGCTGAATTACCTGCCTCCAGTCTCAGCTAGGGACAGGGTTTTTTAAACCAGGAAGCCCTGAGCTCCAGGCACATGTCAGCTGTGAAAGACATCCCAAGGGGAGTACAAAAGTGCAACAACATGGCAGCTTTCACAGCTTTTTCCTTGGCACCATCCCTATACCTAGGCTGATTTATCTGCCTAGGGTTAGGGTTAGGGTTCAGCCTAGGGATAGGATTTTTTCAAACAGGAAGCCCTGAGTTCCAGGCTTACTGCATCTGCCAAAGGCATCCCAAAGGGAGCGCAGAAGTGCCTCAACATGGCTCCTTTCATGGCTTTTCCCTTAGGAAGAACCCTAATACCCGGCTGATTTACCTTCCAAGGGTTACTGCTAGGCTTAGGCCTAGGACTTTTAAAACCAGGAAGCCCTGTGCTCCAGGCCCACTGCAGCTGCGAAAGGCATCCCAAGGGGAGCGCAAAAGTGACACAACTTGGCTGCCACCACTGATATTTCCATGAGACCATCCCGAACCATAGGCTGATTTTCCTTCCTAGGCTTAAGGTTTGAGTTACGCCTAGGGTAAGGGTTCTATTAACCAGAAAGCCCTGAGTTCCAAGAACACAGCAGCTGCGAAGGACTGCCCAAGAAGAGCGCAAAAGTACCACAACATGCCTGCCTCCACAGCTTTTTCCTTGGGGACATCCCTAATTCCTGGCTGATTTGCCTTTCTCGTCTTAGGGTTGGGGTTCGGCCTAGGGCTAGGATTTTTAAAATCAGGAAGCCCTGAGTGCCAGGCACACTGGAGCTGTGAAAGGCATCCAAAAGGGAGTGCAAAAGTGCCACAACATGGCTGCTTTCATGGCTTTTTCCTTGGCAAGAAGCCTAACACCAGGCTGATTTACCTTCCCAGGGTTACTGTTAGGCTTAGGCCTAGGGCTAGGATTTTTAAAACTAGGAAGCCCTTAGCTCCAGGCACACTGCAGCTGTTCAAGGCATCCCAAGAGGGCCGCAAAAGTGACAAAACTTGGCTGTCTCTTCTGCTATTCTCATGAGACCATCCCGAACCATAGGCTGATTTTCCTTCCTAGGGTTAGCGTTAGAGTTACGTCTAGGGTTAGTGTTTTTTTAACCAGAAAGCCCTGACTTCCAAGGACACAGCACCTGCGAAGGTCTACCCAAGAGGAGCGCAAAAGTGCCACAACATGGCTGCCTCCAGCGCTTTTTCCTTGGGACCATCATGGACCCTAGGCTGATTTACTTGCCTCCAGTTGCAGCTATGGTCACGCCAAGGGAGAGGGTTTTTAAATCAGTAAACCCTGAGCTCCAGACCCAGTGCAGCTGCAAAAGGCTTCCCAAGGACAGCCAAAAATTGCCTCAACATGCTCCCTCCAGTCCTTTTTTCCTTGGGAACATCCCTATCCCTAGGCTGATTTATCTGCCTATGGTTAGAGTTAGGGTTCAGCCTAGGGATGGAATGTTTTCAAACAGGAAGCCCTGAGTTCCAGGGGCACTGCAGCTGCCAAAGGCATCCCAAGGGGAAAACAAATGTGCCACAACTTGGCTGTGTCCAGAGCTTTTTCCTTGGGACCATCCCAAAACAAAGGCTGATTTAGAAGCCTCCAGTTAGGGCTAAAGTATTGGTTTTTTAATCCAGGAAGCCCTGTGCTCCAAGCACACTGCAGCTGTGAAAGGCATCCCAAGGGGAGTGCAAAAGTGCCACAACATGGCTGTCTCCACAGCTTTTTCCTTGGGATAATTCCTGAACCCAGGATGATTTAAATGACCAGTGTTAGGGCTAGGGTTAGGGTTACGCCTAGGTGTAGAGCTTTTTAAACCAGCAAGCTCTGACCTCCAGGCACACGGCAGCTGCGAAAGGCATCCCATAGGGAGAGCAGAAGTGCCACAACATGGCTGCTTTCACTGCTTTTTCCTTAGGAAGAGCCCTAATACCCAGCTGATTTACCTTCCTAGGGTTACTGTTAGGCTTAGGCCTAGGACTTTTAAAACCAGGAAGCCCTGGGCTCCAGGCCCACTGCAGCTGCGAAAGACATCCCAAGGGGAGCGCAAAAGTGACACAACTTGGCTGCCACCACTGATATTTCCATGAGACCATCCAGAACCATAGGCTGATTTTCCTTCCCAGGGTTAGAGTTACGCCTAGGGTAGGGTTTTTAAGCAGAAAGCCCTGAGTTCCAAGAACACAGCAGCTGCGAAGGACTACCCAAGAAGAGCGCAAAAGTACCACAACATGCCTGCCTCCACAGCTTTTTCCTTGGGGACATCCCTAATTCCTGGCTGATTTGCCTTTCTCGTCTTAGGGTTGGCGTTCGGCCTAGGGCTAGGATTTTTAAAATCAGGAAGCCCTTAGTTCCAGGCACACTGGTGCTGTGAAAGGCATCCAAAAGGGAGTGCAAAAGTGCCACAACATGGCTGTCTCCACAGCCTTTTCCTTGGGATAATATCTAAACCCAAGCTGATTTACATGTCCAGTGTTAGGGTTAGGGTTAGGGTTCAGCCTAGGTGTAGAGCTTTTTAAACCAGCAAGCTCTGAGCTCCAGGCACACGGCAGCTGTGAAAGGCATCCCCAGGGGAGCACAAAATTGCCCGAAAATGGCTGCCTCCACACGTTTTTATTGGCACCATTGCTTACCCTTGGCTGAATTACCTGCCTCCAGTCTCAGCTAGGGACAGGGTTTTTTAAACCAGGAAGCCCTGAGCTCCAGGCACATGTCAGCTGTGAAAGACATCCCAAGGGGAGTACAAAAGTGCAACAACATGGCAGCTTTCACAGCTTTTTCCTTGGCACCATCCCTATACCTAGGCTGATTTATCTGCCTAGGGTTAGGGTTAGGGTTCAGCCTAGGGATAGGATTTTTTCAAACAGGAAGCCCTGAGTTCCAGGCTTACTGCATCTGCCAAAGGCATCCCAAAGGGAGCGCAGAAGTGCCTCAACATGGCTCCTTTCATGGCTTTTCCCTTAGGAAGAACCCTAATACCCGGCTGATTTACCTTCCAAGGGTTACTGCTAGGCTTAGGCCTAGGACTTTTAAAACCAGGAAGCCCTGTGCTCCAGGCCCACTGCAGCTGCGAAAGGCATCCCAAGGGGAGCGCAAAAGTGACACAACTTGGCTGCCACCACTGATATTTCCATGAGACCATCCCGAACCATAGGCTGATTTTCCTTCCTAGGCTTAAGGTTTGAGTTACGCCTAGGGTAAGGGTTCTATTAACCAGAAAGCCCTGAGTTCCAAGAACACAGCAGCTGCGAAGGACTGCCCAAGAAGAGCGCAAAAGTACCACAACATGCCTGCCTCCACAGCTTTTTCCTTGGGGACATCCCTAATTCCTGGCTGATTTGCCTTTCTCGTCTTAGGGTTGGGGTTCGGCCTAGGGCTAGGATTTTTAAAATCAGGAAGCCCTGAGTGCCAGGCACACTGGAGCTGTGAAAGGCATCCAAAAGGGAGTGCAAAAGTGCCACAACATGGCTGCTTTCATGGCTTTTTCCTTGGCAAGAAGCCTAACACCAGGCTGATTTACCTTCCCAGGGTTACTGTTAGGCTTAGGCCTAGGGCTAGGATTTTTAAAACTAGGAAGCCCTTAGCTCCAGGCACACTGCAGCTGTTCAAGGCATCCCAAGAGGGCCGCAAAAGTGACAAAACTTGGCTGTCTCTTCTGCTATTCTCATGAGACCATCCCGAACCATAGGCTGATTTTCCTTCCTAGGGTTAGCGTTAGAGTTACGTCTAGGGTTAGTGTTTTTTTAACCAGAAAGCCCTGACTTCCAAGGACACAGCACCTGCGAAGGTCTACCCAAGAGGAGCGCAAAAGTGCCACAACATGGCTGCCTCCAGCGCTTTTTCCTTGGGACCATCATGGACCCTAGGCTGATTTACTTGCCTCCAGTTGCAGCTATGGTCACGCCAAGGGAGAGGGTTTTTAAATCAGTAAACCCTGAGCTCCAGACCCAGTGCAGCTGCAAAAGGCTTCCCAAGGACAGCCAAAAATTGCCTCAACATGCTCCCTCCAGTCCTTTTTTCCTTGGGAACATCCCTATCCCTAGGCTGATTTATCTGCCTATGGTTAGAGTTAGGGTTCAGCCTAGGGATGGAATGTTTTCAAACAGGAAGCCCTGAGTTCCAGGGGCACTGCAGCTGCCAAAGGCATCCCAAGGGGAAAGCAAATGTGCCACAACTTGGCTGTGTCCAGAGCTTTTTCCTTGGGACCATCGCGAAACGAAAGCTGATTTAGAAGCCTCCAGTTAGGGCTAAAGTATTGGTTTTTTAATCCAGGAAGCCCTGTGCTCCAAGCACACTGCAGCTGTGAAAGGCATCCCAAGGGGAGTGCAAAAGTGCCACAACATGGCTGTCTCCACAGCTTTTTCCTTGGGATAATTCCTGAACCCAGGATGATTTAAATGACCAGTGTTAGGGCTAGGGTTAGGGTTACACCTAGGTGTAGAGCTTTTTAAACCAGCAAGCTCTGACCTCCAGGCACACGGCAGCTGCGAAAGGCATACCATAGGGAGAGCAGAAGTGCCACAACATGGCTGCTTTCACTGCTTTTTCCTTAGGAAGAGCCCTAATACCCAGCTGATTTACCTTCCTAGGGTTACTGTTAGGCTTAGGCCTAGGACTTTTAAAACCAGGAAGCCCTGGGCTCCAGGCCCACTGCAGCTGCGAAAGGCATCCCAAGGGGAGCGCAAAAGTGACACAACTTGGCTGCCACCACTGATATTTCCATGAGACCATCCAGAACCATAGGCTGATTTTCCTTCCCAGGGTTAGAGTTACGCCTAGGGTAGGGTTTTTAAGCAGAAAGCCCTGAGTTCCAAGAACACAGCAGCTGCGAAGGACTACCCAAGAAGAGCGCAAAAGTACCACAACATGCCTGCCTCCACAGCTTTTTCCTTGGGGACATCCCTAATTCCTGGCTGATTTGCCTTTCTCGTCTTAGGGTTGGCGTTCGGCCTAGGGCTAGGATTTTTAAAATCAGGAAGCCCTTAGTTCCAGGCACACTGGTGCTGTGAAAGGCATCCAAAAGGGAGTGCAAAAGTGCCACAACATGGCTGTCTCCACAGCCTTTTCCTTGGGATAATATCTAAACCCAAGCTGATTTACATGTCCAGTGTTAGGGTTAGGGTTAGGGTTCAGCCTAGGTGTAGAGCTTTTTAAACCAGCAAGCTCTGAGCTCCAGGCACACGGCAGCTGTGAAAGGCATCCCCAGGGGAGCACAAAATTGCCCGAAAATGGCTGCCTCCACACGTTTTTATTGGCACCATTGCTTACCCTTGGCTGAATTACCTGCCTCCAGTCTCAGCTAGGGACAGGGTTTTTTAAACCAGGAAGCCCTGAGCTCCAGGCACATGTCAGCTGTGAAAGACATCCCAAGGGGAGTACAAAAGTGCAACAACATGGCAGCTTTCACAGCTTTTTCCTTGGCACCATCCCTATACCTAGGCTGATTTATCTGCCTAGGGTTAGGGTTAGGGTTCAGCCTAGGGATAGGATTTTTTCAAACAGGAAGCCCTGAGTTCCAGGCTTACTGCATCTGCCAAAGGCATCCCAAAGGGAGCGCAGAAGTGCCTCAACATGGCTCCTTTCATGGCTTTTCCCTTAGGAAGAACCCTAATACCCGGCTGATTTACCTTCCAAGGGTTACTGCTAGGCTTAGGCCTAGGACTTTTAAAACCAGGAAGCCCTGTGCTCCAGGCCCACTGCAGCTGCGAAAGGCATCCCAAGGGGAGCGCAAAAGTGACACAACTTGGCTGCCACCACTGATATTTCCATGAGACCATCCAGAATCATAGGCTGATTTTCCTTCCTAGGCTTAAGGTTTGAGTTACGCCTAGGGTAAGGGTTCTATTAACCAGAAAGCCCTGAGTTCCAAGAACACAGCAGCTGCGAAGGACTGCCCAAGAAGAGCGCAAAAGTACCACAACATGCCTGCCTCCACAGCTTTTTCCTTGGGGACATCCCTAATTCCTGGCTGATTTGCCTTTCTCGTCTTAGGGTTGGGGTTCGGCCTAGGGCTAGGATTTTTAAAATCAGGAAGCCCTGAGTGCCAGGCACACTGGAGCTGTGAAAGGCATCCAAAAGGGAGTGCAAAAGTGCCACAACATGGCTGCTTTCATGGCTTTTTCCTTGGCAAGAAGCCTAACACCAGGCTGATTTACCTTCCCAGGGTTACTGTTAGGCTTAGGCCTAGGGCTAGGATTTTTAAAACTAGGAAGCCCTTAGCTCCAGGCACACTGCAGCTGTTCAAGGCATCCCAAGAGGGCCGCAAAAGTGACAAAACTTGGCTGTCTCTTCTGCTATTCTCATGAGACCATCCCGAACCATAGGCTGATTTTCCTTCCTAGGGTTAGCGTTAGAGTTACGTCTAGGGTTAGTGTTTTTTTAACCAGAAAGCCCTGACTTCCAAGGACACAGCACCTGCAAAGGTCTACCCAAGAGGAGCGCAAAAGTGCCACAACATGGCTGCCTCCAGCGCTTTTTCCTTGGGACCATCATGGACCCTAGGCTGATTTACTTGCCTCCAGTTGCAGCTATGGTCACGCCAAGGGAGAGGGTTTTTAAATCAGTAAACCCTGAGCTCCAGACCCAGTGCAGCTGCAAAAGGCTTCCCAAGGACAGCCAAAAATTGCCTCAACATGCTCCCTCCAGTGCTTTTTTCCTTGGGAACATCCCTATCCCTAGGCTGATTTATCTGCCTATGGTTAGAGTTAGGGTTCAGCCTAGGGATGGAATGTTTTCAAACAGGAAGCCCTGAGTTCCAGGGGCACTGCAGCTGCCAAAGGCATCCCAAGGGGAAAGCAAATGTGCCACAACTTGGCTGTGTCCAGAGCTTTTTCCTTGGGACCATCGCGAAACGAAAGCTGATTTAGAAGCCTCCAGTTAGGGCTAAAGTATTGGTTTTTTAATCCAGGAAGCCCTGTGCTCCAAGCACACTGCAGCTGTGAAAGGCATCCCAAGGGGAGTGCAAAAGTGCCACAACATGGCTGTCTCCACAGCTTTTTCCTTGGGATAATTCCTGAACCCAGGATGATTTAAATGACCAGTGTTAGGGCTAGGGTTAGGGTTACGCCTAGGTGTAGAGCTTTTTAAACCAGCAAGCTCTGACCTCCAGGCACACGGCAGCTGCGAAAGGCATCCCATAGGGAGAGCAGAAGTGCCACAACATGGCTGCTTTCACTGCTTTTTCCTTAGGAAGAGCCCTAATACCCAGCTGATTTACCTTCCTAGGATTACTGTTAGGCTTAGGCCTAGGACTTTTAAAACCAGGAAGCCCTGTGCTCCAGGCCCACTGCAGCTGCGAAAGGCATCCCAAGGGGAGCACAAAAGTGACACAACTTGGCTGCCACCACTGATATTTCCATGAGACCATCCAGAACCATAGGCTGATTTTCCTTCCCAGGGTTAGAGTTACGCCTAGGGTAGGGTTTTTAAGCAGAAAGCCCTGAGTTCCAAGAACACAGCAGCTGCGAAGGACTACCCAAGAAGAGCGCAAAAGTACCACAACATGCCTGCCTCCACAGCTTTTTCCTTGGGGACATCCCTAATTCCTGGCTGATTTGCCTTTCTCGTCTTAGGGTTGGCGTTCGGCCTAGGGCTAGGATTTTTAAAATCAGGAAGCCCTTAGTTCCAGGCACACTGGTGCTGTGAAAGGCATCCAAAAGGGAGTGCAAAAGTGCCACAACATGGCTGTCTCCACAGCCTTTTCCTTGGGATAATATCTAAACCCAAGCTGATTTACATGTCCAGTGTTAGGGTTAGGGTTAGGGTTCAGCCTAGGTGTAGAGCTTTTTAAACCAGCAAGCTCTGAGCTCCAGGCACACGGCAGCTGTGAAAGGCATCCCCAGGGGAGCACAAAATTGCCCGAAAATGGCTGCCTCCACACGTTTTTATTGGCACCATTGGTTACCCTTGGCTGAATTACCTGCCTCCAGTCTCAGCTAGGGACAGGGTTTTTTAAACCAGGAAGCCCTGAGCTCCAGGCACATGTCAGCTGTGAAAGACATCCCAAGGGGAGTACAAAAGTGCAACAACATGGCAGCTTTCACAGCTTTTTCCTTGGCACCATCCCTATACCTAGGCTGATTTATCTGCCTAGGGTTAGGGTTAGGGTTCAGCCTAGGGATAGGATTTTTTCAAACAGGAAGCCCTGAGTTCCAGGCTTACTGCATCTGCCAAAGGCATCCCAAAGGGAGCGCAGAAGTGCCTCAACATGGCTCCTTTCATGGCTTTTCCCTTAGGAAGAACCCTAATACCCGGCTGATTTACCTTCCAAGGGTTACTGCTAGGCTTAGGCCTAGGACTTTTAAAACCAGGAAGCCCTGTGCTCCAGGCCCACTGCAGCTGCGAAAGGCATCCCAAGGGGAGCGCAAAAGTGACACAACTTGGCTGCCACCACTGATATTTCCATGAGACCATCCCGAACCATAGGCTGATTTTCCTTCCTAGGCTTAAGGTTTGAGTTACGCCTAGGGTAAGGGTTCTATTAACCAGAAAGCCCTGAGTTCCAAGAACACAGCAGCTGCGAAGGACTGCCCAAGAAGAGCGCAAAAGTACCACAACATGCCTGCCTCCACAGCTTTTTCCTTGGGGACATCCCTAATTCCTGGCTGATTTGCCTTTCTCGTCTTAGGGTTGGGGTTCGGCCTAGGGCTAGGATTTTTAAAATCAGGAAGCCCTGAGTGCCAGGCACACTGGAGCTGTGAAAGGCATCCAAAAGGGAGTGCAAAAGTGCCACAACATGGCTGCTTTCATGGCTTTTTCCTTGGCAAGAAGCCTAACACCAGGCTGATTTACCTTCCCAGGGTTACTGTTAGGCTTAGGCCTAGGGCTAGGATTTTTAAAACTAGGAAGCCCTTAGCTCCAGGCACACTGCAGCTGTTCAAGGCATCCCAAGAGGGCCGCAAAAGTGACAAAACTTGGCTGTCTCTTCTGCTATTCTCATGAGACCATCCCGAACCATAGGCTGATTTTCCTTCCTAGGGTTAGCGTTAGAGTTACGTCTAGGGTTAGTGTTTTTTTAACCAGAAAGCCCTGACTTCCAAGGACACAGCACCTGCAAAGGTCTACCCAAGAGGAGCGCAAAAGTGCCACAACATGGCTGCCTCCAGCGCTTTTTCCTTGGGACCATCATGGACCCTAGGCTGATTTACTTGCCTCCAGTTGCAGCTATGGTCACGCCAAGGGAGAGGGTTTTTAAATCAGTAAACCCTGAGCTCCAGACCCAGTGCAGCTGCGAAAGGCTTCCCAAGGACAGCCAAAAATTGCCTCAACATGCTCCCTCCAGTGCTTTTTTCCTTGGGAACATCCCTATCCCTAGGCTGATTTATCTGCCTATGGTTAGAGTTAGGGTTCAGCCTAGGGATGGAATGTTTTCAAACAGGAAGCCCTGAGTTCCAGGGGCACTGCAGCTGCCAAAGGCATCCCAAGGGGAAAGCAAATGTGCCACAACTTGGCTGTGTCCAGAGCTTTTTCCTTGGGACCATCGCGAAACGAAAGCTGATTTAGAAGCCTCCAGTTAGGGCTAAAGTATTGGTTTTTTAATCCAGGAAGCCCTGTGCTCCAAGCACACTGCAGCTGTGAAAGGCATCCCAAGGGGAGTGCAAAAGTGCCACAACATGGCTGTCTCCACAGCTTTTTCCTTGGGATAATTCCTGAACCCAGGATGATTTAAATGACCAGTGTTAGGGCTAGGGTTAGGGTTACACCTAGGTGTAGAGCTTTTTAAACCAGCAAGCTCTGACCTCCAGGCACACGGCAGCTGCGAAAGGCATACCATAGGGAGAGCAGAAGTGCCACAACATGGCTGCTTTCACTGCTTTTTCCTTAGGAAGAGCCCTAATACCCAGCTGATTTACCTTCCTAGGGTTACTGTTAGGCTTAGGCCTAGGACTTTTAAAACCAGGAAGCCCTGGGCTCCAGGCCCACTGCAGCTGCGAAAGGCATCCCAAGGGGAGCGCAAAAGTGACACAACTTGGCTGCCACCACTGATATTTCCATGAGACCATCCAGAACCATAGGCTGATTTTCCTTCCCAGGGTTAGAGTTACGCCTAGGGTAGGGTTTTTAAGCAGAAAGCCCTGAGTTCCAAGAACACAGCAGCTGCGAAGGACTAGCCAAGAAGAGCGCAAAAGTACCACAACATGCCTGCCTCCACAGCTTTTTCCTTGGGGACATCCCTAATTCCTGGCTGATTTGCCTTTCTCGTCTTAGGGTTGGCGTTCGGCCTAGGGCTAGGATTTTTAAAATCAGGAAGCCCTTAGTTCCAGGCACACTGGTGCTGTGAAAGGCATCCAAAAGGGAGTGCAAAAGTGCCACAACATGGCTGTCTCCACAGCCTTTTCCTTGGGATAATATCTAAACCCAAGCTGATTTACATGTCCAGTGTTAGGGTTAGGGTTAGGGTTCAGCCTAGGTGTAGAGCTTTTTAAACCAGCAAGCTCTGAGCTCCAGGCACACGGCAGCTGTGAAAGGCATCCCCAGGGGAGCACAAAATTGCCCGAAAATGGCTGCCTCCACACGTTTTTATTGGCACCATTGCTTACCCTTGGCTGAATTACCTGCCTCCAGTCTCAGCTAGGGACAGGGTTTTTTAAACCAGGAAGCCCTGAGCTCCAGGCACATGTCAGCTGTGAAAGACATCCCAAGGGGAGTACAAAAGTGCAACAACATGGCAGCTTTCACAGCTTTTTCCTTGGCACCATCCCTATACCTAGGCTGATTTATCTGCCTAGGGTTAGGGTTAGGGTTCAGCCTAGGGATAGGATTTTTTCAAACAGGAAGCCCTGAGTTCCAGGCTTACTGCATCTGCCAAAGGCATCCCAAAGGGAGCGCAGAAGTGCCTCAACATGGCTCCTTTCATGGCTTTTCCCTTAGGAAGAACCCTAATACCCGGCTGATTTACCTTCCAAGGGTTACTGCTAGGCTTAGGCCTAGGACTTTTAAAACCAGGAAGCCCTGTGCTCCAGGCCCACTGCAGCTGCGAAAGGCATCCCAAGGGGAGCGCAAAAGTGACACAACTTGGCTGCCACCACTGATATTTCCATGAGACCATCCAGAATCATAGGCTGATTTTCCTTCCTAGGCTTAAGGTTTGAGTTACGCCTAGGGTAAGGGTTCTATTAACCAGAAAGCCCTGAGTTCCAAGAACACAGCAGCTGCGAAGGACTGCCCAAGAAGAGCGCAAAAGTACCACAACATGCCTGCCTCCACAGCTTTTTCCTTGGGGACATCCCTAATTCCTGGCTGATTTGCCTTTCTCGTCTTAGGGTTGGGGTTCGGCCTAGGGCTAGGATTTTTAAAATCAGGAAGCCCTGAGTGCCAGGCACACTGGAGCTGTGAAAGGCATCCAAAAGGGAGTGCAAAAGTGCCACAACATGGCTGCTTTCATGGCTTTTTCCTTGGCAAGAAGCCTAACACCAGGCTGATTTACCTTCCCAGGGTTACTGTTAGGCTTAGGCCTAGGGCTAGGATTTTTAAAACTAGGAAGCCCTTAGCTCCAGGCACACTGCAGCTGTTCAAGGCATCCCAAGAGGGCCGCAAAAGTGACAAAACTTGGCTGTCTCTTCTGCTATTCTCATGAGACCATCCCGAACCATAGGCTGATTTTCCTTCCTAGGGTTAGCGTTAGAGTTACGTCTAGGGTTAGTGTTTTTTTAACCAGAAAGCCCTGACTTCCAAGGACACAGCACCTGCAAAGGTCTACCCAAGAGGAGCGCAAAAGTGCCACAACATGGCTGCCTCCAGCGCTTTTTCCTTGGGACCATCATGGACCCTAGGCTGATTTACTTGCCTCCAGTTGCAGCTATGGTCACGCCAAGGGAGAGGGTTTTTAAATCAGTAAACCCTGAGCTCCAGACCCAGTGCAGCTGCAAAAGGCTTCCCAAGGACAGCCAAAAATTGCCTCAACATGCTCCCTCCAGTGCTTTTTTCCTTGGGAACATCCCTATCCCTAGGCTGATTTATCTGCCTATGGTTAGAGTTAGGGTTCAGCCTAGGGATGGAATGTTTTCAAACAGGAAGCCCTGAGTTCCAGGGGCACTGCAGCTGCCAAAGGCATCCCAAGGGGAAAGCAAATGTGCCACAACTTGGCTGTGTCCAGAGCTTTTTCCTTGGGACCATCGCGAAACGAAAGCTGATTTAGAAGCCTCCAGTTAGGGCTAAAGTATTGGTTTTTTAATCCAGGAAGCCCTGTGCTCCAAGCACACTGCAGCTGTGAAAGGCATCCCAAGGGGAGTGCAAAAGTGCCACAACATGGCTGTCTCCACAGCTTTTTCCTTGGGATAATTCCTGAACCCAGGATGATTTAAATGACCAGTGTTAGGGCTAGGGTTAGGGTTACGCCTAGGTGTAGAGCTTTTTAAACCAGCAAGCTCTGACCTCCAGGCACACGGCAGCTGCGAAAGGCATCCCATAGGGAGAGCAGAAGTGCCACAACATGGCTGCTTTCACTGCTTTTTCCTTAGGAAGAGCCCTAATACCCAGCTGATTTACCTTCCTAGGATTACTGTTAGGCTTAGGCCTAGGACTTTTAAAACCAGGAAGCCCTGTGCTCCAGGCCCACTGCAGCTGCGAAAGGCATCCCAAGGGGAGCACAAAAGTGACACAACTTGGCTGCCACCACTGATATTTCCATGAGACCATCCAGAACCATAGGCTGATTTTCCTTCCCAGGGTTAGAGTTACGCCTAGGGTAGGGTTTTTAAGCAGAAAGCCCTGAGTTCCAAGAACACAGCAGCTGCGAAGGACTACCCAAGAAGAGCGCAAAAGTACCACAACATGCCTGCCTCCACAGCTTTTTCCTTGGGGACATCCCTAATTCCTGGCTGATTTGCCTTTCTCGTCTTAGGGTTGGCGTTCGGCCTAGGGCTAGGATTTTTAAAATCAGGAAGCCCTTAGTTCCAGGCACACTGGTGCTGTGAAAGGCATCCAAAAGGGAGTGCAAAAGTGCCACAACATGGCTGTCTCCACAGCCTTTTCCTTGGGATAATATCTAAACCCAAGCTGATTTACATGTCCAGTGTTAGGGTTAGGGTTAGGGTTCAGCCTAGGTGTAGAGCTTTTTAAACCAGCAAGCTCTGAGCTCCAGGCACACGGCAGCTGTGAAAGGCATCCCCAGGGGAGCACAAAATTGCCCGAAAATGGCTGCCTCCACACGTTTTTATTGGCACCATTGGTTACCCTTGGCTGAATTACCTGCCTCCAGTCTCAGCTAGGGACAGGGTTTTTTAAACCAGGAAGCCCTGAGCTCCAGGCACATGTCAGCTGTGAAAGACATCCCAAGGGGAGTACAAAAGTGCAACAACATGGCAGCTTTCACAGCTTTTTCCTTGGCACCATCCCTATACCTAGGCTGATTTATCTGCCTAGGGTTAGGGTTAGGGTTCAGCCTAGGGATAGGATTTTTTCAAACAGGAAGCCCTGAGTTCCAGGCTTACTGCATCTGCCAAAGGCATCCCAAAGGGAGCGCAGAAGTGCCTCAACATGGCTCCTTTCATGGCTTTTCCCTTAGGAAGAACCCTAATACCCGGCTGATTTACCTTCCAAGGGTTACTGCTAGGCTTAGGCCTAGGACTTTTAAAACCAGGAAGCCCTGTGCTCCAGGCCCACTGCAGCTGCGAAAGGCATCCCAAGGGGAGCGCAAAAGTGACACAACTTGGCTGCCACCACTGATATTTCCATGAGACCATCCCGAACCATAGGCTGATTTTCCTTCCTAGGCTTAAGGTTTGAGTTACGCCTAGGGTAAGGGTTCTATTAACCAGAAAGCCCTGAGTTCCAAGAACACAGCAGCTGCGAAGGACTGCCCAAGAAGAGCGCAAAAGTACCACAACATGCCTGCCTCCACAGCTTTTTCCTTGGGGACATCCCTAATTCCTGGCTGATTTGCCTTTCTCGTCTTAGGGTTGGGGTTCGGCCTAGGGCTAGGATTTTTAAAATCAGGAAGCCCTGAGTGCCAGGCACACTGGAGCTGTGAAAGGCATCCAAAAGGGAGTGCAAAAGTGCCACAACATGGCTGCTTTCATGGCTTTTTCCTTGGCAAGAAGCCTAACACCAGGCTGATTTACCTTCCCAGGGTTACTGTTAGGCTTAGGCCTAGGGCTAGGATTTTTAAAACTAGGAAGCCCTTAGCTCCAGGCACACTGCAGCTGTTCAAGGCATCCCAAGAGGGCCGCAAAAGTGACAAAACTTGGCTGTCTCTTCTGCTATTCTCATGAGACCATCCCGAACCATAGGCTGATTTTCCTTCCTAGGGTTAGCGTTAGAGTTACGTCTAGGGTTAGTGTTTTTTTAACCAGAAAGCCCTGACTTCCAAGGACACAGCACCTGCGAAGGTCTACCCAAGAGGAGCGCAAAAGTGCCACAACATGGCTGCCTCCAGCGCTTTTTCCTTGGGACCATCATGGACCCTAGGCTGATTTACTTGCCTCCAGTTGCAGCTATGGTCACGCCAAGGGAGAGGGTTTTTAAATCAGTAAACCCTGAGCTCCAGACCCAGTGCAGCTGCAAAAGGCTTCCCAAGGACAGCCAAAAATTGCCTCAACATGCTCCCTCCAGTCCTTTTTTCCTTGGGAACATCCCTATCCCTAGGCTGATTTATCTGCCTATGGTTAGAGTTAGGGTTCAGCCTAGGGATGGAATGTTTTCAAACAGGAAGCCCTGAGTTCCAGGGGCACTGCAGCTGCCAAAGGCATCCCAAGGGGAAAGCAAATGTGCCACAACTTGGCTGTGTCCAGAGCTTTTTCCTTGGGACCATCGCGAAACGAAAGCTGATTTAGAAGCCTCCAGTTAGGGCTAAAGTATTGGTTTTTTAATCCAGGAAGCCCTGTGCTCCAAGCACACTGCAGCTGTGAAAGGCATCCCAAGGGGAGTGCAAAAGTGCCACAACATGGCTGTCTCCACAGCTTTTTCCTTGGGATAATTCCTGAACCCAGGATGATTTAAATGACCAGTGTTAGGGCTAGGGTTAGGGTTACGCCTAGGTGTAGAGCTTTTTAAACCAGCAAGCTCTGACCTCCAGGCACACGGCAGCTGCGAAAGGCATCCCATAGGGAGAGCAGAAGTGCCACAACATGGCTGCTTTCACTGCTTTTTCCTTAGGAAGAGCCCTAATACCCAGCTGATTTACCTTCCTAGGGTTACTGTTAGGCTTAGGCCTAGGACTTTTAAAACCAGGAAGCCCTGGGCTCCAGGCCCACTGCAGCTGCGAAAGGCATCCCAAGGGGAGCGCAAAAGTGACACAACTTGGCTGCCACCACTGATATTTCCATGAGACCATCCAGAACCATAGGCTGATTTTCCTTCCCAGGGTTAGAGTTACGCCTAGGGTAGGGTTTTTTAAGCAGAAAGCCCTGAGTTCCAAGAACACAGCAGCTGCGAAGGACTACCCAAGAAGAGCGCAAAAGTACCACAACATGCCTGCCTCCACAGCTTTTTCCTTGGGGACATCCCTAATTCCTGGCTGATTTGCCTTTCTCGTCTTAGGGTTGGCGTTCGGCCTAGGGCTAGGATTTTTAAAATCAGGAAGCCCTTAGTTCCAGGCACACTGGTGCTGTGAAAGGCATCCAAAAGGGAGTGCAAAAGTGCCACAACATGGCTGTCTCCACAGCCTTTTCCTTGGGATAATATCTAAACCCAAGCTGATTTGCATGTCCAGTGTTAGGGTTAGGGTTAGGGTTCAGCCTAGGTGTAGAGCTTTTTAAACCAGCAAGCTCTGAGCTCCAGGCACACGGCAGCTGTGAAAGGCATCCCCAGGGGAGCACAAAATTGCCCGAAAATGGCTGCCTCCACACGTTTTTATTGGCACCATTGCTTACCCTTGGCTGAATTACCTGCCTCCAGTCTCAGCTAGGGACAGGGTTTTTTAAACCAGGAAGCCCTGAGCTCCAGGCACATGTCAGCTGTGAAAGACATCCCAAGGGGAGTACAAAAGTGCAACAACATGGCAGCTTTCACAGCTTTTTCCTTGGCACCATCCCTATACCTAGGCTGATTTATCTGCCTAGGGTTAGGGTTAGGGTTCAGCCTAGGGATAGGATTTTTTCAAACAGGAAGCCCTGAGTTCCAGGCTTACTGCATCTGCCAAAGGCATCCCAAAGGGAGCGCAGAAGTGCCACAACATGGCTGCTTTCACGGCTTTTCCCTTAGGAAGAACCCTAATACCCGGCTGATTTACCTTCCAAGGGTTACTGCTAGGCTTAGGCCTAGGACTTTTAAAACCAGGAAGCCCTGTGCTCCAGGCCCACTGCAGCTGCGAAAGGCATCCCAAGGGGAGCGCAAAAGTGACACAACTTGGCTGCCACCACTGATATTTCCATGAGACCATCCAGAATCATAGGCTGATTTTCCTTCCTAGGCTTAAGGTTTGAGTTACGCCTAGGGTAAGGGTTCTATTAACCAGAAAGCCCTGAGTTCCAAGAACACAGCAGCTGCGAAGGACTGCCCAAGAAGAGCGCAAAAGTACCACAACATGCCTGCCTCCACAGCTTTTTCCTTGGGGACATCCCTAATTCCTGGCTGATTTGCCTTTCTCGTCTTAGGGTTGGCGTTCGGCCTAGGGCTAGGATTTTTAAAATCAGGAAGCCCTTAGTTCCAGGCACACTGGTGCTGTGAAAGGCATCCAAAAGGGAGTGCAAAAGTGCCACAACATGGCTGCTTTCATGGCTTTTTCCTTGGCAAGAAGCCTAACACCAGGCTGATTTACCTTCCCAGGGTTACTGTTAGGCTTAGGCCTAGGGCTAGGATTTTTAAAACTAGGAAGCCCTTAGCTCCAGGCACACTGCAGCTGTTCAAGGCATCCCAAGAGGGCCGCAAAAGTGACAAAACTTGGCTGTCTCTTCTGCTATTCTCATGAGACCATCCCGAACCATAGGCTGATTTTCCTTCCTAGGGTTAGCGTTAGAGTTACGTCTAGGGTTAGTGTTTTTTTAACCAGAAAGCCCTGACTTCCAAGGACACAGCACCTGCGAAGGTCTACCCAAGAGGAGCGCAAAAGTGCCACAACATGGCTGCCTCCAGCGCTTTTTCCTTGGGACCATCATGGACCCTAGGCTGATTTACTTGCCTCCAGTTGCAGCTATGGTCACGCCAAGGGAGAGGGTTTTTAAATCAGTAAACCCTGAGCTCCAGACCCAGTGCAGCTGCAAAAGGCTTCCCAAGGACAGCCAAAAATTGCCTCAACATGCTCCCTCCAGTCCTTTTTTCCTTGGGAACATCCCTATCCCTAGGCTGATTTATCTGCCTATGGTTAGAGTTAGGGTTCAGCCTAGGGATGGAATGTTTTCAAACAGGAAGCCCTGAGTTCCAGGGGCACTGCAGCTGCCAAAGGCATCCCAAGGGGAAAGCAAATGTGCCACAACTTGGCTGTGTCCAGAGCTTTTTCCTTGGGACCATCGCGAAACGAAAGCTGATTTAGAAGCCTCCAGTTAGGGCTAAAGTATTGGTTTTTTAATCCAGGAAGCCCTGTGCTCCAAGCACACTGCAGCTGTGAAAGGCATCCCAAGGGGAGTGCAAAAGTGCCACAACATGGCTGTCTCCACAGCTTTTTCCTTGGGATAATTCCTGAACCCAGGATGATTTAAATGACCAGTGTTAGGGCTAGGGTTAGGGTTACGCCTAGGTGTAGAGCTTTTTAAACCAGCAAGCTCTGACCTCCAGGCACACGGCAGCTGCGAAAGGCATCCCATAGGGAGAGCAGAAGTGCCACAACATGGCTGCTTTCACTGCTTTTTCCTTAGGAAGAGCCCTAATACCCAGCTGATTTACCTTCCTAGGGTTACTGTTAGGCTTAGGCCTAGGACTTTTAAAACCAGGAAGCCCTGGGCTCCAGGCCCACTGCAGCTGCGAAAGGCATCCCAAGGGGAGCACAAAAGTGACACAACTTGGCTGCCACCACTGATATTTCCATGAGACCATCCAGAACCATAGGCTGATTTTCCTTCCCAGGGTTAGAGTTACGCCTAGGGTAGGGTTTTTAAGCAGAAAGCCCTGAGTTCCAAGAACACAGTAGCTGCGAAGGACTACCCAAGAAGAGCGCAAAAGTACAACAACATGCCTGCCTCCACAGCTTTTTCCTTGGGGACATCCCTAATTCCTGGCTGATTTGCCTTTCTTGTCTTAGGGTTGGCGTTCGGCCTAGGGCTAGGATTTTTAAAATCAGGAAGCCCTTAGTTCCAGGCACACTGGTGCTGTGAAAGGCATCCAAAAGGGAGTGCAAAAGTGCCACAACATGGCTGTCTCCACAGCCTTTTCCTTGGGATAATATCTAAACCCAAGCTGATTTACATGTCCAGTGTTAGGGTTAGGGTTAGGGTTCAGCCTAGGTGTAGAGCTTTTTAAACCAGCAAGCTCTGAGCTCCAGGCACACGGCAGCTGTGAAAGGCATCCCCAGGGGAGCACAAAATTGCCCGAAAATGGCTGCCTCCACACGTTTTTATTGGCACCATTGCTTACCCTTGGCTGAATTACCTGCCTCCAGTCTCAGCTAGGGACAGGGTTTTTTAAACCAGGAAGCCCTGAGCTCCAGGCACATGTCAGCTGTGAAAGACATCCCAAGGGGAGTACAAAAGTGCAACAACATGGCAGCTTTCACAGCTTTTTCCTTGGCACCATCCCTATACCTAGGCTGATTTATCTGCCTAGGGTTAGGGTTAGGGTTCAGCCTAGGGATAGGATTTTTTCAAACAGGAAGCCCTGAGTTCCAGGCTTACTGCATCTGCCAAAGGCATCCCAAAGGGAGCGCAGAAGTGCCTCAACATGGCTCCTTTCATGGCTTTTCCCTTAGGAAGAACCCTAATACCCGGCTGATTTACCTTCCAAGGGTTACTGCTAGGCTTAGGCCTAGGACTTTTAAAACCAGGAAGCCCTGTGCTCCAGGCCCACTGCAGCTGCGAAAGGCATCCCAAGGGGAGCGCAAAAGTGACACAACTTGGCTGCCACCACTGATATTTCCATGAGACCATCCAGAATCATAGGCTGATTTTCCTTCCTAGGCTTAAGGTTTGAGTTACGCCTAGGGTAAGGGTTCTATTAACCAGAAAGCCCTGAGTTCCAAGAACACAGCAGCTGCGAAGGACTGCCCAAGAAGAGCGCAAAAGTACCACAACATGCCTGCCTCCACAGCTTTTTCCTTGGGGACATCCCTAATTCCTGGCTGATTTGCCTTTCTCGTCTTAGGGTTGGGGTTCGGCCTAGGGCTAGGATTTTTAAAATCAGGAAGCCCTGAGTGCCAGGCACACTGGAGCTGTGAAAGGCATCCAAAAGGGAGTGCAAAAGTGCCACAACATGGCTGCTTTCATGGCTTTTTCCTTGGCAAGAAGCCTAACACCAGGCTGATTTACCTTCCCAGGGTTACTGTTAGGCTTAGGCCTAGGGCTAGGATTTTTAAAACTAGGAAGCCCTTAGCTCCAGGCACACTGCAGCTGTTCAAGGCATCCCAAGAGGGCCGCAAAAGTGACAAAACTTGGCTGTCTCTTCTGCTATTCTCATGAGACCATCCCGAACCATAGGCTGATTTTCCTTCCTAGGGTTAGCGTTAGAGTTACGTCTAGGGTTAGTGTTTTTTTAACCAGAAAGCCCTGACTTCCAAGGACACAGCACCTGCGAAGGTCTACCCAAGAGGAGCGCAAAAGTGCCACAACATGGCTGCCTCCAGCGCTTTTTCCTTGGGACCATCATGGACCCTAGGCTGATTTACTTGCCTCCAGTTGCAGCTATGGTCACGCCAAGGGAGAGGGTTTTTAAATCAGTAAACCCTGAGCTCCAGACCCAGTGCAGCTGCAAAAGGCTTCCCAAGGACAGCCAAAAATTGCCTCAACATGCTCCCTCCAGTCCTTTTTTCCTTGGGAACATCCCTATCCCTAGGCTGATTTATCTGCCTATGGTTAGAGTTAGGGTTCAGCCTAGGGATGGAATGTTTTCAAACAGGAAGCCCTGAGTTCCAGGGGCACTGCAGCTGCCAAAGGCATCCCAAGGGGAAAACAAATGTGCCACAACTTGGCTGTGTCCAGAGCTTTTTCCTTGGGACCATCCCAAAACAAAGGCTGATTTAGAAGCCTCCAGTTAGGGCTAAAGTATTGGTTTTTTAATCCAGGAAGCCCTGTGCTCCAAGCACACTGCAGCTGTGAAAGGCATCCCAAGGGGAGTGCAAAAGTGCCACAACATGGCTGTCTCCACAGCTTTTTCCTTGGGATAATTCCTGAACCCAGGATGATTTAAATGACCAGTGTTAGGGCTAGGGTTAGGGTTACGCCTAGGTGTAGAGCTTTTTAAACCAGCAAGCTCTGAGCTCCAGGCACACGGCAGCTGCGAAAGGCATCCCATAGGGAGAGCAGAAGTGCCACAACATGGCTGCTTTCACTGCTTTTTCCTTAGGAAGAGCCCTAATACCCAGCTGATTTACCTACCTAGGGTTACTGTTAGGCTTAGGCCTAGGACTTTTAAAACCAGGAAGCCCTGTGCTCCAGGCCCACTGCAGCTGCGAAAGGCATCCCAAGGGGAGCGCAAAAGTGACACAACTTGGCTGCCACCACTGATATTTCCATGAGACCATCCAGAACCATAGGCTGATTTTCCTTCCCAGGGTTAGAGTTACGCCTAGGGTAGGGTTTTTTAAGCAGAAAGCCCTGAGTTCCAAGAACACAGCAGCTGCGAAGGACTACCCAAGAAGAGCGCAAAAGTACCACAACATGCCTGCCTCCACAGCTTTTTCCTTGGGGACATCCCTAATTCCTGGCTGATTTGCCTTTCTCGTCTTAGGGTTGGCGTTTGGCCTAGGGCTAGGATTTTTAAAATCAGGAAGCCCTTAGTTCCAGGCACACTGGTGCTGTGAAAGGCATCCAAAAGGGAGTGCAAAAGTGCCACAACATGGCTGTCTCCACAGCCTTTTCCTTGGGATAATATCTAAACCCAAGCTGATTTACATGTCCAGTGTTAGGGTTAGGGTTAGGGTTCAGCCTAGGTGTAGAGCTTTTTAAACCAGCAAGCTCTGAGCTCCAGGCACACGGCAGCTGTGAAAGGCATCCCCAGGGGAGCACAAAATTGCCCGAAAATGGCTGCCTCCACACGTTTTTATTGGCACCATTGCTTACCCTTGGCTGAATTACCTGCCTCCAGTCTCAGCTAGGGACAGGGTTTTTTAAACCAGGAAGCCCTGAGCTCCAGGCACATGTCAGCTGTGAAAGACATCCCAAGGGGAGTACAAAAGTGCAACAACATGGCAGCTTTCACAGCTTTTTCCTTGGCACCATCCCTATACCTAGGCTGATTTATCTGCCTAGGGTTAGGGTTAGGGTTCAGCCTAGGGATAGGATTTTTTCAAACAGGAAGCCCTGAGTTCCAGGCTTACTGCATCTGCCAAAGGCATCCCAAAGGGAGCGCAGAAGTGCCTCAACATGGCTCCTTTCATGGCTTTTCCCTTAGGAAGAACCCTAATACCCGGCTGATTTACCTTCCAAGGGTTACTGCTAGGCTTAGGCCTAGGACTTTTAAAACCAGGAAGCCCTGTGCTCCAGGCCCACTGCAGCTGCGAAAGGCATCCCAAGGGGAGCGCAAAAGTGACACAACTTGGCTGCCACCACTGATATTTCCATGAGACCATCCAGAATCATAGGCTGATTTTCCTTCCTAGGCTTAAGGTTTGAGTTACGCCTAGGGTAAGGGTTCTATTAACCAGAAAGCCCTGAGTTCCAAGAACACAGCAGCTGCGAAGGACTGCCCAAGAAGAGCGCAAAAGTACCACAACATGCCTGCCTCCACAGCTTTTTCCTTGGGGACATCCCTAATTCCTGGCTGATTTGCCTTTCTCGTCTTAGGGTTGGGGTTCGGCCTAGGGCTAGGATTTTTAAAATCAGGAAGCCCTGAGTGCCAGGCACACTGGAGCTGTGAAAGGCATCCAAAAGGGAGTGCAAAAGTGCCACAACATGGCTGCTTTCATGGCTTTTTCCTTGGCAAGAAGCCTAACACCAGGCTGATTTACCTTCCCAGGGTTACTGTTAGGCTTAGGCCTAGGGCTAGGATTTTTAAAACTAGGAAGCCCTTAGCTCCAGGCACACTGCAGCTGTTCAAGGCATCCCAAGAGGGCCGCAAAAGTGACAAAACTTGGCTGTCTCTTCTGCTATTCTCATGAGACCATCCCGAACCATAGGCTGATTTTCCTTCCTAGGGTTAGCGTTAGAGTTACGTCTAGGGTTAGTGTTTTTTTAACCAGAAAGCCCTGACTTCCAAGGACACAGCACCTGCGAAGGTCTACCCAAGAGGAGCGCAAAAGTGCCACAACATGGCTGCCTCCAGCGCTTTTTCCTTGGGACCATCATGGACCCTAGGCTGATTTACTTGCCTCCAGTTGCAGCTATGGTCACGCCAAGGGAGAGGGTTTTTAAATCAGTAAACCCTGAGCTCCAGACCCAGTGCAGCTGCGAAAGGCTTCCCAAGGACAGCCAAAAATTGCCTCAACATGCTCCCTCCAGTCCTTTTTTCCTTGGGAACATCCCTATCCCTAGGCTGATTTATCTGCCTATGGTTAGAGTTAGGGTTCAGCCTAGGGATGGAATGTTTTCAAACAGGAAGCCCTGAGTTCCAGGGGCACTGCAGCTGCCAAAGGCATCCCAAGGGGAAAACAAATGTGCCACAACTTGGCTGTGTCCAGAGCTTTTTCCTTGGGACCATCGCGAAACGAAAGCTGATTTAGAAGCCTCCAGTTAGGGCTAAAGTATTGGTTTTTTAATCCAGGAAGCCCTGTGCTCCAAGCACACTGCAGCTGTGAAAGGCATCCCAAGGGGAGTGCAAAAGTGCCACAACATGGCTGTCTCCACAGCTTTTTCCTTGGGATAATTCCTGAACCCAGGATGATTTAAATGACCAGTGTTAGGGCTAGGGTTAGGGTTACGCCTAGGTGTAGAGCTTTTTAAACCAGCAAGCTCTGAGCTCCAGGCACACGGCAGCTGCGAAAGGCATCCCATAGGGAGAGCAGAAGTGCCACAACATGGCTGCTTTCACTGCTTTTTCCTTAGGAAGAGCCCTAATACCCAGCTGATTTACCTACCTAGGGTTACTGTTAGGCTTAGGCCTAGGACTTTTAAAACCAGGAAGCCCTGTGCTCCAGGCCCACTGCAGCTGCGAAAGGCATCCCAAGGGGAGCGCAAAAGTGACACAACTTGGCTGCCACCACTGATATTTCCATGAGACCATCCAGAACCATAGGCTGATTTTCCTTCCCAGGGTTAGAGTTACGCCTAGGGTAGGGTTTTTTAAGCAGAAAGCCCTGAGTTCCAAGAACACAGCAGCTGCGAAGGACTACCCAAGAAGAGCGCAAAAGTACCACAACATGCCTGCCTCCACAGCTTTTTCCTTGGGGACATGCCTAATTCCTGGCTGATTTGCCTTTCTCGTCTTAGGGTTGGCGTTCGGCCTAGGGCTAGGATTTTTAAAATCAGGAAGCCCTTAGTTCCAGGCACACTGGTGCTGTGAAAGGCATCCAAAAGGGAGTGCAAAAGTGCCACAACATGGCTGTCTCCACAGCTTTTTCCTTGGGATAATATCTAAACCCAAGCTGATTTACATGTCCAGTGTTAGGGTTAGGGTTAGGGTTCAGCCTAGGTGTAGAGCTTTTTAAACCAGCAAGCTCTGAGCTCCAGGCACACGGCAGCTGTGAAAGGCATCCCCAGGGGAGCACAAAATTGCCCGAAAATGGCTGCCTCCACACGTTTTTATTGGCACCATTGCTTACCCTTGGCTGAATTACCTGCCTCCAGTCTCAGCTAGGGACAGGGTTTTTTAAACCAGGAAGCCCTGAGCTCCAGGCACATGTCAGCTGTGAAAGACATCCCAAGGGGAGTACAAAAGTGCAACAACATGGCAGCTTTCTCAGCTTTTTCCTTGGCACCATCCCTATACCTAGGCTGATTTATCTGCCTAGGGTTAGGGTTAGGGTTCAGCCTAGGGATAGGATTTTTTCAAACAGGAAGCCCTGAGTTCCAGGCTTACTGCATCTGCCAAAGGCATCCCAAAGGGAGCGCAGAAGTGCCTCAACATGGCTCCTTTCACGGCTTTTCCCTTAGGAAGAACGCTAATACCCGGCTGATTTACCTTCCAAGGGTTACTGCTAGGCTTAGGCCTAGGACTTTTAAAACCAGGAAGCCCTGTGCTCCAGGCCCACTGCAGCTGCGAAAGGCATCCCAAGGGGAGCGCAAAAGTGACACAACTTGGCTGCCACCACTGATATTTCCATGAGACCATCCCGAACCATAGGCTGATTTTCCTTCCTAGGCTTAAGGTTTGAGTTACGCCTAGGGTAAGGGTTCTATTAACCAGAAAGCCCTGAGTTCCAAGAACACAGCAGCTGCGAAGGACTGCCCAAGAAGAGCGCAAAAGTACCACAACATGCCTGCCTCCACAGCTTTTTCCTTGGGGACATCCCTAATTCCTGGCTGATTTGCCTTTCTCGTCTTAGGGTTGGGGTTCGGCCTAGGGCTAGGATTTTTAAAATCAGGAAGCCCTGAGTGCCAGGCACACTGGAGCTGTGAAAGGCATCCAAAAGGGAGTGCAAAAGTGCCACAACATGGCTGCTTTCATGGCTTTTTCCTTGGCAAGAAGCCTAACACCAGGCTGATTTACCTTCCCAGGGTTACTGTTAGGCTTAGGCCTAGGGCTAGGATTTTTAAAACTAGGAAGCCCTTAGCTCCAGGCACACTGCAGCTGTTCAAGGCATCCCAAGAGGGCCGCAAAAGTGACAAAACTTGGCTGTCTCTTCTGCTATTCTCATGAGACCATCCCGAACCATAGGCTGATTTTCCTTCCTAGGGTTAGCGTTAGAGTTACGTCTAGGGTTAGTGTTTTTTTAACCAGAAAGCCCTGACTTCCAAGGACACAGCACCTGCGAAGGTCTACCCAAGAGGAGCGCAAAAGTGCCACAACATGGCTGCCTCCAGCGCTTTTTCCTTGGGACCATCATGGACCCTAGGCTGATTTACTTGCCTCCAGTTGCAGCTATGGTCACGCCAAGGGAGAGGGTTTTTAAATCAGTAAACCCTGAGCTCCAGACCCAGTGCAGCTGCAAAAGGCTTCCCAAGGACAGCCAAAAATTGCCTCAACATGCTCCCTCCAGTCCTTTTTTCCTTGGGAACATCCCTATCCCTAGGCTGATTTATCTGCCTATGGTTAGAGTTAGGGTTCAGCCTAGGGATGGAATGTTTTCAAACAGGAAGCCCTGAGTTCCAGGGGCACTGCAGCTGCCAAAGGCATCCCAAGGGGAAAACAAATGTGCCACAACTTGGCTGTGTCCAGAGCTTTTTCCTTGGGACCATCCCAAAACAAAGGCTGATTTAGAAGCCTCCAGTTAGGGCTAAAGTATTGGTTTTTTAATCCAGGAAGCCCTGTGCTCCAAGCACACTGCAGCTGTGAAAGGCATCCCAAGGGGAGTGCAAAAGTGCCACAACATGGCTGTCTCCACAGCTTTTTCCTTGGGATAATTCCTGAACCCAGGATGATTTAAATGACCAGTGTTAGGGCTAGGGTTAGGGTTACGCCTAGGTGTAGAGCTTTTTAAACCAGCAAGCTCTGAGCTCCAGGCACACGGCAGCTGCGAAAGGCATCCCATAGGGAGAGCAGAAGTGCCACAACATGGCTGCTTTCACTGCTTTTTCCTTAGGAAGAACCCTAATACCCAGCTGATTTACCTACCTAGGGTTACTGTTAGGCTTAGGCCTAGGACTTTTAAAACCAGGAAGCCCTGTTCTCCAGGCCCACTGCAGCTGCGAAAGGCATCCCAAGGGGAGCGCAAAAGTGACACAACTTGGCTGCCACCACTGATATTTCCATGAGACCATCCAGAACCATAGGCTGATTTTCCTTCCCAGGGTTAGAGTTACGCCTAGGGTAGGGTTTTTTAAGCAGAAAGCCCTGAGTTCCAAGAACACAGCAGCTGCGAAGGACTACCCAAGAAGAGCGCAAAAGTACCACAACATGCCTGCCTCCACAGCTTTTTCCTTGGGGACATGCCTAATTCCTGGCTGATTTGCCTTTCTCGTCTTAGGGTTGGCGTTCGGCCTAGGGCTAGGATTTTTAAAATCAGGAAGCCCTTAGTTCCAGGCACACTGGTGCTGTGAAAGGCATCCAAAAGGGAGTGCAAAAGTGCCACAACATGGCTGTCTCCACAGCTTTTTCCTTGGGATAATATCTAAACCCAAGCTGATTTACATGTCCAGTGTTAGGGTTAGGGTTAGGGTTCAGCCTAGGTGTAGAGCTTTTTAAACCAGCAAGCTCTGAGCTCCAGGCACACGGCAGCTGTGAAAGGCATCCCCAGGGGAGCACAAAATTGCCCGAAAATGGCTGCCTCCACACGTTTTTATTGGCACCATTGCTTACCCTTGGCTGAATTACCTGCCTCCAGTCTCAGCTAGGGACAGGGTTTTTTAAACCAGGAAGCCCTGAGCTCCAGGCACATGTCAGCTGTGAAAGACATCCCAAGGGGAGTACAAAAGTGCAACAACATGGCAGCTTTCTCAGCTTTTTCCTTGGCACCATCCCTATACCTAGGCTGATTTATCTGCCTAGGGTTAGGGTTAGGGTTCAGCCTAGGGATAGGATTTTTTCAAACAGGAAGCCCTGAGTTCCAGGCTTACTGCATCTGCCAAAGGCATCCCAAAGGGAGCGCAGAAGTGCCTCAACATGGCTCCTTTCACGGCTTTTCCCTTAGGAAGAACGCTAATACCCGGCTGATTTACCTTCCAAGGGTTACTGCTAGGCTTAGGCCTAGGACTTTTAAAACCAGGAAGCCCTGTGCTCCAGGCCCACTGCAGCTGCGAAAGGCATCCCAAGGGGAGCGCAAAAGTGACACAACTTGGCTGCCACCACTGATATTTCCATGAGACCATCCCGAACCATAGGCTGATTTTCCTTCCTAGGCTTAAGGTTTGAGTTACGCCTAGGGTAAGGGTTCTATTAACCAGAAAGCCCTGAGTTCCAAGAACACAGCAGCTGCGAAGGACTGCCCAAGAAGAGCGCAAAAGTACCACAACATGCCTGCCTCCACAGCTTTTTCCTTGGGGACATCCCTAATTCCTGGCTGATTTGCCTTTCTCGTCTTAGGGTTGGGGTTCGGCCTAGGGCTAGGATTTTTAAAATCAGGAAGCCCTGAGTGCCAGGCACACTGGAGCTGTGAAAGGCATCCAAAAGGGAGTGCAAAAGTGCCACAACATGGCTGCTTTCATGGCTTTTTCCTTGGCAAGAAGCCTAACACCAGGCTGATTTACCTTCCCAGGGTTACTGTTAGGCTTAGGCCTAGGGCTAGGATTTTTAAAACTAGGAAGCCCTTAGCTCCAGGCACACTGCAGCTGTTCAAGGCATCCCAAGAGGGCCGCAAAAGTGACAAAACTTGGCTGTCTCTTCTGCTATTCTCATGAGACCATCCCGAACCATAGGCTGATTTTCCTTCCTAGGGTTAGCGTTAGAGTTACGTCTAGGGTTAGTGTTTTTTTAACCAGAAAGCCCTGACTTCCAAGGACACAGCACCTGCGAAGGTCTACCCAAGAGGAGCGCAAAAGTGCCACAACATGGCTGCCTCCAGCGCTTTTTCCTTGGGACCATCATGGACCCTAGGCTGATTTACTTGCCTCCAGTTGCAGCTATGGTCACGCCAAGGGAGAGGGTTTTTAAATCAGTAAACCCTGAGCTCCAGACCCAGTGCAGCTGCAAAAGGCTTCCCAAGGACAGCCAAAAATTGCCTCAACATGCTCCCTCCAGTCCTTTTTTCCTTGGGAACATCCCTATCCCTAGGCTGATTTATCTGCCTATGGTTAGAGTTAGGGTTCAGCCTAGGGATGGAATGTTTTCAAACAGGAAGCCCTGAGTTCCAGGGGCACTGCAGCTGCCAAAGGCATCCCAAGGGGAAAACAAATGTGCCACAACTTGGCTGTGTCCAGAGCTTTTTCCTTGGGACCATCCCAAAACAAAGGCTGATTTAGAAGCCTCCAGTTAGGGCTAAAGTATTGGTTTTTTAATCCAGGAAGCCCTGTGCTCCAAGCACACTGCAGCTGTGAAAGGCATCCCAAGGGGAGTGCAAAAGTGCCACAACATGGCTGTCTCCACAGCTTTTTCCTTGGGATAATTCCTGAACCCAGGATGATTTAAATGACCAGTGTTAGGGCTAGGGTTAGGGTTACGCCTAGGTGTAGAGCTTTTTAAACCAGCAAGCTCTGACCTCCAGGCACACGGCAGCTGCGAAAGGCATCCCATAGGGAGAGCAGAAGTGCCACAACATGGCTGCTTTCACTGCTTTTTCCTTAGGAAGAGCCCTAATACCCAGCTGATTTACCTACCTAGGGTTACTGTTAGGCTTAGGCCTAGGACTTTTAAAACCAGGAAGCCCTGTGCTCCAGGCCCACTGCAGCTGCGAAAGGCATCCCAAGGGGAGCGCAAAAGTGACACAACTTGGCTGCCACCACTGATATTTCCATGAGACCATCCAGAACCATAGGCTGATTTTCCTTCCCAGGGTTAGAGTTACGCCTAGGGTAGGGTTTTTAAGCAGAAAGCCCTGAGTTCCAAGAACACAGCAGCTGCGAAGGACTACCCAAGAAGAGCGCAAAAGTACCACAACATGCCTGCCTCCACAGCTTTTTCCTTGTGGGACATCCCTAATTCCTGGCTGATTTGCCTTTCTCGTCTTAGGGTTGGCGTTCGGCCTAGGGCTAGGATTTCTAAAATCAGGAAGCCCTTAGTTCCAGGCACACTGGTGCTGTGAAAGGCATCCAAAAGGGAGTGCAAAAGTGCCACAACATGGCTGTCTCCACAGCTTTTTCCTTGGGATAATATCTAAACCCAAGCTGATTTACATGTCCAGTGTTAGGGTTAGGGTTAGGGTTCAGCCTAGGTGTAGAGCTTTTTAAACCAGCAAGCTCTGAGCTCCAGGCACACGGCAGCTGTGAAAGGCATCCCAAGGGGAGCACAAAATTGCCCGAAAATGGCTGCCTCCACACGTTTTTATTGGCACCATTGCTTACCCTTGGCTGAATTACCTGCCTCCAGTCTCAGCTAGGGACAGGGTTTTTTAAACCAGGAAGCCCTGAGCTCCAGGCACATGTCAGCTGTGAAAGACATCCCAAGGGGAGTACAAAAGTGCAACAACATGGCAGCTTTCACAGCTTTTTCCTTGGCACCATCCCTATACCTAGGCTGATTTATCTGCCTAGGCTTAGGGTTAGGGTTCAGCCTAGGGATAGGATTTTTTCAAACAGGAAGCCCTGAGTTCCAGGCTTACTGCATCTGCCAAAGGCATCCCAAAGGGAGCGCAGAAGTGCCTCAACATGGCTCCTTTCACGGCTTTCCCTTAGGAAGAACCCTAATACCCGGCTGATTTACCTTCCAAGGGTTACTGCTAGGCTTAGGCCTAGGACTTTTAAAACCAGGAAGCCCTGTGCTCCAGGCCCACTGCAGCTGCGAAAGGCATCCCAAGGGGAGCGCAAAAGTGACACAACTTGGCTGCCACCACTGATATTTCCATGAGACCATCCAGAATCATAGGCTGATTTTCCTTCCTAGGCTTAAGGTTTGAGTTACGCCTAGGGTAAGGGCTCTATTAACCAGAAAGCCCTGAGTTCCAAGAACACAGCAGCTGCGAAGGACTAGCCAAGAAGAGCGCAAAAGTACCACAACATGCCTGCCTCCACAGCTTTTTCCTTGGGGACATCCCTAATTCCTGGCTGATTTGCCTTTCTCGTCTTAGGGTTGGGGTTCGGCCTAGGGCTAGGATTTTTAAAATCAGGAAGCCCTGAGTGCCAGGCACACTGGAGCTGTGAAAGGCATCCAAAAGGGAGTGCAAAAGTGCCACAACATGGCTGCTTTCATGGCTTTTTCCTTGGCAAGAAGCCTAACACCAGGCTGATTTACCTTCCCAGGGTTACTGTTAGGCTTAGGCCTAGGGCTAGGATTTTTAAAACTAGGAAGCCCTTAGCTCCAGGCACACTGCAGCTGTTCAAGGCATCCCAAGAGGGCCGCAAAAGTGACAAAACTTGGCTGTCTCTTCTGCTATTCTCATGAGACCATCCCGAACCACAGGCTGATTTTCCTTCCTAGGGTTAGCGTTAGAGTTACGTCTAGGGTTAGTGTTTTTTTAACCAGAAAGCCCTGACTTCCAAGGACACAGCACCTGCGAAGGTCTACCCAAGAGGAGCGCAAAAGTGCCACAACATGGCTGCCTCCAGCGCTTTTTCCTTGGGACCATCATGGACCCTAGGCTGATTTACTTGCCTCCAGTTGCAGCTATGGTCACGCCAAGGGAGAGGGTTTTTAAATCAGTAAACCCTGAGCTCCAGACCCAGTGCAGCTGCGAAAGGCTTCCCAAGGACAGCCAAAAATTGCCTCAACATGCTCCCTCCAGTGCTTTTTTCCTTGGGAACATCCCTATCCCTAGGCTGATTTATCTGCCTATGGTTAGAGTTAGGGTTCAGCCTAGGGATGGAATGTTTTCAAACAGGAAGCCCTGAGTTCCAGGGGCACTGCAGCTGCCAAAGGCATCCCAAGGGGAAAGCAAATGTGCCACAACTTGGCTGTGTCCAGAGCTTTTTCCTTGGGACCATCCCGAAACAAAGGCTGATTTAGAAGCCTCCAGTTAGGGCTAAAGTATTGGTTTTTTAATCCAGGAAGCCCTGTGCTGCAAGCACACTGCAGCTGTGAAAGGCATCCCAAGGGGAGTGCAAAAGTGCCACAACATGGCTGTCTCCACATCTTTTTCCTTGGGATAATTCCTGAACCCAGGATGATTTAAATGACCAGTGTTAGGGCTAGGGTTAGGGTTACGCCTAGGTGTAGAGCTTTTTAAACCAGCAAGCTCTGACCTCCAGGCACACGGCAGCTGCGAAAGGCATCCCATAGGGAGAGCAGAAGTGCCACAACATGGCTGCTTTCACTGCTTTTTCCTTAGGAAGAACCCTAATACCCAGCTGATTTACCTTCCTAGGGTTACTGTTAGGCTTAGGCCTAGGACTTTTAAAACCAGGAAGCCCTGTGCTCCAGGCCCACTGCAGCTGCGAAAGGCATCCCAAGGGGAGCGCAAAGGTGACACAACTTGGCTGCCACCACTGATATTTCCATGAGACCATCCAGAACCATAGGCTGATTTTCCTTCCCAGGGTTAGAGTTACGCCTAGGGTAGGGTTTTTTAAGCAGAAAGCCCTGAGTTCCAAGAACACAGCAGCTGCGAAGGACTACCCAAGAAGAGCGCAAAAGTACCACAACATGCCTGCCTCCACAGCTTTTTCCTTGGGGACATCCCTAATTCCTGGCTGATTTGCCTTTCTCGTCTTAGGGTTGGCGTTCGGCCTAGGGCTAGGATTTTTAAAATCAGGAAGCCCTTAGTTCCAGGCACACTGGTGCTGTGAAAGGCATCCAAAAGGGAGTGCAAAAGTGCCACAACATGGCTGTCTCCACAGCTTTTTCCTTGGGATAATATCTAAACCCCAGCTGATTTACATGTCCAGTGTTAGGGTTAGGGTTAGGGTTCAGCCTAGGTGTAGAGCTTTTTAAACCAGCAAGCTCTGAGCTCCAGGCACACGGCAGCTGTGAAAGACATCCCCAGGGGAGCACAAAATTGCCCGAAAATGGCTGCCTCCACACGTTTTTATTGGCACCATTGCTTACCCTTGGCTGAATTACCTGCCTCCAGTCTCAGCTAGGGACAGGGTTTTTTAAACCAGGAAGCCCTGAGCTCCAGGCACATGTCAGCTGTGAAAGACATCCCAAGGGGAGTACAAAAGTGCAACAACATGGCAGCTTTCACAGCTTTTTCCTTGGCACCATCCCTATACCTAGGCTGATTTATCTGCCTAGGGTTAGGGTTAGGGTTCAGCCTAGGGATAGGATTTTTTCAAACAGGAAGCCCTGAGTTCCAGGCTTACTGCATCTGCCAAAGGCATCCCAAAGGGAGCGCAGAAGTGCCTCAACATGGCTCCTTTCATGGCTTTTCCCTTAGGAAGAACCCTAATACCCGGCTGATTTACCTTCCAAGGGTTACTGCTAGGCTTAGGCCTAGGACTTTTAAAACCAGGAAGCCCTGTGCTCCAGGCCCACTGCAGCTGCGAAAGGCATCCCAAGGGGAGCGCAAAAGTGACACAACTTGGCTGCCACCACTGATATTTCCATGAGACCATCCAGAATCATAGGCTGATTTTCCTTCCTAGGCTTAAGGTTTGAGTTACGCCTAGGGTAAGGGTTCTATTAACCAGAAAGCCCTGAGTTCCAAGAACACAGCAGCTGCGAAGGACTGCCCAAGAAGAGCGCAAAAGTACCACAACATGCCTGCCTCCACAGCTTTTTCCTTGGGGACATCCCTAATTCCTGGCTGATTTGCCTTTCTCGTCTTAGGGTTGGGGTTCGGCCTAGGGCTAGGATTTTTAAAATCAGGAAGCCCTGAGTGCCAGGCACACTGGAGCTGTGAAAGGCATCCAAAAGGGAGTGCAAAAGTGCCACAACATGGCTGCTTTCATGGCTTTTTCCTTGGCAAGAAGCCTAACACCAGGCTGATTTACTTTCCCAGGGTTACTGTTAGGCTTAGGCCTAGGGCTAGGATTTTTAAAACTAGGAAGCCCTTAGCTCCAGGCACACTGCAGCTGTTCAAGGCATCCCAAGAGGGCCGCAAAAGTGACAAAACTTGGCTGTCTCTTCTGCTATTCTCATGAGACCATCCCGAACCATAGGCTGATTTTCCTTCCTAGGGTTAGCGTTAGAGTTACGTCTAGGGTTAGTGTTTTTTTAACCAGAAAGCCCTGACTTCCAAGGACACAGCACCTGCGAAGGTCTACCCAAGAGGAGCGCAAAAGTGCCACAACATGGCTGCCTCCAGCGCTTTTTCCTTGGGACCATCATGGACCCTAGGCTGATTTACTTGCCTCCAGTTGCAGCTATGGTCACGCCAAGGGAGAGGGTTTTTAAATCAGTAAACCCTGAGCTCCAGACCCAGTGCAGCTGCAAAAGGCTTCCCAAGGACAGCCAAAAATTGCCTCAACATGCTCCCTCCAGTGCTTTTTTCCTTGGGAACATCCCTATCCCTAGGCTGATTTATCTGCCTATGGTTAGAGTTAGGGTTCAGCCTAGGGATGGAATGTTTTCAAACAGGAAGCCCTGAGTTCCAGGGGCACTGCAGCTGCCAAAGGCATCCCAAGGGGAAAGCAAATGTGCCACAACTTGGCTGTGTCCAGAGCTTTTTCCTTGGGACCATCGCGAAACAAAGGCTGATTTAGAAGCCTCCAGTTAGGGCTAAAGTATTGGTTTTTTAATCCAGGAAGCCCTGTGCTCCAAGCACACTGCAGCTGTGAAAGGCATCCCAAGGGGAGTGCAAAAGTGCCACAACATGGCTGTCTCCACAGCTTTTTCCTTGGGATAATTCCTGAACCCAGGATGATTTAAATGACCAGTGTTAGGGCTAGGGTTAGGGTTACGCCTAGGTGTAGAGCTTTTTAAACCAGCAAGCTCTGACCTCCAGGCACACGGCAGCTGCGAAAGGCATCCCATAGGGAGAGCAGAAGTGCCACAACATGGCTGCTTTCACTGCTTTTTCCTTAGGAAGAACCCTAATACCCAGCTGATTTACCTTCCTAGGGTTACTGTTAGGCTTAGGCCTAGGACTTTTAAAACCAGGAAGCCCTGTGCTCCAGGCCCACTGCAGCTGCGAAAGGCATCCCAAGGGGAGCGCAAAGGTGACACAACTTGGCTGCCACCACTGATATTTCCATGAGACCATCCAGAACCATAGGCTGATTTTCCTTCCCAGGGTTAGAGTTACGCCTAGGGTAGGGTTTTTTAAGCAGAAAGCCCTGAGTTCCAAGAACACAGCAGCTGCGAAGGACTACCCAAGAAGAGCGCAAAAGTACCACAACATGCCTGCCTCCACAGCTTTTTCCTTGGGGACATCCCTAATTCCTGGCTGATTTACCTTTCTCGTCTTAGGGTTGGCGTTCGGCCTAGGGCTAGGATTTTTAAAATCAGGAAGCCCTTAGTTCCAGGCACACTGGTGCTGTGAAAGGCATCCAAAAGGGAGTGCAAAAGTGCCACAACATGGCTGTCTCCACAGCTTTTTCCTTGGGATAATATCTAAACCCAAGCTGATTTACATGTCCAGTGTTAGGGTTAGGGTTAGGGTTCAGCCTAGGTGTAGAGCTTTTTAAACCAGCAAGCTCTGAGCTCCAGGCACACGGCAGCTGTGAAAGGCATCCCCAGGGGAGCACAAAATTGCCCGAAAATGGCTGCCTCCACACGTTTTTATTGGCACCATTGCTTACCCTTGGCTGAATTACCTGCCTCCAGTCTCAGCTAGGGACAGGGTTTTTTAAACCAGGAAGCCCTGAGCTCCAGGCACATGTCAGCTGTGAAAGACATCCCAAGGGGAGTACAAAAGTGCAACAACATGGCAGCTTTCACAGCTTTTTCCTTGGCACCATCCCTATACCTAGGCTGATTTATCTGCCTAGGGTTAGGGTTAGGGTTCAGCCTAGGGATAGGATTTTTTCAAACAGGAAGCCCTGAGTTCCAGGCTTACTGCATCTGCCAAAGGCATCCCAAAGGGAGCGCAGAAGTGCCTCAACATGGCTCCTTTCATGGCTTTTCCCTTAGGAAGAACCCTAATACCCGGCTGATTTACCTTCCAAGGGTTACTGCTAGGCTTAGGCCTAGGACTTTTAAAACCAGGAAGCCCTGTGCTCCAGGCCCACTGCAGCTGCGAAAGGCATCCCAAGGGGAGCGCAAAAGTGACACAACTTGGCTGCCACCACTGATATTTCCATGAGACCATCCCGAACCATAGGCTGATTTTCCTTCCTAGGCTTAAGGTTTGAGTTACGCCTAGGGTAAGGGTTCTATTAACCAGAAAGCCCTGAGTTCCAAGAACACAGCAGCTGCGAAGGACTGCCCAAGAAGAGCGCAAAAGTACCACAACATGCCTGCCTCCACAGCTTTTTCCTTGGGGACATCCCTAATTCCTGGCTGATTTGCCTTTCTCGTCTTAGGGTTGGGGTTCGGCCTAGGGCTAGGATTTTTAAAATCAGGAAGCCCTGAGTGCCAGGCACACTGGAGCTGTGAAAGGCATCCAAAAGGGAGTGCAAAAGTGCCACAACATGGCTGCTTTCATGGCTTTTTCCTTGGCAAGAAGCCTAACACCAGGCTGATTTACTTTCCCAGGGTTACTGTTAGGCTTAGGCCTAGGGCTAGGATTTTTAAAACTAGGAAGCCCTTAGCTCCAGGCACACTGCAGCTGTTCAAGGCATCCCAAGAGGGCCGCAAAAGTGACAAAACTTGGCTGTCTCTTCTGCTATTCTCATGAGACCATCCCGAACCATAGGCTGATTTTCCTTCCTAGGGTTAGCGTTAGAGTTACGTCTAGGGTTAGTGTTTTTTTAACCAGAAAGCCCTGACTTCCAAGGACACAGCACCTGCGAAGGTCTACCCAAGAGGAGCGCAAAAGTGCCACAACATGGCTGCCTCCAGCGCTTTTTCCTTGGGACCATCATGGACCCTAGGCTGATTTACTTGCCTCCAGTTGCAGCTATGGTCACGCCAAGGGAGAGGGTTTTTAAATCAGTAAACCCTGAGCTCCAGACCCAGTGCAGCTGCAAAAGGCTTCCCAAGGACAGCCAAAAATTGCCTCAACATGCTCCCTCCAGTGCTTTTTTCCTTGGGAACATCCCTATCCCTAGGCTGATTTATCTGCCTATGGTTAGAGTTAGGGTTCAGCCTAGGGATGGAATGTTTTCAAACAGGAAGCCCTGAGTTCCAGGGGCACTGCAGCTGCCAAAGGCATCCCAAGGGGAAAGCAAATGTGCCACAACTTGGCTGTGTCCAGAGCTTTTTCCTTGGGACCATCCCAAAACGAAAGCTGATTTAGAAGCCTCCAGTTAGGGCTAAAGTATTGGTTTTTTAATCCAGGAAGCCCTGTGCTCCAAGCACACTGCAGCTGTGAAAGGCATCCCAAGGGGAGTGCAAAAGTGCCACAACATGGCTGTCTCCACAGCTTTTTCCTTGGGATAATTCCTGAACCCAGGATGATTTAAATGACCAGTGTTAGGGCTAGGGTTAGGGTTACGCCTAGGTGTAGAGCTTTTTAAACCAGCAAGCTCTGACCTCCAGGCACACGGCAGCTGCGAAAGGCATCCCATAGGGAGAGCAGAAGTGCCACAACATGGCTGCTTTCACTGCTTTTTCCTTAGGAAGAACCCTAATACCCAGCTGATTTACCTACCTAGGGTTACTGTTAGGCTTAGGCCTAGGACTTTTAAAACCAGGAAGCCCTGTTCTCCAGGCCCACTGCAGCTGCGAAAGGCATCCCAAGGGGAGCGCAAAAGTGACACAACTTGGCTGCCACCACTGATATTTCCATGAGACCATCCAGAACCATAGGCTGATTTTCCTTCCCAGGGTTAGAGTTACGCCTAGGGTAGGGTTTTTAAGCAGAAAGCCCTGAGTTCCAAGAACACAGTAGCTGCGAAGGACTACCCAAGAAGAGCGCAAAAGTACCACAACATGCCTGCCTCCACAGCTTTTTCCTTGGGGACATCCCTAATTCCTGGCTGATTTGCCTTTCTTGTCTTAGGGTTGGCGTTCGGCCTAGGGCTAGGATTTTTAAAATCAGGAAGCCCTTAGTTCCAGGCACACTGGTGCTGTGAAAGGCATCCAAAAGGGAGTGCAAAAGTGCCACAACATGGCTGTCTCCACAGCTTTTTCCTTGGGATAATATCTAAACCCAAGCTGATTTACATGTCCAGTGTTAGGGTTAGGGTTAGGGTTCAGCCTAGGTGTAGAGCTTTTTAAACCAGCAAGCTCTGAGCTCCAGGCACACGGCAGCTGTGAAAGGCATCCCCAGGGGAGCACAAAATTGCCCGAAAATGGCTGCCTCCACACGTTTTTATTGGCACCATTGCTTACCCTTGGCTGAATTACCTGCCTCCAGTCTCAGCTAGGGACAGGGTTTTTTAAACCAGGAAGCCCTGAGCTCCAGGCACATGTCAGCTGTGAAAGACATCCCAAGGGGAGTACAAAAGTGCAACAACATGGCAGCTTTCACAGCTTTTTCCTTGGCACCATCCCTATACCTAGGCTGATTTATCTGCCTAGGCTTAGGGTTAGGGTTCAGCCTAGGGATAGGATTTTTTCAAACAGGAAGCCCTGAGTTCCAGGCTTACTGCATCTGCCAAAGGCATCCCAAAGGGAGCGCAGAAGTGCCTCAACATGGCTCCTTTCACGGCTTTTCCCTTAGGAAGAACGCTAATACCCGGCTGATTTACCTTCCAAGGGTTACTGCTAGGCTTAGGCCTAGGACTTTTAAAACCAGGAAGCCCTGTGCTCCAGGCCCACTGCAGCTGCGAAAGGCATCCCAAGGGGAGCGCAAAAGTGACACAACTTGGCTGCCACCACTGATATTTCCATGAGACCATCCAGAATCATAGGCTGATTTTCCTTCCTAGGCTTAAGGTTTGAGTTACGCCTAGGGTAAGGGTTCTATTAACCAGAAAGCCCTGAGTTCCAAGAACACAGCAGCTGCGAAGGACTGCCCAAGAAGAGCGCAAAAGTACCACAACATGCCTGCCTCCACAGCTTTTTCCTTGGGGACATCCCTAATTCCTGGCTGATTTGCCTTTCTCGTCTTAGGGTTGGGGTTCGGCCTAGGGCTAGGATTTTTAAAATCAGGAAGCCCTGAGTGCCAGGCACACTGGAGCTGTGAAAGGCATCCAAAAGGGAGTGCAAAAGTGCCACAACATGGCTGCTTTCATGGCTTTTTCCTTGGCAAGAAGCCTAACACCAGGCTGATTTACCTTCCCAGGGTTACTGTTAGGCTTAGGCCTAGGGCTAGGATTTTTAAAACTAGGAAGCCCTTAGCTCCAGGCACACTGCAGCTGTTCAAGGCATCCCAAGAGGAGCGCAAAAGTGACAAAACTTGGCTGTCTCTTCTGCTATTCTCATGAGACCATCCCGAACCATAGGCTGATTTTCCTTCCTAGGGTTAGCGTTAGAGTTACGTCTAGGGTTAGTGTTTTTTTAACCAGAAAGCCCTGACTTCCAAGGACACAGCACCTGCGAAGGTCTACCCAAGAGGAGCGCAAAAGTGCCACAACATGGCTGCCTCCAGCGCTTTTTCCTTGGGACCATCATGGACCCTAGGCTGATTTACTTGCCTCCAGTTGCAGCTATGGTCACGCCAAGGGAGAGGGTTTTTAAATCAGTAAACCCTGAGCTCCAGACCCAGTGCAGCTGCAAAAGGCTTCCCAAGGACAGCCAAAAATTGCCTCAACATGCTCCCTCCAGTGCTTTTTTCCTTGGGAACATCCCTATCCCTAGGCTGATTTATCTGCCTATGGTTAGAGTTAGGGTTCAGCCTAGGGATGGAATGTTTTCAAACAGGAAGCCCGGAGTTCCAGGGGCACTGCAGCTGCCAAAGGCATCCCAAGGGGAAAGCAAATGTGCCACAACTTGGCTGTGTCCAGAGCTTTTTCCTTGGGACCATCCCAAAACGAAAGCTGATTTAGAAGCCTCCAGTTAGGGCTAAAGTATTGGTTTTTTAATCCAGGAAGCCCTGTGCTCCAAGCACACTGCAGCTGTGCAAGGCATCCCAAGGGGAGTGCAAAAGTGCCACAACATGGCTGTCTCCACAGCTTTTTCCTTGGGATAATTCCTGAACCCAGGATGATTTAAATGACCAGTGTTAGGGCTAGGGTTAGGGTTACGCCTAGGTGTAGAGCTTTTTAAACCAGCAAGCTCTGACCTCCAGGCACACGGCAGCTGCGAAAGGCATCCCATAGGGAGAGCAGAAGTGCCACAACATGGCTGCTTTCACTGCTTTTTCCTTAGGAAGAACCCTAATACCCAGCTGATTTACCTTCCTAGGGTTACTGTTAGGCTTAGGCCTAGGACTTTTAAAACCAGGAAGCCCTGTGCTCCAGGCCCACTGCAGCTGCGAAAGGCATCCCAAGGGGAGCGCAAAGGTGACACAACTTGGCTGCCACCACTGATATTTCCATGAGACCATCCAGAACCATAGGCTGATTTTCCTTCCCAGGGTTAGAGTTACGCCTAGGGTAGGGTTTTTTAAGCAGAAAGCCCTGAGTTCCAAGAACACAGCAGCTGCGAAGGACTACCCAAGAAGAGCGCAAAAGTACCACAACATGCCTGCCTCCACAGCTTTTTCCTTGGGGACATCCCTAATTCCTGGCTGATTTACCTTTCTCGTCTTAGGGTTGGCGTTCGGCCTAGGGCTAGGATTTTTAAAATCAGGAAGCCCTTAGTTCCAGGCACACTGGTGCTGTGAAAGGCATCCAAAAGGGAGTGCAAAAGTGCCACAACATGGCTGTCTCCACAGCTTTTTCCTTGGGATAATATCTAAACCCAAGCTGATTTACATGTCCAGTGTTAGGGTTAGGGTTAGGGTTCAGCCTAGGTGTAGAGCTTTTTAAACCAGCAAGCTCTGAGCTCCAGGCACACGGCAGCTGTGAAAGGCATCCCCAGGGGAGCACAAAATTGCCCGAAAATGGCTGCCTCCACACGTTTTTATTGGCACCATTGCTTACCCTTGGCTGAATTACCTGCCTCCAGTCTCAGCTAGGGACAGGGTTTTTTAAACCAGGAAGCCCTGAGCTCCAGGCACATGTCAGCTGTGAAAGACATCCCAAGGGGGGTGCAAAAGTGCAACAACATGGCAGCTTTCACAGCTTTTTCCTTGGCACCATCCCTATACCTAGGCTGATTTATCTGCCTAGGGTTAGGGTTAGGGTTCAGCCTAGGGATAGGATTTTTTCAAACAGGAAGCCCTGAGTTCCAGGCTTACTGCATCTGCCAAAGGCATCCCAAAGGGAGCGCAGAAGTGCCTCAACATGGCTCCTTTCACGGCTTTTCCCTTAGGAAGAACGCTAATACCTGGCTGATTTACCTTCCAAGGGTTACTGCTAGGCTTAGGCCTAGGACTTTTAAAACCAGGAAGCCCTGTGCTCCAGGCCCACTGCAGCTGCGAAAGGCATCCCAAGGGGAGCACAAAAGTGACACAACTTGGCTGCCACCACTGATATTTCCATGAGACCATCCAGAATCATAGGCTGATTTTCCTTCCTAGGCTTAAGGTTTGAGTTACGCCTAGGGTAAGGGTTCTATTAACCAGAAAGCCCTGAGTTCCAAGAACACAGCAGCTGCGAAGGACTGCCCAAGAAGAGCGCAAAAGTACCACAACATGCCTGCCTCCACAGCTTTTTCCTTGGGGACATCCCTAATTCCTGGCTGATTTGCCTTTCTCGTCTTAGGGTTGGGGTTCGGCCTAGGGCTAGGATTTTTAAAATCAGGAAGCCCTGAGTGCCAGGCACACTGGAGCTGTGAAAGGCATCCAAAAGGGAGTGCAAAAGTGCCACAACATGGCTGCTTTCATGGCTTTTTCCTTGGCAAGAAGCCTAACACCAGGCTGATTTACTTTCCCAGGGTTACTGTTAGGCTTAGGCCTAGGGCTAGGATTTTTAAAACTAGGAAGCCCTTAGCTCCAGGCACACTGCAGCTGTTCAAGGCATCCCAAGAGGGCCGCAAAAGTGACAAAACTTGGCTGTCTCTTCTGCTATTCTCATGAGACCATCCCGAACCATAGGCTGATTTTCCTTCCTAGGGTTAGCGTTAGAGTTACGTCTAGGGTTAGTGTTTTTTTAACCAGAAAGCCCTGACTTCCAAGGACACAGCACCTGCGAAGGTCTACCCAAGAGGAGCGCAAAAGTGCCACAACATGGCTGCCTCCAGCGCTTTTTCCTTGGGACCATCATGGACCCTAGGCTGATTTACTTGCCTCCAGTTGCAGCTATGGTCACGCCAAGGGAGAGGGTTTTTAAATCAGTAAACCCTGAGCTCCAGACCCAGTGCAGCTGCAAAAGGCTTCCCAAGGACAGCCAAAAATTGCCTCAACATGCTCCCTCCAGTGCTTTTTTCCTTGGGAACATCCCTATCCCTAGGCTGATTTATCTGCCTATGGTTAGAGTTAGGGTTCAGCCTAGGGATGGAATGTTTTCAAACAGGAAGCCCTGAGTTCCAGGGGCACTGCAGCTGCCAAAGGCATCCCAAGGGGAAAGCAAATGTGCCACAACTTGGCTGTGTCCAGAGCTTTTTCCTTGGGACCATCGCGAAACGAAAGCTGATTTAGAAGCCTCCAGTTAGGGCTAAAGTATTGGTTTTTTAATCCAGGAAGCCCTGTGCTCCAAGCACACTGCAGCTGTGAAAGGCATCCCAAGGGGAGTGCAAAAGTGCCACAACATGGCTGTCTCCACAGCTTTTTCCTTGGGATAATTCCTGAACCCAGGATGATTTAAATGACCAGTGTTAGGGCTAGGGTTAGGGTTACGCCTAGGTGTAGAGCTTTTTAAACCAGCAAGCTCTGACCTCCAGGCACACGGCAGCTGCGAAAGGCATACCATAGGGAGAGCAGAAGTGCCACAACATGGCTGCTTTCACTGCTTTTTCCTTAGGAAGAACCCTAATACCCAGCTGATTTACCTACCTAGGGTTACTGTTAGGCTTAGGCCTAGGACTTTTAAAACCAGGAAGCCCTGTTCTCCAGGCCCACTGCAGCTGCGAAAGGCATCCCAAGGGGAGCGCAAAAGTGACACAACTTGGCTGCCACCACTGATATTTCCATGAGACCATCCAGAACCATAGGCTGATTTTCCTTCCCAGGGTTAGAGTTACGCCTAGGGTAGGGTTTTTAAGCAGAAAGCCCTGAGTTCCAAGAACACAGTAGCTGCGAAGGACTACCCAAGAAGAGCGCAAAAGTACCACAACATGCCTGCCTCCACAGCTTTTTCCTTGGGGACATCCCTAATTCCTGGCTGATTTGCCTTTCTTGTCTTAGGGTTGGCGTTCGGCCTAGGGCTAGGATTTTTAAAATCAGGAAGCCCTTAGTTCCAGGCACACTGGTGCTGTGAAAGGCATCCAAAAGGGAGTGCAAAAGTGCCACAACATGGCTGTCTCCACAGCTTTTTCCTTGGGATAATATCTAAACCCAAGCTGATTTACATGTCCAGTGTTAGGGTTAGGGTTAGGGTTCAGCCTAGGTGTAGAGCTTTTTAAACCAGCAAGCTCTGAGCTCCAGGCACACGGCAGCTGTGAAAGGCATCCCCAGGGGAGCACAAAATTGCCCGAAAATGGCTGCCTCCACACGTTTTTATTGGCACCATTGCTTACCCTTGGCTGAATTACCTGCCTCCAGTCTCAGCTAGGGACAGGGTTTTTTAAACCAGGAAGCCCTGAGCTCCAGGCACATGTCAGCTGTGAAAGACATCCCAAGGGGAGTACAAAAGTGCAACAACATGGCAGCTTTCACAGCTTTTTCCTTGGCACCATCCCTATACCTAGGCTGATTTATCTGCCTAGGCTTAGGGTTAGGGTTCAGCCTAGGGATAGGATTTTTTCAAACAGGAAGCCCTGAGTTCCAGGCTTACTGCAAAATGCCAAAGGCATCCCAAAGGGAGCGCAGAAGTGCCTCAACATGGCTCCTTTCACGGCTTTTCCCTTAGGAAGAACGCTAATACCCGGCTGATTTACCTTCCAAGGGTTACTGCTAGGCTTAGGCCTAGGACTTTTAAAACCAGGAAGCCCTGTGCTCCAGGCCCACTGCAGCTGCGAAAGGCATCCCAAGGGGAGCGCAAAAGTGACACAACTTGGCTGCCACCACTGATATTTCCATGAGACCATCCAGAATCATAGGCTGATTTTCCTTCCTAGGCTTAAGGTTTGAGTTACGCCTAGGGTAAGGGTTCTATTAACCAGAAAGCCCTGAGTTCCAAGAACACAGCAGCTGCGAAGGACTGCCCAAGAAGAGCGCAAAAGTACCACAACATGCCTGCCTCCACAGCTTTTTCCTTGGGGACATCCCTAATTCCTGGCTGATTTGCCTTTCTCGTCTTAGGGTTGGGGTTCGGCCTAGGGCTAGGATTTTTAAAATCAGGAAGCCCTGAGTGCCAGGCACACTGGAGCTGTGAAAGGCATCCAAAAGGGAGTGCAAAAGTGCCACAACATGGCTGCTTTCATGGCTTTTTCCTTGGCAAGAAGCCTAACACCAGGCTGATTTACCTTCCCAGGGTTACTGTTAGGCTTAGGCCTAGGGCTAGGATTTTTAAAACTAGGAAGCCCTTAGCTCCAGGCACACTGCAGCTGTTCAAGGCATCCCAAGAGGGCCGCAAAAGTGACAAAACTTGGCTGTCTCTTCTGCTATTCTCATGAGACCATCCCGAACCATAGGCTGATTTTCCTTCCTAGGGTTAGCGTTAGAGTTACGTCTAGGGTTAGTGTTTTTTTAACCAGAAAGCCCTGACTTCCAAGGACACAGCACCTGCGAAGGTCTACCCAAGAGGAGCGCAAAAGTGCCACAACATGGCTGCCTCCAGCGCTTTTTCCTTGGGACCATCATGGACCCTAGGCTGATTTACTTGCCTCCAGTTGCAGCTATGGTCACGCCAAGGGAGAGGGTTTTTAAATCAGTAAACCCTGAGCTCCAGACCCAGTGCAGCTGCAAAAGGCTTCCCAAGGACAGCCAAAAATTGCCTCAACATGCTCCCTCCAGTGCTTTTTTCCTTGGGAACATCCCTATCCCTAGGCTGATTTATCTGCCTATGGTTAGAGTTAGGGTTCAGCCTAGGGATGGAATGTTTTCAAACAGGAAGCCCGGAGTTCCAGGGGCACTGCAGCTGCCAAAGGCATCCCAAGGGGAAAGCAAATGTGCCACAACTTGGCTGTGTCCAGAGCTTTTTCCTTGGGACCATCCCAAAACGAAAGCTGATTTAGAAGCCTCCAGTTAGGGCTAAAGTATTGGTTTTTTAATCCAGGAAGCCCTGTGCTCCAAGCACACTGCAGCTGTGCAAGGCATCCCAAGGGGAGTGCAAAAGTGCCACAACATGGCTGTCTCCACAGCTTTTTCCTTGGGATAATTCCTGAACCCAGGATGATTTAAATGACCAGTGTTAGGGCTAGGGTTAGGGTTACGCCTAGGTGTAGAGCTTTTTAAACCAGCAAGCTCTGACCTACAGGCACACGGCAGCTGCGAAAGGCATCCCATAGGGAGAGCAGAAGTGCCACAACATGGCTGCTTTCACTGCTTTTTCCTTAGGAAGAGCCCTAATACCCAGCTGATCTACCTTCCTAGGGTTACTGTTAGGCTTAGGCCTAGGACTTTTAAAACCAGGAAGCCCTGTGCTCCAGGCCCACTGCAGCTGCGAAAGGCATCCCAAGGGGAGCGCAAAAGTGACACAACTTGGCTGCCACCACTGATATTTCCATGAGACCATCCAGAACCATAGGCTGATTTTCCTTCCCAGGGTTAGAGTTACGCCTAGGGTAGGGTTTTTAAGCAGAAAGCCCTGAGTTCCAAGAACACAGCAGCTGCGAAGGACTACCCAAGAAGAGCGCAAAAGTACCACAACATGCCTGCCTCCACAGCTTTTTCCTTGGGGACATGCCTAATTCCTGGCTGATTTGCCTTTCTCGTCTTAGGGTTGGCGTTCGGCCTAGGGCTAGGATTTTTAAAATCAGGAAGCCCTTAGTTCCAGGCACACTGGTGCTGTGAAAGGCATCCAAAAGGGAGTGCAAAAGTGCCACAACATGGCTGTCTCCACAGCTTTTTCCTTGGGATAATATCTAAACCCAAGCTGATTTACATGTCCAGTGTTAGGGTTAGGGTTAGGGTTCAGCCTAGGTGTAGAGCTTTTTAAACCAGCAAGCTCTGAGCTCCAGGCACACGGCAGCTGTGAAAGGCATCCCCAGGGGAGCACAAAATTGCCCGAAAATGGCTGCCTCCACACGTTTTTATTGGCACCATTGCTTACCCTTGGCTGAATTACCTGCCTCCAGTCTCAGCTAGGGACAGGGTTTTTTAAACCAGGAAGCCCTGAGCTCCAGGCACATGTCAGCTGTGAAAGACATCCCAAGGGGAGTACAAAAGTGCAACAACATGGCAGCTTTCACAGCTTTTTCCTTGGCACCATCCCTATACCTAGGCTGATTTATCTGCCTAGGGTTAGGGTTAGGGTTCAGCCTAGGGATAGGATTTTTTCAAACAGGAAGCCCTGAGTTCCAGGCTTACTGCATCTGCCAAAGGCATCCCAAAGGGAGCGCAGAAGTGCCTCAACATGGCTCCTTTCATGGCTTTTCCCTTAGGAAGAACCCTAATACCCGGCTGATTTACCTTCCAAGGGTTACTGCTAGGCTTAGGCCTAGGACTTTTAAAACCAGGAAGCCCTGTGCTCCAGGCCCACTGCAGCTGCGAAAGGCATCCCAAGGGGAGCGCAAAAGTGACACAACTTGGCTGCCACCACTGATATTTCCATGAGACCATCCAGAATCATAGGCTGATTTTCCTTCCTAGGCTTAAGGTTTGAGTTACGCCTAGGGTAAGGGTTCTATTAACCAGAAAGCCCTGAGTTCCAAGAACACAGCAGCTGCGAAGGACTGCCCAAGAAGAGCGCAAAAGTACCACAACATGCCTGCCTCCACAGCTTTTTCCTTGGGGACATCCCTAATTCCTGGCTGATTTGCCTTTCTCGTCTTAGGGTTGGGGTTCGGCCTAGGGCTAGGATTTTTAAAATCAGGAAGCCCTGAGTGCCAGGCACACTGGAGCTGTGAAAGGCATCCAAAAGGGAGTGCAAAAGTGCCACAACATGGCTGCTTTCATGGCTTTTTCCTTGGCAAGAAGCCTAACACCAGGCTGATTTACCTTCCCAGGGTTACTGTTAGGCTTAGGCCTAGGGCTAGGATTTTTAAAACTAGGAAGCCCTTAGCTCCAGGCACACTGCAGCTGTTCAAGGCATCCCAAGAGGGCCGCAAAAGTGACAAAACTTGGCTGTCTCTTCTGCTATTCTCATGAGACCATCCCGAACCATAGGCTGATTTTCCTTCCTAGGGTTAGCGTTAGAGTTACGTCTAGGGTTAGTGTTTTTTTAACCAGAAAGCCCTGACTTCCAAGGACACAGCACCTGCGAAGGTCTACCCAAGAGGAGCGCAAAAGTGCCACAACATGGCTGCCTCCAGCGCTTTTTCCTTGGGACCATCATGGACCCTAGGCTGATTTACTTGCCTCCAGTTGCAGCTATGGTCACGCCAAGGGAGAGGGTTTTTAAATCAGTAAACCCTGAGCTCCAGACCCAGTGCAGCTGCAAAAGGCTTCCCAAGGACAGCCAAAAATTGCCTCAACATGCTCCCTCCAGTGCTTTTTTCCTTGGGAACATCCCTATCCCTAGGCTGATTTATCTGCCTATGGTTAGAGTTAGGGTTCAGCCTAGGGATGGAATGTTTTCAAACAGGAAGCCCGGAGTTCCAGGGGCACTGCAGCTGCCAAAGGCATCCCAAGGGGAAAGCAAATGTGCCACAACTTGGCTGTGTCCAGAGCTTTTTCCTTGGGACCATCCCAAAACGAAAGCTGATTTAGAAGCCTCCAGTTAGGGCTAAAGTATTGGTTTTTTAATCCAGGAAGCCCTGTTCTCCAGGCCCACTGCAGCTGCGAAAGGCATCCCAAGGGGAGTGCAAAAGTGCCACAACATGGCTGTCTCCACAGCTTTTTCCTTGGGATAATTCCTGAACCCAGGATGATTTAAATGACCAGTGTTAGGGCTAGGGTTAGGGTTACGCCTAGGTGTAGAGCTTTTTAAACCAGCAAGCTCTGACCTCCAGGCACACGGCAGCTGCGAAAGGCATCCCATAGGGAGAGCAGAAGTGCCACAACATGGCTGCTTTCACTGCTTTTTCCTTAGGAAGAGCCCTAATACCCAGCTGATTTACCTACCTAGGGTTACTGTTAGGCTTAGGCCTAGGACTTTTAAAACCAGGAAGCCCTGTGCTCCAGGCCCACTGCAGCTGCGAAAGGCATCCCAAGGGGAGCGCAAAAGTGACACAACTTGGCTGCCACCACTGATATTTCCATGAGACCATCCAGAACCATAGGCTGATTTTCCTTCCCAGGGTTAGAGTTACGCCTAGGGTAGGGTTTTTAAGCAGAAAGCCCTGAGTTCCAAGAACACAGCAGCTGCGAAGGACTACCCAAGAAGAGCGCAAAAGTACCACAACATGCCTGCCTCCACAGCTTTTTCCTTGGGGACATCCCTAATTCCTGGCTGATTTGCCTTTCTCGTCTTAGGGTTGGCGTTCGGCCTAGGGCTAGGATTTTTAAAATCAGGAAGCCCTTAGTTCCAGGCACACTGGTGCTGTGAAAGGCATCCAAAAGGGAGTGCAAAAGTGCCACAACATGGCTGTCTCCACAGCTTTTTCCTTGGGATAATATCTAAACCCAAGCTGATTTACATGTCCAGTGTTAGGGTTAGGGTTAGGGTTCAGCCTAGGTGTAGAGCTTTTTAAACCAGCAAGCTCTGAGCTCCAGGCACACGGCAGCTGTGAAAGGCATCCCCAGGGGAGCACAAAATTGCCCGAAAATGGCTGCCTCCACACGTTTTTATTGGCACCATTGCTTACCCTTGGCTGAATTACCTGCCTCCAGTCTCAGCTAGGGACAGGGTTTTTTAAACCAGGAAGCCCTGAGCTCCAGGCACATGTCAGCTGTGAAAGACATCCCAAGGGGAGTACAAAAGTGCAACAACATGGCAGCTTTCACAGCTTTTTCCTTGGCACCATCCCTATACCTAGGCTGATTTATCTGCCTAGGCTTAGGGTTAGGGTTCAGCCTAGGGATAGGATTTTTTCAAACAGGAAGCCCTGAGTTCCAGGCTTACTGCATCTGCCAAAGGCATCCCAAAGGGAGCGCAGAAGTGCCTCAACATGGCTCCTTTCATGGCTTTTCCCTTAGGAAGAACCCTAATACCCGGCTGATTTACCTTCCAAGGGTTACTGCTAGGCTTAGGCCTAGGACTTTTAAAACCAGGAAGCCCTGTGCTCCAGGCCCACTGCAGCTGCGAAAGGCATCCCAAGGGGAGCGCAAAAGTGACACAACTTGGCTGCCACCACTGATATTTCCATGAGACCATCCAGAATCATAGGCTGATTTTCCTTCCTAGGCTTAAGGTTTGAGTTACGCCTAGGGTAAGGGTTCTATTAACCAGAAAGCCCTGAGTTCCAAGAACACAGCAGCTGCGAAGGACTGCCCAAGAAGAGCGCAAAAGTACCACAACATGCCTGCCTCCACAGCTTTTTCCTTGGGGACATCCCTAATTCCTGGCTGATTTGCCTTTCTCGTCTTAGGGTTGGGGTTCGGCCTAGGGCTAGGATTTTTAAAATCAGGAAGCCCTGAGTGCCAGGCACACTGGAGCTGTGAAAGGCATCCAAAAGGGAGTGCAAAAGTGCCACAACATGGCTGCTTTCATGGCTTTTTCCTTGGCAAGAAGCCTAACACCAGGCTGATTTACCTTCCCAGGGTTACTGTTAGGCTTAGGCCTAGGGCTAGGATTTTTAAAACTAGGAAGCCCTTAGCTCCAGGCACACTGCAGCTGTTCAAGGCATCCCAAGAGGGCCGCAAAAGTGACAAAACTTGGCTGTCTCTTCTGCTATTCTCATGAGACCATCCCGAACCATAGGCTGATTTTCCTTCCTAGGGTTAGCGTTAGAGTTACGTCTAGGGTTAGTGTTTTTTTAACCAGAAAGCCCTGACTTCCAAGGACACAGCACCTGCGAAGGTCTACCCAAGAGGAGCGCAAAAGTGCCACAACATGGCTGCCTCCAGCGCTTTTTCCTTGGGACCATCATGGACCCTAGGCTGATTTACTTGCCTCCAGTTGCAGCTATGGTCACGCCAAGGGAGAGGGTTTTTAAATCAGTAAACCCTGAGCTCCAGACCCAGTGCAGCTGCAAAAGGCTTCCCAAGGACAGCCAAAAATTGCCTCAACATGCTCCCTCCAGTGCTTTTTTCCTTGGGAACATCCCTATCCCTAGGCTGATTTATCTGCCTATGGTTAGAGTTAGGGTTCAGCCTAGGGATGGAATGTTTTCAAACAGGAAGCCCGGAGTTCCAGGGGCACTGCAGCTGCCAAAGGCATCCCAAGGGGAAAGCAAATGTGCCACAACTTGGCTGTGTCCAGAGCTTTTTCCTTGGGACCATCGCGAAACGAAAGCTGATTTAGAAGCCTCCAGGTAGGGCTAAAGTAGTGGTTTTTTAATACAGGAAGCCCTGTTCTCCAGGCCCACTGCAGCTGCGAAAGGCATCCCAAGGGGAGCGCAAAAGTGACACAACTTGGCTGCCACCACTGATATTTCCATGACACCATCCAGAACCATAGGCTGATTTTCCTTCCCAGGGTTAGAGTTACGCCTATGGTAGGGTTTTTAAGCAGAAAGCCCTGAGTTCCAAGAACACAGCAGCTGCGAAGGACTACCCAAGAAGAGCGCAAAAGTACCACAACATGCCTGCCTCCACAGCTTTTTCCTTGGGGACATCCCTAATTCCTGGCTGATTTGCCTTTCTCGTCTTAGGGTTGGCGTTCGGCCTAGGGCTAGGATTTTTAAAATCAGGAAGCCCTTAGTTCCAGGCACACTGGTGCTGTGAAAGGCATCCAAAAGGGAGTGCAAAAGTGCCACAACATGGCTGTCTCCACAGCCTTTTCCTTGGGATAATATCTAAACCCAAGCTGATTTACATGTCCAGTGTTAGGGTTAGGGTTAGGGTTCAGCCTAGGTGTAGAGCTTTTTAAACCAGCAAGCTCTGAGCTCCAGGCACACGGCAGCTGTGAAAGGCATCCCCAGGGGAGCACAAAATTGCCCGAAAATGGCTGCCTCCACACGTTTTTATTGGCACCATTGCTTACCCTTGGCTGAATTACCTGCCTCCAGTCTCAGCTAGGGACAGGGTTTTTTAAACCAGGAAGCCCTGAGCTCCAGGCACATGTCAGCTGTGAAAGACATCCCAAGGGGAGTACAAAAGTGCAACAACATGGCAGCTTTCACAGCTTTTTCCTTGGCACCATCCCTATACCTAGGCTGATTTATCTGCCTAGGCTTAGGGTTAGGGTTCAGCCTAGGGATAGGATTTTTTCAAACAGGAAGCCCTGAGTTCCAGGCTTACTGCATCTGCCAAAGGCATCCCAAAAGGAGCGCAGAAGTGCCTCAACATGGCTCCTTTCATGGCTTTTCCCTTAGGAAGAACCCTAATACCCGGCTGATTTACCTTCCAAGGGTTACTGCTAGGCTTAGGCCTAGGACTTTTAAAACCAGGAAGCCCTGTGCTCCAGGCCCACTGCAGCTGCGAAAGGCATCCCAAGGGGAGCGCAAAAGTGACACAACTTGGCTGCCACCACTGATATTTCCATGAGACCATCCAGAATCATAGGCTGATTTTCCTTCCTAGGCTTAAGGTTTGAGTTACGCCTAGGGTAAGGGTTCTATTAACCAGAAAGCCCTGAGTTCCAAGAACACAGCAGCTGCGAAGGACTGCCCAAGAAGAGCGCAAAAGTACCACAACATGCCTGCCTCCACAGCTTTTTCCTTGGGGACATCCCTAATTCCTGGCTGATTTGCCTTTCTCGTCTTAGGGTTGGCGTTCGGCCTAGGGCTAGGATTTTTAAAATCAGGAAGCCCTTAGTTCCAGGCACACTGGTGCTGTGAAAGGCATCCAAAAGGGAGTGCAAAAGTGCCACAACATGGCTGTCTCCACAGCTTTTTCATTGGGATAATATCTAAACCCAAGCTGATTTACATGTCCAGTGTTAGGGTTAGGGTTAGGGTTCAGCCTAGGTGTAGAGCTTTTTAAACCAGCAAGCTCTGAGCTCCAGGCACACGGCAGCTGTGAAAGGCATCCCAAGGGGAGCACAAAATTGCCCGAAAATGGCTGCCTCCACACGTTTTTATTGGCACCATTGCTTACCCTTGGCTGAATTACCTGCCTCCAGTCTCAGCTAGGGACAGGGTTTTTTAAACCAGGAAGCCCTGAGCTCCAGGCACATGTCAGCTGTGAAAGACATCCCAAGGGGAGTACAAAAGTGCAACAACATGGCAGCTTTCACAGCTTTTTCCTTGGCACCATCCCTATACCTAGGCTGATTTATCTGCCTAGGCTTAGGGTTAGGGTTCAGCCTAGGGATAGGATTTTTTCAAACAGGAAGCCCTGAGTTCCAGGCTTACTGCATCTGCCAAAGGCATCCCAAAGGGAGCGCAGAAGTGCCTCAACATGGCTCCTTTCACGGCTTTTCCCTTAGGAAGAACGCTAATACCCGGCTGATTTACCTTCCAAGGGTTACTGCTAGGCTTAGGCCTAGGACTTTTAAAACCAGGAAGCCCTGTGCTCCAGGCCCACTGCAGCTGCGAAAGGCATCCCAAGGGGAGCGCAAAAGTGACGCAACTTGGCTGCCACCACTGATATTTCCATGAGACCATCCAGAACCATAGGCTGATTTTCCTTCCTAGGCTTAAGGTTTGAGTTACGCCTAGGGTAAGGGTTCTATTAACCAGAAAGCCCTGAGTTCCAAGAACACAGCAGCTGCGAAGGACTGCCCAAGAAGAGCGCAAAAGTACCACAACATGCCTGCCTCCACAGCTTTTTCCTTGGGGACATCCCTAATTCCTGGCTGATTTGCCTTTCTCGTCTTAGGGCTGGGGTTCGGCCTAGGGCTAGGATTTTTAAAATCAGGAAGCCCTGAGTGCCAGGCACACTGGAGCTGTGAAAGGCATCCAAAAGGGAGTGCAAAAGTGCCACAACATGGCTGCTTTCATGGCTTTTTCCTTGGCAAGAAGCCTAATACCAGGGTGATTTACCTTCCCAGGGTTACTGTTAGGCTTAGGCCTAGGGCTAGGATTTTTAAAACTAGGAAGCCCTTAGCTCCAGGCACACTGCAGCTGTTCAAGGCATCCCAAGAGGGCCGCAAAAGTGACAAAACTTGGCTGTCTCTTCTGCTATTCTCATGAGACCATCCCGAACCATAGGCTGATTTTCCTTCCTAGGGTTAGCGTTAGAGTTACGTCTAGGGTTAGTGTTTTTTTAACCAGAAAGCCCTGACTTCCAAGGACACAGCACCTGCGAAGGTCTACCCAAGAGGAGCGCAAAAGTGCCACAACATGGCTGCCTCCAGCGCTTTTTCCTTGGGACCATCATGGACCCTAGGCTGATTTACTTGCCTCCAGTTGCAGCTATGGTCACGCCAAGGGAGAGGGTTTTTAAATCAGTAAACCCTGAGCTCCAGACCCAGTGCAGCTGCGAAAGGCTTCCCAAGGACAGCCAAAAATTGCCTCAACATGCTCCCTCCAGTGCTTTTTTCCTTGGGAACATCCCTATCCCTAGGCTGATTTATCTGCCTATGGTTAGAGTTAGGGTTCAGCCTAGGGATGGAATGTTTTCAAACAGGAAGCCCTGAGTTCCAGGGGCACTGCAGCTGCCAAAGGCATCCCAAGGGGAAAGCAAATGTGCCACAACTTGGCTGTGTCCAGAGCTTTTTCCTTGGGACCATCGCGAAACGAAAGCTGATTTAGAAGCCTCCAGTTAGGGCTAAAGTATTGGTTTTTTAATCCAGGAAGCCCTGTGCTCCAAGCACACTGCAGCTGTGAAAGGCATCCCAAGGGGAGTGCAAAAGTGCCACAACATGGCTGTCTCCACAGCTTTTTCCTTGGGATAATTCCTGAACCCAGGATGATTTAAATGACCAGTGTTAGGGCTAGGGTTAGGGTTACGCCTAGGTGTAGAGCTTTTTAAACCAGCAAGCTCTGACCTCCAGGCACACGGCAGCTGCGAAAGGCATCCCATAGGGAGAGCAGAAGTGCCACAACATGGCTGCTTTCACTGCTTTTTCCTTAGGAAGAGCCCTAATACCCAGCTGATTTACCTTCCTAGGGTTACTGTTAGGCTTAGGCCTAGGACTTTTAAAACCAGGAAGCCCTGGGCTCCAGGCCCACTGCAGCTGCGAAAGGCATCCCAAGGGGAGCGCAAAAGTGACACAACTTGGCTGCCACCACTGATATTTCCATGACACCATCCAGAATCATAGGCTGATTTTCCTTCCCAGGGTTAGAGTTACGCCTAGGGTAGGGTTTTTTAAGCAGAAAGCCCTGAGTTCCAAGAACACAGCAGCTGCGAAGGACTACCCAAGAAGAGCGCAAAAGTACCACAACATGCCTGCCTCCACAGCTTTTTCCTTGGGGACATCCCTAATTCCTGGCTGATTTGCCTTTCTCCTCTTAGGGCTGGGGTTCGGCCTAGGGCTAGGATTTTTAAAATCAGGAAGCCCTTAGTTCCAGGCACACTGGAGCTGTGAAAGGCATCCAAAAGGGAGTGCAAAAGTGCCACAACATGGCTGTCTCCACAGCTTTTTCCTTGGGATAATATCTAAACCCAAGCTGATTTACATGTCCAGTGTTAGGGTTAGGGTTAGGGTTCAGCCTAGGTGTAGAGCTTTTTAAACCAGCAAGCTCTGAGCTCCAGGCACACGGCAGCTGTGAAAGGCATCCCCAGGGGAGCACAAAATTGCCCGAAAATGGCTGCCTCCACACGTTTTTATTGGCACCATTGCTTACCCTTGGCTGAATTACCTGCCTCCAGTCTCAGCTAGGGACAGGGTTTTTTAAACCAGGAAGCCCTGAGCTCCAGGCACATGTCAGCTGTGAAAGACATCCCAAGGGGGGTGCAAAAGTGCAACAACATGGCAGCTTTCACAGCTTTTTCCTTGGCACCATCCCTATACCTAGGCTGATTTATCTGCCTAGGGTTAGGGTTAGGGTTCAGCCTAGGGATAGGATTTTTTCAAACAGGAAGCCCTGAGTTCCAGGCTTACTGCATCTGCCAAAGGCATCCCAAAGGGAGCGCAGAAGTGCCTCAACATGGCTCCTTTCACGGCTTTTCCCTTAGGAAGAACGCTAATACCCGGCTGATTTACCTTCCAAGGGTTACTGCTAGGCTTAGGCCTAGGACTTTTAAAACCAGGAAGCCCTGTGCTCCAGGCCCACTGCAGCTGCGAAAGGCATCCCAAGGGGAGCGCAAAAGTGACACAACTTGGCTGCCACCACTGATATTTCCATGAGACCATCCAGAATCATAGGCTGATTTTCCTTCCTAGGCTTAAGGTTTGAGTTACGCCTAGGGTAAGGGTTCTATTAACCAGAAAGCCCTGAGTTCCAAGAACACAGCAGCTGCGAAGGACTGCCCAAGAAGAGCGCAAAAGTACCACAACATGCCTGCCTCCACAGCTTTTTCCTTGGGGACATCCCTAATTCCTGGCTGATTTGCCTTTCTCGTCTTAGGGTTGGGGTTCGGCCTAGGGCTAGGATTTTTAAAATCAGGAAGCCCTTAGTTCCAGGCACACTGGAGCTGTGAAAGGCATCCAAAAGGGAGTGCAAAAGTGCCACAACATGGCTGCTTTCATGGCTTTTTCCTTGGCAAGAAGCCTAACACCAGGCTGATTTACCTTCCCAGGGTTACTGTTAGGCTTAGGCCTAGGGCTAGGATTTTTAAAACTAGGAAGCCCTTAGCTCCAGGCACACTGCAGCTGTTCAAGGCATCCCAAGAGGAGCGCAAAAGTGACAAAACTTGGCTGTCTCTTCTGCTATTCTCATGAGACCATCCCGAACCATAGGCTGATTTTCCTTCCTAGGGTTAGCGTTAGAGTTACGTCTAGGGTTAGTGTTTTTTTAACCAGAAAGCCCTGACTTCCAAGGACACAGCACCTGTGAAGGACTACCCAAGAGGAGCGCAAAAGTGCCACAACATGGCTGCCTCCAGCGCTTTTTCCTTGGGACCATCATGGACCCTAGGCTGATTTACTTGCCTCCAGTTGCAGCTATGGTCACGCCAAGGGAGAGGGTTTTTAAATCAGTAAACCCTGAGCTCCAGACCCAGTGCAGCTGCAAAAGGCTTCCCAAGGACAGCCAAAAATTGCCTCAACATGCTCCCTCCAGTGCTTTTTTCCTTGGGAACATCCCTATCCCTAGGCTGATTTATCTGCCTATGGTTAGAGTTAGGGTTCAGCCTAGGGATGGAATGTTTTCAAACAGGAAGCCCTGAGTTCCAGGGGCACTGCAGCTGCCAAAGGCATCCCAAGGGGAAAGCAAATGTGCCACAACTTGGCTGTGTCCAGAGCTTTTTCCTTGGGACCATCCCAAAACAAAGGCTGATTTAGAAGCCTCCAGTTAGGGCTAAAGTAATGGTTTTTAATCCAGGAAGCCCTGTGCTCCAAGCACACTGCAGCTGTGAAAGGCATCCCAAGGGGAGTGCAAAAGTGCCACAACATGGCTGTCTCCACAGCTTTTTCCTTGGGATAATTCCTGAACCCAGGATGATTTAAATGACCAGTGTTAGGGCTAGGGTTAGGGTTACGCCTAGGTGTAGAGCTTTTTAAACCAGCAAGCTCTGACCTCCAGGCACACGTCAGCTGTGAAAGGCATCCCATAGGGAGAGCAGAAGTGCCACAACATGGCTGCTTTCACTGCTTTTTCCTTAGGAAGAACCCTAATACCCAGCTGATTTACCTTCCTAGGGTTACTGTTAGGCTTAGGCCTAGGACTTTTAAAACCAGGAAGCCCTGTGCTCCAGGCCCACTGCAGCTGCGAAAGGCATCCCAAGGGGAGCGAAAAAGTGACACAACTTGGCTGTCACCACTGATATTTCCATGAGACCATCCAGAACCATAGGCTGATTTTCCTTCCCAGGGTTAGAGTTACGCCTAGGGTAGGGTTCTATTAACCAGAAAGCCCTGAATTCCAAGAACAGAGCAGCTGCGAAGGACTGCCCAAGAAGAGCGCAAAAGTACCACAACATGCCTGCCTCCACAGCTTTTTCCTAGGGGACATCCCTAATTCCTGGCTGATTTGCCTTTCTCGTCTTAGGGCTGGGGTTCGGCCTAGGGCTAGGATTTTTAAAATCAGGAAGCCCTGAGTGCCAGGCACACTGGTGCTGTGAAAGGCATCCAAAAGGGAGTGCAAAAGTGCCACAACATGGCTGCTTTCATGGCTTTTTCCTTGGCAAGAAGCCTAACACCAGGCTGATTTACCTTCCCAGGGTTACTGTTAGGCTTAGGCCTAGGGCTAGGATTTTTAAAACTAGGAAGCCCTTAGCTCCAGGCACACGGCAGCTGTTCAAGGCATCCCAAGAGGGCTGCAAAAGTGACAAAACTTGGCTGTCTCTTCTGCTATTCTCATGAGACCATCCCGAACCATAGGCTGATTTTCCTTCCTAGGGTTAGCGTTAGAGTTACGTCTAGGGTTAGTGTTTTTTTAACCCGAAAGCCCTGACTTCCAAGGACACAGCACCTGTGAAGGTCTACCCAAGAGGAGCGCAAAAGTGCCACAACATGGCTGCCTCCAGCGCTTTTTCCTTGGGACCATCATGGACCCTAGGCTGATTTACTTGCCTCCAGTTGCAGCTATGGTCACGCCAAGGGAGAGGGTTTTTAAATCAGTAAACCCTGAGCTCCAGACCCAGTGCAGCTGCAAAAGGCTTCCCAAGGACAGCCAAAAATTGCCTCAACATGCTCCCTCCAGTGCTTTTTTCCTTGGGAACATCCCTATCCCTAGGCTGATTTATCTGCCTATGGTTAGAGTTAGGGTTCAGCCTAGGGATGGAATGTTTTCAAACAGGAAGCCCGGAGTTCCAGGGGCACTGCAGCTGCCAAAGGCATCCCAAGGGGAAAGCAAATGTGCCACAACTTGGCTGTGTCCAGAGCTTTTTCCTTGGGACCATCCCAAAACGAAAGCTGATTTAGAAGCCTCCAGTTAGGGCTAACGTAGTGGTTTTTAATCCAGGAAGCCCTGTGCTCCAAGCACACTGCAGCTGTGAAAGGCATCCCAAGGGGAGTGCAAAAGTGCCACAACATGGCTGTCTCCACATCTTTTTCCTTGGGATAATTCCTGAACCCAGGATGATTTAAATGACCAGTGTTAGGGCTAGGGTTAGGGTTACGCCTAGGTGTAGAGCTTTTTAAACCAGCAAGCTCTGACCTCCAGGCACACGGCAGCTGCGAAAGGCATCCCATAGGGAGAGCTGAAGTGCCACAACATGGCTACTTTCACTACTTTCTCCTTAGGAAGAACCCTAATACCCAGCTGATTTACCTTCCTACGGTTACTGTTAGGCTTAGGCCTAGGACTTTTAATACCAGGAAGCCCTGTGCTCCAGGCCCACTGCAGCTGCGAAAGGCATCCCAAGGGGAGCGCAAAAGTGACACAACTTGGCTGTCACCACTGATATTTCCATGAGACCATCCCGAACCATAGGCTGATTTTCCTTCCCAGGTTTAGAGTTACGCCTAGGGTAGGGTTTTTTAAGCAGAAAGCCCTGAGTTCCAAGAACACAGCAGCTGCGAAGGACTGCCCAAGAAGAGCGCAAAAGTACCACAACATGCCTGCCTCCACAGCTTTTTCCTTGGGGACATCCTTAATTCCTGGCTGATTTGCCTTTCTCGTCTTAGGGTTGGCGTTCGGCCTAGGGCTAGGATTTTTAAAATCAGGAAGCCCTTAGTTCCAGGCACACTGGTGCTGTGAAAGGCATCCAAAAGGGAGTGCAAAAGTGCCACAACATGGCTGTCTCCACAGCTTTTTCCTTGGGATAATATCTAAACCCAAGCTGATTTACATGTCCAGTGTTAGGGTTAGGGTTAGGGTTCAGCCTAGGTGTAGAGCTTTTTAAACCAGCAAGCTCTGAGCTCCAGGCACACGGCAGCTGTGAAAGGCATCCCCAGGGGAGCACAAAATTGCCCGAAAATGGCTGCCTCCACACGTTTTTATTGGCACCATTGCTTACCCTTGGCTGAATTACCTGCCTCCAGTCTCAGCTAGGGACAGGGTTTTTTAAACCAGGAAGCCCTGAGCTCCAGGCACATGTCAGCTGTGAAAGACATCCCAAGGGGAGTACAAAAGTGCAACAACATGGCAGCTTTCACAGCTTTTTCCTTGGCACCATCCCTATACCTAGGCTGATTTATCTGCCTAGGGTTAGGGTTAGGGTTCAGCCTAGGGATAGGATTTTTTCAAACAGGAAGCCCTTAGTTCCAGGCACACTGGAGCTGTGAAAGGCATCCAAAAGGGAGTGCAAAAGTGCCACAACATGGCTGCTTTCATGGCTTTTTCCTTGGCAAGAAGTATAACACCAGGCTGATTTACCTTCCCAGGGTTACTGTTAGGCTTAGGCTTAGGGCTAGGACTTTTAGAACCAGGAAGCCCTGTGCTCCAGGCCCACTGCAGCTGCGAAAGGCATCCCAAGGGGAGCGCAAAAGTGACACAACTTGGCTCCCTCCTCTGCTATTCTCATGAGATCATCCCGAACCATAGGCTGATTTTCCTTCCTAGGGTTAGGGTTAGAGTAATGCCTAGGGTTAGGGTTTTTTTAACCAGAACGCCCTGAGTTCCAAGAACACAGCAGCTGCTAAGGACTACCCTAGAGGAGCGCAAAAGTGCCACAACATGGCTGCCTCCAGCGCTTTTTCCTTGGGACCATCATGGACCCTAGGCTGATTTACTTGCCTCCAGTTGCAGCTATGGTCACGCCAAGGGAGAGGGTTTTTAAATCAGTAAACCCTGAGCTCCAGACCCAGTGCAGCTGCGAAAGGCTTCCCAAGGGCAGCCAAAAATTGCCTCAACATGCTCCCTCCAGTGCTTTTTTCCTTGGGAACATCCCTATCCCTAGGCTGATTTATCTGCCTAGGGTTAGGGCTAGGTTTCAGCCTAGGGATAGGATTTTTTCAAACAGGAAGCCCTGAATTCCAGGCACACTGCAGCTGTTAAAGGCAGTGTTCTACGTCAACTGCAACTTAGTCTGAAGGAAATGCTTTTTCCCTGAGAGCATCTGAGAGGTTTGCATGAAGCACCGATATCTGACATTTGCACTTTTGAATAGGAGAGGAAAAAGAAAATGGCAAGAAGTTTTTAATTTTAGTGGTTTCAATTTTAATTTCCGTACACTTTTTCAAAACTTGTCAGCTCAAATGCCCATCAACATCTTTTAGTCATCTGTAAGTCAGTATTCATATAAAATGTGCTTCAAATCAAAAGAATTTCAAATTTGCACTCCAAGTTTCTATGCCTAGATTTATGATTTCCTACACATATTAGATGAAAGGAAGGCCTTTTTTACTGTGGGAGTGCTGGAACACTGGAACAGGTTGCCCAGGGAAGTTGTGGGTATCCCATCCCTGAAAGTATTCAAGGTCAGCTTGGACGGGGCTTGGAGCAGCAACAAAGGAGAAGCTTGATGGTAGAGAAACAAAGTTGGACTATAGAAGAAACTGGGATTGAAGTATAGGAGCAAGTTTTCTCTCAGCTCTTGGGGTAAATTCAAAGTTGTACAAAATGACATTTATCCGTGCTATTCACTACTGTAACAGAAAGGTTCATGAAAACTGTACAGAAGATGGCAAATTTTAAAAGAGATAAGAATTACAGCATAAAATCCATGGGACGGGTTACAACATGAGACACTCTCTAAGAGAAAATCTCTGTGTTTCAGCACTTCATCATGGTAAGATTTCATGAAGTGCCAAAGAAGGCGGCAAAATATCATTCGGGACATCATTTACTGGAGTTCAGCCTGGCCATTAGTAGGAACTGGGTTTGACCACATCATGTAGATATACCACACACACTTTCCCTTCACTGAAAAATGACTGTTTACAACGAAGAAGCAATTGACGATCAAAATTGATTGAAAGCATCTTAAACATGTCAAGTATTTCATTGTAGATGATCTGTGATCCAAATGCTTCTTCCACCTTCGAGAGGGACAGAACAATTCTTCCATATCATGATGGTTTCAAATTGTATCAACCAATGTTTTCTGCTGAAAAGATAGCATCTATTTTTTTCTATTTTTGGAAGAAAATATTCCTAGACATACAACAGGTGAGAACTAAGTAATTTTAAAGAAGCAAATGACATGAAAATATTCTGTAAATAGAATGAAATGAAAAGCTGTGTTTTAAATAGGAGCTAAATATGAAACAGAATTTCTGTACCAGGCATTTGAATTACTGCACCAGCTCTTTTGCCCATCAAGAGAGGCGTTTAGCATTTCAGTCTTTTCCAAGGTGTTCATGATCTGCTATGCTGATCTCTGTGTGTGCCTAGGTGTGTGTGGAAGGGGGGGCATGTGAAGGGGAGTGTGTATGTTTGCTTTACAATTGTTGTGGCAGATTCATGCCTCAGCTCCACATTTTGTTTTAGAAAGGTCACACAGAGTGGATATGAAGTTTACTATCAACAAGAGATCAATTCCCAAATCAGCCATTTGACTCTACCTTATAAATCATGTGCTTTGTTGCATATTTTATCAAATCTACTTTCAAGCCAGATGGAGGCAGGAGGATGTGGGAATCCCTCCACCATCTTGCAACTTTTATGCAAGTAGGTTTTCAAGAAAATCATCATTTCTCTTTGAAATATGTCTGGAACAGGCATGATGGTAGTGTCAACCTGTTGGAGTTTTTGTTGCTGGAAGAAGTTGTACAAAAGGATTGGTTTTTACATTGACCGGTTACTGAATCAAGCGCAGGAATACATTGGAAATTCAACTGGGGCCTCCTTTTCCCAGCAGACCACTTCTAGAACGAGCTTGTACAATGAAGCTGACGCTTCTGCTCTCTTTTTGTTTCTTTCCTATTTTTCTTGGCTTCTTTGCCAATCTCTAGACAATTTGTGAACTCTTTTCCCAACTCAAATGGTGTCAATAGTCTGATTGTGATCATACATTTTTACAAGGAATTTTTAAAATCTTTCCTCGAGTTAAGAAAGTCAAGGACTTAGGTCTTTTTCTTCCCTTATAATATTGCAATGAAATTGATAAATAAAGACCAACTCTTTCTTTTTGTTTTTAACCCAAGTAGATAATTCCCATCCATTCATCCATTTGGTGGACCAATAGATGCCATGCTGATGGAAGTTGTCACTTCTTAACAATAGACATTCTGTGACTATGTTGACAGCACTTTGGGTGAAGATCCTAACTGGTCTTGGATACACATAGGGAGAAATTTGCTCAGCCAGTGTCAGTCTTAAGCATGCGTATCAGAAGATCTTTCTAGAGCTGGGAATTTTCCCATGAAAGGGATTCAGTTAGGGAAGAGACACTCGTCCCAGAGTTTTACATTCTTCTTGAACACTGCTTAAGGAGCTTAGATGCCGTGTCCATTTGGATCTCTGTCTTCACAGAACTTTGTCATGCAAGTGCTTGAAATGCATCTTGAAGAGAATTCACTAGCACAGAATGAATGAGAGTGGAAGGGGTTGGTGGGGCTAACCAGGCCCAACCCCCCTGCCTAAACCAGGATACCTAGAGCCTCTTGCCCAGGAGTCTATCTGGGTGTACTTTTAATGTCTTCAAAGATCCAGGCTCCACAATCTTTCTGGGCAGTCTGTGCCGTGGTTCAGTCACCCTCACAGTAAAGAATCATTTACTGATGTTCAAAGGCAATCTCCTGTATTTCAGTGTGTGCCCACTGCCTCTTGTCTTTTCACTCAGCATCACTGAAAAGACACTGATTCCCTCCCCTTTGCACTATTGCTTCCATATGTATGCGTACTGCCAAGTAGAGCTATGTCAAAAACCTCCCTGAAGCCCAGGCAGATAATATTCCCTTCATCTACCAGTCAAGTTGATTCATCAAAGGCGTTTAAAGTGATGTTCAGCATGAAATGCCCCTGAAAAATCATGCTAACTACATTATTTTGTCGTCTTGCATGTGCCTGGCAAGGTTTTCCAGGAAGAGCTGCTTCATATACTTCCTGGGGATAAAATCAGGCTGGCTGGTTTGTACTATTCCGAGTCCTCCTAATTGCCTTTTTTAGAGATGGGTGTCATTTGCTCTCATCCCGTCTTTAGCCTCTCTTGTCGTCTACACCTTAGCAAAAAGCTTTTCCACTATGTCTGGCAAGGAAAACCTGCGGGAGCACAGAAAACATCTCCTATCATGTTCTAGACGTTGCACGGAGGTCTTCCAAGTGTCTGGCATGAAGAAAAGAATAGTTGTCCAAAACAACTTCCAATCGAATGTTCATGTGATTGGAAAAGTCAGGAAAGTGGTAAGGTAATGTTTTCTATCAGTTGGCAAGCTGCGCACACAATCCCAGTGTTGTACAGCTTCCTTCTTCACCTTTCTGATGCTGCCGCTCTCTCCGGCTCCCGGAGCCGAAGAAGCGGCTTCTTCGCGCAAAGACGATTGTACCGCTCACAGTACTCTCCTTAGCGCGGCTTCTGCCGAAAGAAGCCCGGGAGCGGCTCTTAGCTCCGGAGAGCATCGTACTTCGTCTTTAGCGTCTTTTGTGGTCTACATCCTAGCAGAAAGCTTTTCCACTCTGTCTGGCAAGGAAAACCTGCGGGAGCACAGAAAACATCTCCCATCGTCTTCTGGACGTTGCACGGAGGTCTGCCAAGTGTTTGGAATGAAGGAAAGAAAAGTTGTCCAAAACAACTTCCAATCGAATATTCATGTGATTGGAAACGTCAGGAAAGTGTAAGGTACTGTTTTCTATCAGTTGGCAAGCTGCGCACACAATCCCAGTGTTGTACAGCTTCCTTCTTCACCTTTCCGATGCTGCCGCTCTCTCCGGCTCCCGGAGCCGAAGAAGCGGATTCTTCGCACAAAGACGATTGTACCGCTCACAGAGCTCTCCTAGCGCCGCTTCTGCCGAAAGAAGCCCGGGAGCGGCTCTTAGTTGCGGAGAGCATCGTATCTTCGTCTTTAGCGTCTTTTGTGGTCTACATCCTAGCAGAAAGCTTTTCCACTCTGTCTGGCAAGGAAAACCTGTGGGAGCACAGAAAATATCTCCCATCGTGTTCTGGACGTTGCACGGAGGTCTGCCAAGTGTTTGAAAAGAAGAAAAGAAAAGTTGTCCTAAACAGCATCCAATCGAATATTCAAGTAATTGGAAAAGTCAGGAAAGTGTAAGGTACTGTTTTCTATCAGTTGGCAAGCTGCGCACACAATCCCAGTGTTGTACAGCTTCCTTCTTCACCTTTCCGATGCTGCCGCTCTCTCCGGCTCCCGGAGCCGAAGAAGCGGCTTCTTCGCGCAAAGACGATTGTACCGCTCACAGTGCTCTCCTTAGCGCCGCTTCTGCCGAAAGAAGCCCGGGAGCGGCTCTTAGCTCCGGAGAGCATCGTACCTTCGTCTTTAGCGTCTTTTGTGGTCTACATCCTAGCAGAAAGCTTTTCCACTCTGTCTGGCAAGGAAAACCTGCGGGAGCACAGAAAACATCTCCCATCGTGTTCTGGAAGTTGCACGGAGGTCTGCCAAGTGTTTGGCATGAAGGAAAGAAAAGTTGTCCAAAACAACTTCCAATCGAAGATTCATGTGATTGGAAACGTCAGGAAAGTGTAAGGTACTGTTTTCTATCAGTTGGCAAGCTGCGCACACAATCCCAGTGTTGTACAGCTTCCTTCTTCACCTTTCCGATGCTGCCGCTCTCTCCGGCTCCCGGAGCCGAAGAAGCGGCTTCTTCGCACAAAGACGATTGTACCGCTCACAGGGCTCTCTTAGCGCCGCTTCTGCCGAAAGAAGCCCGGGAGCGGCTCATAGCTCCGGAGAGCATCGTACCTTCGTCTTTAGCGTCTTTTGTGGTCTACATCCTAGCAGAAAGCTTTTCCAATCTGTCTGGCAAGGAAAACCTGCGGGAGCACAGAAAACATCTCCCATCGTGTTCTGCACGTTGCACAGAGGTCTGCCAAGTGTTTGAAAAGAAGAAAAGTTTTCCAAACAGCATCCAATCGAATATTCAAGTAATTGGAAACGTCAGGAAAGTGGTAAGGTACTGTTTTCTATCAGTTGGCAAGCTGCGCACACAATCCCAGTGTTGTACAGCTTCCTTCTTCACCTTTCCGATGCTGCCGCTCTCTCCGGCTCCCGGAGCCGAAGAAGCGGCTTCTTCGCGCAAAGACGATTGTACCGGTCACAGTGCTCTCCTTAGCGCGGCTTCTGCCGAAAGAAGCCCGGGAGCGGCTCTTAGCTCCGGAGAGCATCGTACCTTCGTCTTTAGCGTCTTTTGTGGTCTACATCCTAGCAGAAAGCTTTTCCACTCTGTCTGGCAAGGAAAACCTTCCGGAGCACAGAAAACATCACCCATCGTGTTCTGGACGTTGCACGAAGGTCTGGCAAGTATTTGGCATGAAGGCAAGAAAAGTTGTCCAAAACAGCTTCTTATCGAATATTCATGTGATTGGAAACGTCAGGAAAGTGTAAGGTACTGTTTTAAACCAGTTGGCAAGCTGCGCACACAATCCCAGTGTTGTACATCTTCCTTCTTCACCTTTCCGATGCTGCCGCTCTCTCTGGCTCCCGGAGCCGAAGAAGCGGCTTCTTCGCGCAAAGACAATTGTACCGCTCACAGTGCTCTCCTTAGCGCGGCTTGTGCCGAAAGAAGCCCGGGAGCGGCTCTTAGCTCCGGAGAGCATCGTACCTTCGTCTTTAGCGTCTTTTGTGGTCTACATCCTAGCAGAAAGCTTTTCCACTCTGTCTGGCAAGGAAAACCTGCGGGAGCACAGAAAACATCTCCCATCATGTTCTGGACGTTGCAGGGAGGTCTGCCAAGTGTTTGACAACAAGAAAAGAAAAGTTGTCCAAAACAGCATCCAATCGAATATTCATGTGATTGGAAAAGTCAGGAAAGTGTTAAGGTACTGTTTTCTATCAGTTGGCAAGCTGCGCACACAATCCCAGTGTTGTACAGCTTCCTTCTTCACCTTTCCGATGCTGCCGCTCTCTCCGGCTCCCGGAGCCGAAGAAGCGGCTTCTTCGCGCAAAGACGATTGTACTGCTCACAGTGCTCTCTTAGCGCCGCTTCTGCCGAAAGAAACCCGGGAGCGGCTCATAGCTCCGGAGAGCATCGTACCTTCGTCTTTAGCGTCTTTTGTGGTCTACATCCTAGCAGAAAGCTTTTCCACTCTGTCTGGCAAGGAAAACCTGCGGGAGAAAAGAAAACATCTCCCATCGTGTTCTGGAGGTTGCATGGAGGTCTGCCAAGTGTTTGACAAGAAGAAAAGAAAAGTTGTCCTAAACATCATCCAATCGAATATTCAAGTAATTGGAAACGTCATGAAAGTGGTAAGGTACTGTTTTCTATCAGTTGGCAAGCTGCGCACACAATCCCAGTGTTGTACAGCTTCCTTCTTCACCTTTCCGATGCTGCCGCTCTCTCCGGCTCCCGGAGCCGAAGAAGCGGCTTCTTCGCGCAAAGACGATTGTACCGCTCACAGTGCTCTCCTTAGCGCCGCTTCTGCCGAAAGAAGCCCGGGAGCGGCTCTTAGTTGCGGAGAGCATCGTACCTTCGTCTTTAGCGTCTTTTGTGGTCTACATCCTAGCAGAAAGCTTTTCCACTCTGTCTGGCAAGGAAAACCTGCGGGAGCACAGAAAACATCTCCCATCGTGTTCTGGACGTTGCAAGGAGGTCTGCCAAGTGTTTGAAAAGAAGAAAAGAAAAGTTGTCCTAAACAGCATCCAATCGAATATTCAAGTAATTGGAAAAGTCAGGAAAGTGTAAGGTACTGTTTTCTATCAGTTGGCAAGCTGCGCACACAATCCCAGTGTTGTACAGCTTCCTTCTTCACCTTTCCGATGCTGCCGCTCTCTCCGGCTCCCGGAGCCGAAGAAGCGGCTTCTTCGCGCAAAGACGATTGTACCGCTCACAGTGCTCTCCTTAGCGCCGCTTCTGCCGAAAGAAGCCCGGGAGCGGCTCTTAGCTCCGGAGAGCATCGTACCTTCGTCTTTAGCGTCTTTTGTGGTCTACATCCTAGCAGAAAGCTTTTCCACTCTGTCTGGCAAGGAAAACCTGCGGGAGCACAGAAAACATCTCCCATCGTGTTCTGGAAGTTGCACGGAGGTCTGCCAAGTGTTTGGCATGAAGGAAAGAAAAGTTGTCCAAAACAACTTCCAATCGAAGATTCATGTGATTGGAAACGTCAGGAAAGTGTAAGGTACTGTTTTCTATCAGTTGGCAAGCTGCGCACACAATCCCAGTGTTGTACAGCTTCCTTCTTCACCTTTCCGATGCTGCCGCTCTCTCCGGCTCCCGGAGCCGAAGAAGCGGCTTCTTCGCACAAAGACGATTGTACCGCTCACAGGGCTCTCTTAGCGCCGCTTCTGCCGAAAGAAGCCCGGGAGCGGCTCATAGCTCCGGAGAGCATCGTACCTTCGTCTTTAGCGTCTTTTGTGGTCTACATCCTAGCAGAAAGCTTTTCCAATCTGTCTGGCAAGGAAAACCTGCGGGAGCACAGAAAACATCTCCCATCGTGTTCTGCACGTTGCACAGAGGTCTGCCAAGTGTTTGAAAAGAAGAAAAGTTTTCCAAACATCATCCAATCGAATATTCAAGTAATTGGAAACGTCAGGAAAGTGGTAAGGTACTGTTTTCTATCAGTTGGCAAGCTGCGCACACAATCCCAGTGTTGTACAGCTTCCTTCTTCACCTTTCCGATGCTGCCGCTCTCTCCGGCTCCCGGAGCCGAAGAAGCGGCTTCTTCGCGCAAAGACGATTGTACCGCTCACAGTGCTCTCCTTAGCGCGGCTTCTGCCGAAAGAAGCCCGGGAGCGGCTCTTAGCTCCGGAGAGCATCGTACCTTCGTCTTTAGCGTCTTTTGTGGTCTACATCCTAGCAGAAAGCTTTTCCACTCTGTCTGGCAAGGAAAACCTTCCGGAGCACAGAAAACATCACCCATCGTGTTCTGGACGTTGCACGAAGGTCTGGCAAGTATTTGGCATGAAGGCAAGAAAAGTTGTCCAAAACAGCTTCTTATCGAATATTCATGTGATTGGAAACGTCAGGAAAGTGTAAGGTACTGTTTTAAACCAGTTGGCAAGCTGCGCACACAATCCCAGTGTTGTACATCTTCCTTCTTCACCTTTCCGATGCTGCCGCTCTCTCTGGCTCCCGGAGCCGAAGAAGCGGCTTCTTCGCGCAAAGACAATTGTACCGCTCACAGTGCTCTCCTTAGCGCGGCTTGTGCCGAAAGAAGCCCGGGAGCGGCTCTTAGCTCCGGAGAGCATCGTACCTTCGTCTTTAGCGTCTTTTGTGGTCTACATCCTAGCAGAAAGCTTTTCCACTCTGTCTGGCAAGGAAAACCTGCGGGAGCACAGAAAACATCTCCCATCATGTTCTGGACGTTGCAGGGAGGTCTGCCAAGTGTTTGACAACAAGAAAAGAAAAGTTGTCCAAAACAGCATCCAATCGAATATTCATGTGATTGGAAAAGTCAGGAAAGTGTTAAGGTACTGTTTTCTATCAGTTGGCAAGCTGCGCACACAATCCCAGTGTTGTACAGCTTCCTTCTTCACCTTTCCGATGCTGCCGCTCTCTCCGGCTCCCGGAGCCGAAGAAGCGGCTTCTTCGCGCAAAGACGATTGTACTGCTCACAGTGCTCTCTTAGCGCCGCTTCTGCCGAAAGAAACCCGGGAGCGGCTCATAGCTCCGGAGAGCATCGTACCTTCGTCTTTAGCGTCTTTTGTGGTCTACATCCTAGCAGAAAGCTTTTCCACTCTGTCTGGCAAGGAAAACCTGCGGGAGAAAAGAAAACATCTCCCATCGTGTTCTGGAGGTTGCATGGAGGTCTGCCAAGTGTTTGACAAGAAGAAAAGAAAAGTTGTCCTAAACATCATCCAATCGAATATTCAAGTAATTGGAAACGTCATGAAAGTGGTAAGGTACTGTTTTCTATCAGTTGGCAAGCTGCGCACACAATCCCAGTGTTGTACAGCTTCCTTCTTCACCTTTCCGATGCTGCCGCTCTCTCCGGCTCCCGGAGCCGAAGAAGCGGCTTCTTCGCGCAAAGACGATTGTACCGCTCACAGTGCTCTCCTTAGCGCCGCTTCTGCCGAAAGAAGCCCGGGAGCGGCTCTTAGTTGCGGAGAGCATCGTACCTTCGTCTTTAGCGTCTTTTGTGGTCTACATCCTAGCAGAAAGCTTTTCCACTCTGTCTGGCAAGGAAAACCTGCGGGAGCACAGAAAACATCTCCCATCGTGTTCTGGACGTTGCACGGAGGTCTGCCAAGTGTTTGACAAGAAGAAAATAAAAGTCGTCCTAAACAGCATCCAATCGAATATTCAAGTAACTGGAAACGTCAGGAAAGTGGTAAGGTACTGTTTTCTATCAGTTGGCAAGCTGCGCACACAATCCCAGTGTTGTACAGCTTCCTTCTTCACCTTTCCGATGCTGCCGCTCTCTCCGGCTCCCGGAGCCGAAGAAGCGGCTTCTTCGCGCAAAGACGATTGTACCGCTCACAGTGCTCTCCTTAGTGCGGCTTGTGCCGAAAGAAGCCCGGGAGCGGCTCTTAGCTCCGGAGAGCATCGTACCTTCGTCTTTAGCGTCTTTTGTGGTCTACATCCTAGCAGAAAGCTTTTCCACTCTGTCTGGCAAGGAAAACCTGCGGGAGCACAGAAAACATCTCCCATCGTGTTCTGGACGTTGCAAGGAGGTCTGACAAGTGTTTGGCAAGAAGGAAAGAAAAGCTGTCCAAAACAGCTTCCAATCGAAGATTCATGTGATTGGAAACGTCAGGAAAGTGTAAGGTACTGTTTTCTATCAGTTGGCAAGCTGCGCAAAAAATCCCAGTGTTGTACGGCTTCCTTCTTCACCTTTCCGATGCTGCCGCTCTCTCCGGCTCCCGGAGCCGAAGAAGCGGCATCTTCGCGCAAAGACGATTGTACCGCTCACTGTGATCTCCTTAGCGTGGCTTCTGCTGAAAGAAGCCCGGCAGCGGCTCTTAGCTCCGGAGAGAATCGTACCTTCGTCTTTAGCGTCTTTTGTGGTCTACATCCTAGCAGAAAGCTTTTCCACTCTGTCTGGCAAGGAAAACCTGTGGGAGCACAGAAAACATCTCCCATCGTGTTCTGGACGTTGCACGGAGGTCTGCCAAGTGTTTGGCATGAAGGAAAGAAAAGCTGTCCAAAACGGCTTCCAATCGAATATTCATGTGATTGGAAACGTCAGGAAAGTGTAAGGTACTGTTTTCTATCAGTTGGCAAGTTGCGCACACAATCCCAGTGTTGTACAGCTTCCTTCTTCACCTTTCCGATGCTGCCGCTCTCTCCGGCTCCCGGAGCCGAAGAAGCGGCTTCTTCACGCAAAGACGATTGTACCGCTCACAGTGCTCTCCTTAGCGCGGCTTGTGCCGAAAGAAGGCCGGGAGCGGCTCTTAGCTCCGGAGAGCATCGTACCTTCGTCTTTAGCGTCTTTTGTGGTCTACATCCTAGCAGAAAGCTTTTCCACTCTGTCTGGCAAGGAAAACCTGCGGGAGCACAGAAAACATCTCCCATCGTGTTCTGGACGTTGCACGGAGGTCTGCCAAGTGTTTGGCATGAAGGAAAGAAAAGCTGTCCAAAACAGCTTCCAGTCGAATATTCATGTGATTGGAAACGTCAGGAAAGTGTAAGGTAATGTTTTCTATCAGTTGGCAAGTTGCGCACACAATCCCAGTGTTGTACAGCTTCCTTCTTCACCTTTCCGATGCTGCCGCTCTCTCCGGCTCCTGGAGCCGAAGAAGCGGCTTCTTCGCGCAAAGACGATTGTACCGCTCACAGTGCTCTCCTTAGCGCGGCTTGTGCCGAAAGAAGCCCGGGAGCGGCTCTTAGCTCCGGAGAGCATCGTACCTTCGTCTTTAGCGTCTTTTGTGGTCTACATCCTAGCAGAAAGCTTTTCCACTCTGCCTGGTAAGGAAAACCTTCCGGAGCACAGAAAACATCTCCCATCGTGTTCTGGACGTTGCACGGAGGTCTGCCAAGTGTTTGGCATGAAGGAAAGAAAAGCTGTCCAAAACAGCTTCCAATCGAATATTCATGTGATTGGAAACGTCAGGAAAGTGTAAGGTACTGTTTTCTATCAGTTGGCAAGCTGCGCACACAATCCCAGTGTTGTACAGCTTCCTTCTTCACCTTTCCGATGCTGCCGCTCTCTCCGGCTCCCGGAGCCGAAGAAGCGGATTCTTCGCACAAAGACGATTGTACCGCGCACAGAGCTCTCTGAGCGCCGCTTCTGCCGAAAGAAGCCCGGCAGCGGCTCTTAGCTCCGGAGAGCATCGTACCTTCGTCTTTAGCGTCTTTTGTGGTCTACATCCTAGCAGAAAGCTTTTCCACTCTGTCTGGCAAGGAAAACCTGCGGGAGCACAGAAAACATCTCCCATCGTGTTCTGGACGTTGCACAGAGGTCTGCCAAGTGTTTGAAAAGAAGAAAAGAAAAGTTTTCCTAAACAGCTTCCAATCGAATATTCATGTGATTGGAAACGTCAGGAAAGTGTAAGGTACTGTTTTCTATCAGTTGGCAAGCTGCGCACACAATCCCAGTGTTGTACAGCTTCCTTCTTCAACTTTCGATGCTGCCGCTCTCTCCGGCTCCCGGAGCCGAAGAAGCGGCTTCTTCAAGCAAAGAGGATCGTACCGCTCACAGTGCTCTCCTTAGCGTGGCTTCTGCCGAAAGAAGCCCGGGAGAGGCTCTTAGCTCCGGAGAGCATCGTACCTTCGTCTTTAGCGTCTTTTGTGGTCTACATCCTAGCAGAAAGCTTTTCCAGTCTGTCTGGCAAGGAAAACCTGCGGGAGCACAGAAAACATCTCCCATCGTGATCTGGACGTTGCACGGAGGTCTGACAAGTGTTTGACAAGAAGGAAAGAAAAGTTTTCCAAAACAGCATCCGATATAATATTCATGTAATTGGAAACGTCAGGAAAGTGGTAAGGTACTGTTTTCTATCAGTTGGCAAGCTGCGCACACAATCCCAGTGTTGTACAGCTTCCTTCTTCACCTTTCCGATGCTGCCGCTCTCTCCGGCTCCCGGAGCCGAAGAAGCGGCTTCTTCGCGCAAAGACGATTGTACCGCTCACAGTGCTCTCCTTAGCGCGGCTTGTGCCGAAAGAAGCCCGGGAGCGGCTCTTAGCTCCGGAGAGCATCGTACCTTCGTCTTTAGCGTCTTTTGTGGTCTACATCCTAGCAGAAAGCTTTTCCACTCTGTCTGGCAAGGAAAATTTGCGGGAGCACAGAAAACATCTCCCATCGTGTTCTGGAGATTGCACGGAGGTCTGCCAAGTGTTTGACAAGAAGAAAAGAAAAGTTGTCCAAAACAGCTTCCAATCGAATATTCATGTGATTGGAAACGTCAGGAAAGTGTAAGGTACTGTTTTCTATCAGTTGGCAAGCTGCGCACACAATCCCAGTGTTGTACAGCTTCCTTCTTCACCTTTCCGATGCTGCCGCACTCTCTGGCTCCCGGAGCCGAAGAAGCGGCTTCTTCGCGCAAAGACAATTGTACCGCTCACAGTGCTCTCCTTAGCGCGGCTTGTGCCGAAAGAAGCCCGGGAGCGGCTTTTAGCTCCGGAGAGCATCGTACCTTCGTCTTTAGCGTCTTTTGTGGTCTACATCCTAGCAGAAAGCTTTTCCACTCTGTCTGGCAAGGAAAACCTGCGGGAGCACAGAAAACATCTCCCATCATGTTCTGGACGTTGCACAGAGGTCTGCCAAGTGTTTGACAACAAGAAAAGAAAAGTTGTCCAAAACAGCATCCAATCGAATATTCATGTGATTGGAAAAGTCAGGAAAGTGTTAAGGTACTGTTTTCTATCAGTTGGCAAGCTGCGCACACAATCCCAGTGTTGTACAGCTTCCTTCTTCACCTTTCCGATGCTGCCGCTCTCTCCGGCTCCCGGAGCCGAAGAAGCGGCTTCTTCGCGCAAAGACGATTGTACTGCTCACAGTGCTCTCTTAGCGCCGCTTCTGCCGAAAGAAACCCGGGAGCAGCTCATAGCTCCGGAGAGCATCGTACCTTCGTCTTTAGCGTCTTTTGTGGTCTACATCCTAGCAGAAAGCTTTTCCACTCTGTCTGGCAAGGAAAACCTGCGGGAGCAAAGAAAACATCTCCCATCGTGTTCTGGAGGTTGCATGGAGGTCTGCCAAGTGTTTGACAAGAAGAAAAGAAAAGTTGTCCTAAACATCATCCAATCGAATATTCAAGTAATTGGAAACGTCATGAAAGTGGTAAGGTACTGTTTTCTATCAGTTGGCAAGCTGCGCACACAATCCCAGTGTTGTACAGCTTCCTTCTTCACCTTTCCGATGCTGCCGCTCTCTCCGGCTCCCGGAGCCGAAGAAGCGGCTTCTTCGTGCAAAGACGATTGTACCGCTCACAGTGCTCTCCTTAGCGCCGCTTCTGCCGAAAGAAGCCCGGGAGCGGCTCTTAGCTCCGGAGAGCATCGTACCTTCGTCTTTAGCGTCTTTTGTGGTCTACATCCTAGCAGAAAGCTTTTCCACTCTGTCTGGCAAGGAAAACCTGTGGGAGCACAGAAAACATCTCCCATCGTGTTCTGGACGTTGCACGGAGGTCTGCCAAGTGTTTGGCATGAAGGAAAGAAAAGCTGTCCAAAACGGCTTCCAATCGAATATTCATGTGATTGGAAACGTCAGGAAAGTGTAAGGTACTGTTTTCTATCAGTTGGCAAGTTGCGCACACAATCCCAGTGTTGTACAGCTTCCTTCTTCACCTTTCCGATGCTGCCGCTCTCTCCGGCTCCCGGAGCCGAAGAAGCGGCTTCTTCGCGCAAAGACGATTGTACCGCTCACAGTGCTCTCCTTAGCGCGGCTTGTGCCGAAAGAAGGCCGGGAGCGGCTCTTAGCTGCGGAGAGCATCGTACCTTCGTCTTTAGCGTCTTTTGTGGTCTACATCCTAGCAGAAAGCTTTTCCACTCTGTCTGGCAAGGAAAACCTGCGGGAGCACAGAAAACATCTCCCATCGTGTTCTGGACGTTGCACGGAGGTCTGCCAAGTGTTTGACAAGAAGAAAAGAAAAGTTGTCCTAAACAGCATCCAATCGAATATTCAAGTAACTGGAAACGTCAGGAAAGTGGTAAGGTACTGTTTTCTATCAGTTGGCAAGCTGCGCACACAATCCCAGTGTTGTACAGCTTCCTTCTTCACCTTTCCGATGCTGCCGCTCTCTCCGGCTCCCGGAGCCGAAGAAGCGGCTTCTTCGCGCAAAGACGATTGTACCGCTCACAGTGCTCTCCTTAGTGCGGCTTGTGCCGAAAGAAGCCCGGGAGCGGCTCTTAGCTCCGGAGAGCATCGTACCTTCGTCTTTAGCGTCTTTTGTGGTCTACATCCTAGCAGAAAGCTTTTCCACTCTGTCTTGCAAGGAAAACCTTCCGGAGCACAGAAAACATCACCCATCGTGTTCTGGACGTTGCACGAAGGTCTGGCAAGTATTTGGCATGAAGGCAAGAAAAGTTGTCCAAAACAGCTTCTTATCGAATATTCATGTGATTGGAAACGTCAGGAAAGTGTAAGGTACTGTTTTAAACCAGTTGGCAAGCTGCGCACACAATCCCAGTGTTGTACAGCTTCCTTCTTCACCTTTCCGATGCTGCCACTCTCTCCGGCTCCCGGAGCCGAAGAAGCGGCTTCGTCGCGCAAAGACGATTGTACCGCTCACAGTGCTCTCCTTAGCGCGGCTTGTGCCGAAAGAAGGCCGGGAGCGGCTCTTAGCTCCGGAGAGCATCGTACCTTCGTCTTTAGCGTCTTTTGTGGTCTACATCCTAGCAGAAAGCTTTTCCACTCTGTCTGGCAAGGAAAACCTGCGGGAGCACAGAAAACATCTCCCATCGTGTTCTGGACGTTGCACGGAGGTCTGCCAAGTGTTTGGCATGATGGAAAGAAAAGTTGTCCAAAACAGCTCCCAATCGAATATTCATGTGATTGGAAACGTCAGGAAAGTGTAAGGTACTGTTTTCTATCTGTTGGCAAGCTGCGCACACAATCCCAGTGTTGTACAGCTTCCTTCTTCACCTTTCCGATGCTGCCGCTCACTCTGGCTCCCGGAGCCGAAGAAGGGGCTTCTTCGCGCAAAGACGATTGTACCGGTCACAGTGCTCTCCTTAGCGCCGCTTCTGCCGAAAGAAGCCCGGGAGCGGCTCTTAGCTCCGGAGAGCATCGTACCTTCGTCTTTAGCGTCTTTTGTGGTCTACATTCTAGCAGAAAGCTTTTCCACTCTGTCTGGCAAGGAAAACCTGCGGGAGCACAGAAAACATCTCCCATCGTGTTCTGGACGTTGCACGGAGGTCTGCCAAGTGTTTGGTATGAAGGAAAGAAAAGCTGTCCAAAACAGCTTCCAATCGAATATTCATGTAATTGGAAAAGTCAGGAAAGTGTAAGGTACTGTTTTCTATCAGTTGGCAAGTTGCGCTCGCAATCCCAGTGTTGTACAGCTTCCTTCTTCACCTTGCCGATGCTGCCGCTCTCTCCGGCTCCCGGAGCCGAAGAAGCGGCTTCTTCGCGCAAAGACGATTGTACCGCTCACAGTGCTCTCCTTAGCGCGGCTTGTGCCGAAAGAAGCCCGGGAGCGGCTCTTAGCTCCGGAGAGCATCGTACCTTCGTCTTTAGCGTCTTTTGTGGTCTACATCCTAGCAGAAAGCTTTTCCACTCTGTCTGGCAAGGAAAACCTGCGGGAGCACAGAAAACATCTCCCATCGTGATCTGGACATTGCACGGATGTCTGCCAAGTGTTTGACAAGAAGAAAAGAAAAGCTGTCCAAAACAGCTTCCAATCGAATATTCATGTGATTGGAAACGTCAGGAAAGTGTAAGGTACTGTTTTCTATCAGTTGGCAAGCTGCGCACACAATCCCAGTGTTGTACAGCTTCCTTCTTCAACTTTCGATGCTGCCGCTCTCTCCGGCTCCCGGAGCCGAAGAAGCGGCTTCTTCAAGCAAAGAGGATCGTACCGCTCACAGTGCTCTCCTTAGCGTGGCTTCTGCCGAAAGAAGCCCGGGAGAGGCTCTTAGCTCCGGAGAGCATCGTACCTTCGTCTTTAGCGTCTTTTGTGGTCTACATCCTAGCAGAAAGCTTTTCCACTCTGTCTGGCAAGGAAAACCTGCGGGAGCACAGAAAACATCTCCCATCGTGATCTGGACGTTGCACGGAGGTCTGACAAGTGTTTGACAAGAAGGAAAGAAAAGTTTTCCAAAACAGCATCCGATATAATATTCATGTGATTGGAAACGTCAGGAAAGTGGTAAGGTACTGTTTTCTATCAGTTGGCAAGCTGCGCACACAATCCCAGTGTTGTACAGCTTCCTTCTTCACCTTTCCGATGCTGCCGCTCTCTCCGGCTCCCGGAGCCGAAGAAGCGGCTTCTTCGCGCAAAGACGATTGTACCGCTCACAGTGCTCTCCTTAGTGCGGCTTGTGCCGAAAGAAGCCCAGGAGCGGCTCTTAGCTCCGGAGAGCATCGTACCTTCGTCTTTAGCGTCTTTTGTGGTCTACATCCTAGCAGAAAGCTTTTCCACTCTGTCTGGCAAGGAAAATTTGCGGGAGCACAGAAAACATCTCCCATCGTGTTCTGGAGATTGCACGGAGGTCTGCCAAGTGTTTGACAAGAAGAAAATAAAAGTTGTCCAAAACAGCTTCCAATCGAATATTCATGTGATTGGAAACGTCAGGAAAGTGTAAGGTACTGTTTTCTATCAGTTGGCAAGCTGCGCAAAAAATCCCAGTGTTGCACGGCTTCCTTCTTCACCTTTCCGATGCTGCCGCTCTCTCCGGCTCCCGGAGCCGAAGAAGCGGCTTCTTCGCGCAAAGACAATTGTACCGCTCACAGTGCTCTCCTTAGCGCGGCTTCTGCCGAAAGAAGCCTGGGAGCGGCTCTTAGCTCCGGAGAGCATCGTACCTTCGTCTTTAGCGTCTTTTGTGGTCTACATCCTAGCAGAAAGCTTTTCCACTCTGTCTTGCAAGGAAAACCTTCCGGAGCACAGAAAACATCACCCATCGTGTTCTGGACGTTGCACGAAGGTCTGGCAAGTATTTGGCATGAAGGCAAGAAAAGTTGTCCAAAACAGCTTCTTATCGAATATTCATGTGATTGGAAACGTCAGGAAAGTGTAAGGTACTGTTTTAAACCAGTTGGCAAGCTGCGCACACAATCCCAGTGTTGTACAGCTTCCTTCTTCACCTTTCCGATGCTGCCACTCTCTCTGGCTCCCGGAGCCGAAGAAGCGGCTTCTTCGCGCAAAGACGATTGTACCGCTCACAGTGCTCTCCTTAGCGCGGCTTGTGCCGAAAGAAGCCCGGGAGCGGCTCTTAGCTCCGGAGAGCATCGTACCTTCTTCTTTAGCGTCTTTTGTGGTCTACATCCTAGCAGAAAGCTTTTCCACTCTGTCTGGCAAGGAAAACCTGCGGGAGCACAGAAAACATCTCCCATCATGTTCTGGACGTTGCAGGGAGGTCTGCCAAGTGTTTGACAACAAGAAAAGAAAAGTTGTCCAAAACAGCATCCAATCGAATATTCATGTGATTGGAAAAGTCAGGAAAGTGGTAAGGTACTGTTTTCTATCAGTTGGCAAGCTGCGCACACAATCCCAGTGTTGTACAGCTTCCTTCTTCACCTTTCCGATGCTGCCGCTCTCTCCGGCTCCCGGAGCCGAAGAAGCGGCTTCTTCGCGCAAAGACGATTGTACCGCTCACAGTGCTCTCTTAGCGCCGCTTCTGCCGAAAGAAGCCCGGGAGCGGCTCTTAGCTCCGGAGAGCATCGTACCTTCGTCTTTAGCGTCTTTTGTGGTCTACATCCTAGCAGAAAGCTTTTCCACTCTGTCTGGCAAGGAAAACCTGCTGGAGCACAGAAAACATCTCCCATCGTGTTCTGGACATTGCATGGAGGCCTGCCAAGTGTTTGACAAGAAGAAAAGAAAAGTTGTCCTAAACAGCATCCAATCGAATATTCAAGTAATTGGAAACGTCATGAAAGTGGTAAGGTACTGTTTTCTATCAGTTGGCAAGCTGCGCACACAATCCCAGTGTTGTACAGCTTCCTTCTTCACCTTTCCGATGCTGCCGCTCTCTCCGGCTCCCGGAGCCGAAGAAGCGGCTTCTTCGCGCAAAGACTATTGTACCGCTCACAGTGCTCTCCTTAGCGCGGCTTGTGCCGAAAGAAGGCCGGGAGCGGCTCTTAGCTCCGGAGAGCATCGTACCTTCGTCTTTAGCGTCTTTTGTGGTCTACATCCTAGCAGAAAGCTTTTCCACTCTGTCTGGCAAGGAAAACCTGCGGGAGCACAGAAAACATCTCCCATCGTGTTCTGGACGTTGCACGGAGGTCTGCCAAGTGTTTGGCATGAAGGAAAGAAAAGCTGTCCAAAACAGCTTCCAATCGAATATTCATGTGATTGGAAACGTCAGGAAAGTGTAAGGTACTGCTTTCTATCAGTTGGCAAGTTGCGCACACAATCCCAGTGTTGTCCAGCTTCCTTCTTCACCTTTCCGATGCTGCCGCTCTCTCCGGCTCCCGGAGCCGAAGAAGCGGCTTCTTCGCGCAAAGACTATTGTACTGCTCACAGTGCTCTCCTTAGCGCGGCTTGTGCCGAAAGAAGGCCGGGAGCGGCTCTTAGCTCCGGAGAGCATCGTACCTTCGTCTTTAGCGTCTTTTGTGGTCTACATCCTAGCAGAAAGCTTTTCCACTCTGTCTGGCAAGGAAAACCTGCGGGAGCACAGAAAACATCTCCCATCGTGTTCTGGACGTTGCATGGAGGTCTGCCAAGTGTTTGACAAGAAGAAAAGAAAAGTTGTCCTAAACAGCATCCAATCGAATATTCAAGTAACTGGAAACGTCAGGAAAGTGGTAAGGTACTGTTTTCTATCAGTTGGCAAGCTGCGCACACAATCCCAGTGTTGTACAGCTTCCTTCTTCACCTTTCCGATGCTGCCGCTCTCTCCGGCTCCCGGAGCCGAAGAAGCGGCTTCTTCGCGCAAAGACGATTGTACCGCTCACAGTGATCTCCTTAGCGCGGCTTCTGCCGAAAGAAGTCCGGGAGCGGCTCTTAGCTCCGGAGAGCATCGTACCTTCGTCTTTAGCGTCTTTTGTGGTCTACATCCTAGCAGAAAGCTTTTCCACTCTGTCTGGCAAGGAAAACCTGCGGGAGCACAGAAAACATCTCCCATCGTCTTCTGGACGTTGCAAGGAGGTCTGCCAAGTGTTTGAAAAGAAGAAAAGAAAAGCTGTCCAAAACAGCTTCCAATCGAAGATTCATGTGATTGGAAACGTCAGGAAAGTGGTAAGGTACTGTTTTCTATCAGTTGGCAAGCTGCGCACACAATCCCAGTGTTGTACAGCTTCCTTCTTCACCTTTCCGATGCTGACACTCTCTCTGGCTCCCGGAGCCGAAGAAGCGGCTTCTTCGCGCAAAGACGATTGTACCGCTCACAGTGCTCTCCTTAGCGCGGCTTGTGCCGAAAGAAGCCCGGGAGCGGCTCTTAGCTCCGGAGAGCATCGTACCTTCTTCTTTAGCGTCTTTTGTGGTCTACATCCTAGCAGAAAGCTTTTCCACTCTGTCTGGCAAGGAAAACCTGCGGGAGCACAGAAAACATCTCCCATCATGTTCTGGACGTTGCAGGGAGGTCTGCCAAGTGTTTGACAACAAGAAAAGAAAAGTTGTCCAAAACAGCATCCAATCGAATATTCATGTGATTGGAAAAGTCAGGAAAGTGGTAAGGTACTGTTTTCTATCAGTTGGCAAGCTGCGCACACAATCCCAGTGTTGTACAGCTTCCTTCTTCACCTTTCCGATGCTGCCGCTCTCTCCGGCTCCCGGAGCCGAAGAAGCGGCTTCTTCGCGCAAAGACGATTGTACCGCTCACAGTGCTCTCTTAGCGCCGCTTCTGCCGAAAGAAGCCCGGGAGCGGCTCTTAGCTCCGGAGAGCATCGTACCTTCGTCTTTAGCGTCTTTTGTGGTCTACATCCTAGCAGAAAGCTTTTCCACTCTGTCTGGCAAGGAAAACCTGCTGGAGCACAGAAAACATCTCCCATCGTGTTCTGGACATTGCATGGAGGCCTGCCAAGTGTTTGACAAGAAGAAAAGAAAAGTTGTCCTAAACAGCATCCAATCGAATATTCAAGTAATTGGAAACGTCATGAAAGTGGTAAGGTACTGTTTTCTATCAGTTGGCAAGCTGCGCACACAATCCCAGTGTTGTACAGCTTCCTTCTTCACCTTTCCGATGCTGCCGCTCTCTCCGGCTCCCGGAGCCGAAGAAGCGGCTTCTTCGCGCAAAGACTATTGTACCGCTCACAGTGCTCTCCTTAGCGCGGCTTGTGCCGAAAGAAGGCCGGGAGCGGCTCTTAGCTCCGGAGAGCATCGTACCTTCGTCTTTAGCGTCTTTTGTGGTCTACATCCTAGCAGAAAGCTTTTCCACTCTGTCTGGCAAGGAAAACCTGCGGGAGCACAGAAAACATCTCCCATCGTGTTCTGGACGTTGCACGGAGGTCTGCCAAGTGTTTGGCATGAAGGAAAGAAAAGCTGTCCAAAACAGCTTCCAATCGAATATTCATGTGATTGGAAACGTCAGGAAAGTGTAAGGTACTGCTTTCTATCAGTTGGCAAGTTGCGCACACAATCCCAGTGTTGTCCAGCTTCCTTCTTCACCTTTCCGATGCTGCCGCTCTCTCCGGCTCCCGGAGCCGAAGAAGCGGCTTCTTCGCGCAAAGACTATTGTACTGCTCACAGTGCTCTCCTTAGCGCGGCTTGTGCCGAAAGAAGGCCGGGAGCGGCTCTTAGCTCCGGAGAGCATCGTACCTTCGTCTTTAGCGTCTTTTGTGGTCTACATCCTAGCAGAAAGCTTTTCCACTCTGTCTGGCAAGGAAAACCTGCGGGAGCACAGAAAACATCTCCCATCGTGTTCTGGACGTTGCATGGAGGTCTGCCAAGTGTTTGACAAGAAGAAAAGAAAAGTTGTCCTAAACAGCATCCAATCGAATATTCAAGTAACTGGAAACGTCAGGAAAGTGGTAAGGTACTGTTTTCTATCAGTTGGCAAGCTGCGCACACAATCCCAGTGTTGTACAGCTTCCTTCTTCACCTTTCCGATGCTGCCGCTCTCTCCGGCTCCCGGAGCCGAAGAAGCGGCTTCTTCGCGCAAAGACGATTGTACCGCTCACAGTGATCTCCTTAGCGGGGCTTCTGCCGAAAGAAGCCCGGGAGCGGCTCTTAGCTCCGGAGAGCATCGTACCTTCGTCTTTAGCGTCTTTTGTGGTCTACATCCTAGCAGAAAGCTTTTCCACTCTGTCTGGCAAGGAAAACCTGCGGGAGCACAGAAAACATCTCCCATCGTGTTCTGGACGTTGCACAGAGGTCTGCCAAGTGTTTGAAAAGAAGAAAAGAAAAGCTGTCCAAAACAGCTTCCAATCGAAGATTCATGTGATTGGAAACGTCAGGAAAGTGGTAAGGTACTGTTTTCTATCAGTTGGCAAGCTGCGCACACAATCCCAGTGTTGTACAGCTTCCTTCTTCACCTTTCCGATGCTGCCGCTCTCTCCGGCTCCCGGAGCCGAAGAAGCGGCTTCTTCGCGCAAAGACGATTGTACCGCTCACAGTGCTCTCCTTAGTGCGGCTTGTGCCGAAAGAAGGCCGGGAGCGGCTCTTAGCTCCGGAGAGCATCGTACCTTCGTCTTTAGCGTCTTTTGTGGTCTACATCCTAGCAGAAAGCTTTTCCACTCTGTCTGGCAAGGAAAACCTGCTGGAGCACAGAAAACATCTCCCATCGTGTTCTGGACGTTGCACGGAAGTCTGCCAAGTGTTTGGCGTGAAGGAAAGAAAAGTTGTCCAAAACAGCTTCCAATCGAAGATTCATGTGATTGGAAACGTCAGGAAAGTGTAAGGTACTGTTTTCTATCAGTTGGCAAGTTGCGCACTTAATCCCAGTGTTGTACAGCTTCCTTCTTCACCTTTCCGATGCTGCCGCTCTCTCCGGCTCCCGGAGCCGAAGAAGCGGCTTCGTCGTGCAAAGACGATTGTACCGCTCACAGTGCTCTCCTTAGCGCGGCTTCTGCCGAAAGAAGCCTGGGAGCGGCTCTTAGCTCCGGAGAGCATCGTACCTTCGTCTTTAGCGTCTTTTGTGGTCTACATCCTAGCAGAAAGCTTTTCCACTCTGTCTTGCAAGGAAAACCTTCCGGAGCACAGAAAACATCACCCATCTTGTTCTGGACGTTGCACGAAGGTCTGGCAAGTATTTGGCATGAAGGCAAGAAAAGTTGTCCAAAACAGCTTCTTATCGAATATTCATGTGATTGGAAACGTCAGGAAAGTGTAAGGTACTGTTTTAAACCAGTTGGCAAGCTGCGCACACAATCCCAGTGTTGTACAGCTTCCTTCTTCACCTTTCCGATGCTGCCACTCTCTCTGGCTCCCGGAGCCGAAGAAGCGGCTTCTTCGCGCAAAGACGATTGTACCGCTCACAGTGATCTCCTTAGCGCGGCTTGTGCCGAAAGAAGCCCGGGAGCGGCTCTTAGCTCCGGAGAGCATCGTACCTTCGTCTTTAGCGTCTTTTGTGGTCTACATCCTAGCAGAAAGCTTTTCCACTCTGTCTGGCAAGGAAAACCTGCGGGAGCACAGAAAACATCTCCCATCGTGTTCTGGAGATTGCACGGAGGTCTGCCAAGTGTTTGACAAGAAGAAAATAAAAGTTGTCCAAAACAGCTTCCAATCGAATATTCATGTGATTGGAAACGTCAGGAAAGTGTAAGGTACTGTTTTCTATCAGTTGGCAAGCTGCGCAAAAAATCCCAGTGTTGTACGGCTTCCTTCTTCACCTTTCCGATGCTGCCGCTCTCTCCGGCTCACGGAGCCGAAGAAGCGGCTTCTTCGCGCAAAGACAATTGTACCGGTCACAGTGCTCTCCTTAGCGCGGCTTCTGCCGAAAGAAGCCTGGGAGCGGCTCTTAGCTCCGGAGAGCATCGTACCTTCGTCTTTAGCGTCTTTTGTGGTCTACATCCTAGCAGAAAGCTTTTCCACTCTGTCTTGCAAGGAAAACCTTCCGGAGCACAGAAAACATCACCCATCGTGTTCTGGACGTTGCACGAAGGTCTGGCAAGTATTTGGCATGAAGGCAAGAAAAGTTGTCCAAAACAGCTTCTTATCGAATATTCATGTGATTGGAAACGTCAGGAAAGTGGTAAGGTACTGTTTTAAACCAGTTGGCAAGCTGCGCACACAATCCCAGTGTTGTACAGCTTCCTTCTTCACCTTTCCGATGCTGCCACTCTCTCTGGCTCCCGGAGCCGAAGAAGCGGCTTCTTCGCGCAAAGACGATTGTACCGCTCACAGTCCTCTCCTTAGCGCGGCTTGTGCCGAAAGAAGCCCGGGAGCGGCTCTTAGCTCCGGAGAGCATCGTACCTTCTTCTTTAGCGTCTTTTGTGGTCTACATCCTAGCAGAAAGCTTTTCCACTCTGTCTGGCAAGGAAAACCTGCGGGAGCACAGAAAACATCTCCCATCATGTTCTGGACGTTGCAGGGAGGTCTGCCAAGTGTTTGACAACAAGAAAAGAAAAGTTGTCCAAAACAGCATCCAATCGAATATTCATGTGATTGGAAAAGTCAGGAAAGTGGTAAGGTACTGTTTTCTATCAGTTGGCAAGCTGCGCACACAATCCCAGTGTTGTACAGCTTCCTTCTTCACCTTTCCGATGATGCCGCTCTCTCCGGCTCCCGGAGCCGAAGAAGCGGCTTCTTCGCGCAAAGACGATTGTACCGCTCACAGTGCTCTCTTAGCGCCGCTTCTGCCGAAAGAAGCCCGGGAGCGGCTCTTAGCTCCGGAGAGCATCGTACCTTCGTCTTTAGCGTCTTTTGTGGTCTACATCCTAGCAGAAAGCTTTTCCACTCTGTCTGGCAAGGAAAACCTGCGGGAGCACAGAAAACATCTCCCATCGTGTTCTGGACATTGCATGGAGGCCTGCCAAGTGTTTGACAAGAAGAAAAGAAAAGTTGTCCTAAACAGCATCCAATCGAATATTCAAGTAATTGGAAACGTCATGAAAGTGGTAAGGTACTGTTTTCTATCAGTTGGCAAGCTGCGCACACAATCCCAGTGTTGTACAGCTTCCTTCTTCACCTTTCCGATGCTGCCGCTCTCTCCGGCTCCCGGAGCCGAAGAAGCGGCTTCTTCGCGCAAAGACTATTGTACCGGTCACAGTGCTCTCCTTAGCGCGGCTTGTGCCGAAAGAAGGCCGGGAGCGGCTCTTAGCTCCGGAGAGCATCGTACCTTCGTCTTTAGCGTCTTTTGTGGTCTACATCCTAGCAGAAAGCTTTTCCCCTCTGTCTGGCAAGGAAAACCTGCGGGAGCACAGAAAACATCTCCCATCGTGTTCTGGACGTTGCACGGAGGTCTGCCAAGTGTTTGGCATGAAGGAAAGAAAAGCTGTCCAAAACAGCTTCCAATCGAATATTCATGTGATTGGAAACGTCAGGAAAGTGTAAGGTACTGCTTTCTATCAGTTGGCAAGTTGCGCACACAATCCCAGTGTTGTACAGCTTCCTTCTTCACCTTTCCGATGCTGCCGCTCTCTCCGGCTCCCGGAGCCGAAGAAGCGGCTTCTTCGCGCAAAGACTATTGTACTGCTCACAGTGCTCTCCTTAGCGCGGCTTGTGCCGAAAGAAGGCCGGGAGCGGCTCTTAGCTCCAGAGAGCATCGTACCTTCGTCTTTAGCGTCTTTTGTGGTCTACATCCTAGCAGAAAGCTTTTCCACTCTGTCTGGCAAGGAAAACCTGCGGGAGCACAGAAAACATCTCCCATCGTGTTCTGGACGTTGCATGGAGGTCTGCCAAGTGTTTGACAAGAAGAAAAGAAAAGTTGTCCTAAACAGCATCCAATCGAATATTCAAGTAACTGGAAACGTCAGGAAAGTGGTAAGGTACTGTTTTCTATCAGTTGGCAAGCTGCGCACACAATCCCAGTGTTGTACAGCTTCCTTCTTCACCTTTCCGATGCTGCTGCTCTCTCCGGCTCCCGGAGCCGAAGAAGCGGCTTCTTCGCACAAAGACGATTGTACCGCTCACAGTGATCTCCTTAGCGCGGCTTCTGCCGAAAGAAGCCCGGGAGCGGCTCTTAGCTCCGGAGAGCATCGTACCTTCGTCTTTAGCGTCTTTTGTGGTCTACATCCTAGCAGAAAGCTTTTCCACTCTGTCTGGCAAGGAAAACCTGCGGGAGCACAGAAAACATCTCCCATCGTGTTCTGGACGTTGCAAGGAGGTCTGCCAAGTGTTTGAAAAGAAGAAAAGAAAAGCTGTCCTAAACAGCATCCAATCGAAGATTCATGTGATTGGAAACGTCAGGAAAGTGGTAAGGTACTGTTTTCTATCAGTTGGCAAGCTGCGCACACAATCCCAGTGTTGTACAGCTTCCTTCTTCACCTTTCCGATGATGCCGCTCTCTCCGGCTCCCGGAGCCGAAGAAGCGGCTTCTTCGCGCAAAGACGATTGTACCGCTCACAGTGCTCTCCTTAGTGCGGCTTGTGCCGAAAGAAGCCCGGGAGCGGCTCTTAGCTCCGGAGAGCATCGTACCTTCGTCTTTAGCGTCTTTTGTGGTCTACATCCTAGCAGAAAGCTTTTCCACTCTGTCTGGCAAGGAAAACCTGCGGGAGCACAGAAAACATCTCCCATCGTGTTCTGGACGTTGCACGGAAGTCTGCCAAGTGTTTGGCGTGAAGGAAAGAAAAGTTGTCCAAAACAGCTTCCAATCGAAGATTCATGTGATTGGAAACGTCAGGAAAGTGTAAGGTACTGTTTTCTATCAGTTGGCAAGTTGCGCACACAATCCCAGTGTTGTACAGCTTCCTTCTTCACCTTTCCGATGCTGCCGCTCTCTCCGGCTCCCGGAGCCGAAGAAGCGGCTTCTTCGCGCAAAGACGATTGTACCGCTCACAGTGCTCTCCTTAGCGCGGCTTCTGCCGAAAGAAGCCTGGGAGCGGCTCTTAGCTCCGGAGAGCATCGTACCTTCGTCTTTAGCGTCTTTTGTGGTCTACATCCTAGCAGAAAGCTTTTCCACTCTGTCTTGCAAGGAAAACCTTCCGGAGCACAGAAAACATCACCCATCTTGTTCTGGACGTTGCACGGAGGTCTCCCAAGTTTTTGGCATGATGGAAAGAAAAGTTGTCCAAAACAGCTTCCAATCGAATATTCATGTAATTGGAAAAGTCAGGAAAGTGTAAGGTACTGTTTTCTATCAGTTGGCAAGTTGTGCACGCAATCCCAGTGTTGTGCAGCTTCCTTCTTCACCTTGCCGATGCTGCCGCTCTCTCCGGCTCCCGGAGCCGAGGAAGCGGCTTCTTCGCGCAAAGACGATTGTACCGCTCACAGTGCTCTCCTTAGCGCGGCTTGTGCCGAAAGAAGCCCAGGAGCGGCTCTTAGCTCCGGAGAGCATCGTACCTTCGTCTTTAGCGTCTTTTGTGGTCTACATCCTAGCAGAAAGCTTTTCCACTCTGTCTGGCAAGGAAAACCTGCGGGAGCACAGAAAACATCTCCCATCGTGATCTGGACATTGCACGGATGTCTGCCAAGTGTTTGACAAGAAGAAAAGAAAAGCTGTCCAAAACAGCTTCCAATCGAATATTCATGTGATTGGAAACGTCAGGAAAGTGTAAGGTACTGTTTTCTATCAGTTGGCAAGCTGCGCACACAAACCCAGTGTTGTACAGCTTCCGTCTTCAACTTTCGATGCTGCCGCTCTCTCCGGCTCCCGGAGCCGAAGAAGCGGCTTCTTCAAGCAAAGAGGATCGTACCGCTCACAGTGCTCTCCTTAGCGTGGCTTCTGCCAAAAGAAGCCCGGGAGAGGCTCTTAGCTCCGGAGAGCATCGTACCTTCGTCTTTAGCGTCTTTTGTGGTCTACATCCTAGCAGAAAGCTTTTCCACTCTGTCTGGCAAGGAAAACCTGCGGGAGCACAGAAAACATCTCCCATCGTGATCTGGACGTTGCACGGAGGTCTGACAAGTGTTTGACAAGAAGAAAATAAAAGTTGTCCAAAACAGCTTCCAATCGAATATTCATGTGATTGGAAACGTCAGGAAAGTGTAAGGTACTCTTTTCTATCAGTTGGCAAGCTGCGCAAAAAATCCCAGTGTTGTACGGCTTCCTTCTTCACCTTTCCGATGCTGCCGCTCTCACCGGCTCACGGAGCCGAAGAAGCGGCTTCTTCGCGCAAAGACAATTGTACCGGTCACAGTGCTCTCCTTAGCGCGGCTTCTGCCGAAAGAAGCCTGGGAGCGGCTCTTAGCTCCGGAGAGCATCGTACCTTCGTCTTTAGCGTCTTTTGTGGTCTACATCCTAGCAGAAAGCTTTTCCACTCTGTCTTGCAAGGAAAACCTTCCGGAGCACAGAAAACATCACCCATCGTGTTCTGGACGTTGCACGAAGGTCTGGCAAGTATTTGGCATGAAGGCGAGAAAAGTTGTCCAAAACAGCTTCTTATCGAATATTCATGTGATTGGAAACGTCAGGAAAGTGTAAGGTACTGTTTTAAACCAGTTGGCAAGCTGCGCACACAATCCCAGTGTTGTACAGCTTCCTTCTTCACCTTTCCGATGCTGCCACTCTCTCTGGCTCCCGGAGCCGAAGAAGCGGCTTCTTCGCGCAAAGACGATTGTACCGCTCACAGTGCTCTCCTTAGCGCGGCTTGTGCCGAAAGAAGCCCGGGAGCGGCTCTTAGCTCCGGAGAGCATCGTACCTTCTTCTTTAGCGTCTTTTGTGGTCTACATCCTAGCAGAAAGCTTTTCCACTCTGTCTGGCAAGGAAAACCTGCGGGAGCACAGAAAACATCTCCCATCATGTTCTGGACGTTGCAGGGAGGTCTGCCAAGTGTTTGACAACTAGAAAAGAAAAGTTGTCCAAAACAGCATCCAATCGAATATTCATGTGATTGGAAAAGTCAGGAAAGTGGTAAGGTACTGTTTTCTATCAGTTGGCAAGCTGCGCACACAGTCCCAGTGTTGTACAGCTTCCTTCTTCACCTTTCCGATGCTGCCGCTCTCTCCGGCTCCCGGAGCCGAAGAAGCGGCTTCTTCGCGCAAAGACGATTGTACCGCTCACAGTGCTCTCTTAGCGCCGCTTCTGCCGAAAGAAGCCCGGGAGCGGCTCTTAGCTCCGGAGAGCATCGTACCTTCGTCTTTAGCGTCTTTTGTGGTCTACATCCTAGCAGAAAGCTTTTCCACTCTGTCTGGCAAGGAAAACCTGCTGGAGCACAGAAAACATCTCCCATCGTGTTCTGGACGTTGCATGGAGGCCTGCCAAGTGTTTGACAAGAAGAATAGAAAAGTTGTCCTAAACAGCATCCAATCGAATATTCAAGTAATTGGAAACGTCAGGAAAGTGGTAAGGTACTGTTTTCTATCAGTTGGCAAGCTGCGCACACAATCCCAGTGTTGTACAGCTTCCTTCTTCACCTTTCCGATGCTGCCGCTCTCTCCGGCTCCCGGAGCCGAAGAAGCGGCTTCTTCGCGCAAAGACTATTGTACCGCTCACAGTGCTCTCCTTAGCGCGGCTTGTGCCGAAAGAAGGCCGGGAGCGGCTCTTAGCTCCGGAGAGCATCGTACCTTCGTCTTTAGCGTCTTTTGTGGTCTACATCCTAGCAGAAAGCTTTTCCACTCTGTCTGGCAAGGAAAACCTGCGGGAGCACAGAAAACATCTCCCATCGTGTTCTGGACGTTGCACGGAGGTCTGCCAAGTGTTTGGCATGAAGGAAAGAAAAGCTGTCCAAAACAGCTTCCAATCGAATATTCATGTGATTGGAAACGTCAGGAAAGTGTAAGGTACTGTTTTCTATCAGTTGGCAAGTTGCGCACACAATCCCAGTGTTGTACAGCTTCCTTCTTCACCTTTCCGATGCTGCCGCTCTGTCCGGCTCCCGGAGCCGAAGAAGCGGCTTCTTCGCGCAAAGACTATTGTACTGCTCACAGTGCTCTCCTTAGCGCGGCTTGTGCCGAAAGAAGGCCGGGAGCGGCTCTTAGCTCCGGAGAGCATCGTACCTTCGTCTTTAGCGTCTTTTGTGGTCTACATCCTAGCAGAAAGCTTTTCCACTCTGTCTGGCAAGGAAAACCTGCGGGAGCACAGAAAACATCTCCCATCGTGTTCTGGACGTTGCACGGAGGTCTGCCAAGTGTTTGGCATGAAGGAAAGAAAAGCTGTCCAAAACAGCTTCCAATCGAATATTCATGTGATTGGAAACGTCAGGAAAGTGTAAGGTACTGTTTTCTATCAGTTGGCAAGTTGCGCACACAATCCCAGTGTTGTACAGCTTCCTTCTTCACCTTTCCGATGCTGCCGCTCTCTCCGGCTCCCGGAGCCGAAGAAGCGGCTTCTTCGCGCAAAGACGATTGTACCGCTCACAGTGCTCTCCTTAGCGCGGCTTGTGCCGAAAGAAGCCCGGGAGCGGCTCTTAGCTCCGGAGAGCATCGTACCTTCGTCTTTAGCGTCTTTTGTGGTCTACATCCTAGCAGAAAGCTTTTCCACTCTGTCTGGCAAGGAAAACCTGCGGGAGCACAGAAAACATCTCCCATCGTGTTCTGGACGTTGCACGGAGGTCTGCCAAGTGTTTGGTATGAAGGAAAGAAAAGCTGTCCAAAACAGCTTCCAATCGAATATTCATGTGATTGGAAACGTCAGGAAAGTGGTAAGGTAGTGTTTTCTATCAGTTGGCAAGCTGCGCACACAATCCCAGTGTTGTACAGCTTCCTTCTTCACCTTTCCGATGCTGCCGCTCTCTCCGGCTCCCGGAGCCGAAGAAGCGGCTTCTTCGCGCAAAGACGATTGTACCGCTCACAGTGCTCTCCTTAGCGCGGCTTGTGCCGAAAGAAGGCCGGGAGCGGCTCTTAGCTCCGGAGAGCATCGTACCTTCGTCTTTAGCGTCTTTTGTGGTCTACATCCTAGCAGAAAGCTTTTCCACTCTGTCTGGCAAGGAAAACCTGCGGGAGCACAGAAAACATCTCCCATCGTGTTCTGGACGTTGCACGGAGGTCTGCCAAGTGTTTGGCATGAAGGAAAGAAAAGTTGTCCAAAACAGCTTCCAATCGAATATTCATGTGATTGGAAACGTCAGGAAAGTGTAAAGTACTGTTTTCTATCAGTTGGCAAGCTGCGCACACAATCCCAGTGTTGTACATCTTCATTCTTCACCTTTCCGATGCTGCCGCTCACTCTGGCTCCCGGAGCCGAAGAAGCGGCTTCTTCGCACAAAGACGATTATACCGCTCACAGTGCTCTCCTTAGCGCGGCTTCTGCCGAAAGAAGCCCGGGAGCGGCTCTTAGCTCCGGAGAGCATCGTACTTTCGTCTTTAGCGTCTTTTGTGGTCTACATCCTAGCAGAAAGCTTTTCTACTCTGTCTGGCAAGGAAAACCTGCGGGAGCACAGAAAACATCTCCCATCGTGATCTGGACATTGCACGGATGTCTGCCAAGTGTTTGAAAAGAAGAAAAGAAAAGCTGTCCAAAACAGCTTCCAATCGAATATTCATGTGATTGGAAACGTCAGGAAAGTGGTAAGGTACTGTTTTCTATCAGTTGGCAAGCTGCGCACACAATCCCAGTGTTGTACAGCTTCCTTCTTCACCTTTCCGATGCTGCCGCTCTCTCCGGCTCCCGGAGCCGAAGAAGCGGCTTCTTCGCGCAAAGACGATTGTACCGCTCACAGTGCTCTCCTTAGCGCGGCTTGTGCCGAAAGAAGGCCGGGAGCGGCTCTTAGCTCCGGAGAGCATCGTACCTTCGTCTTTAGCGTCTTTTGTGGTCTACATCCTAGCAGAAAGATTTTGCTCTCCGTCTGGCAAGGAAAATTTGCGGGAGCACAGAAAACATCTTCCATCGTGTTCTGGAGGTTGCAAGGAGGTCTGCCAAGTGTTTGGCATGAAGGCAAGAAAAGTTGTCCAAAACAGCTTCTTATCGAATATTCATGTGATTGGAAACGTCAGGAAAGTGTAAGGTACTGTTTTAAACCAGTTGGCAAGCTGCGCACACAATCCCAGTGTTGTACAGCTTCCTTCTTCACCTTTCCGATGCTGCCGCTCTCTCTGGCTCCCGGAGCCGAAGAAGCGGCTTCTTCGCGCAAAGACGATTGTACCGCTCACAGTGCTCTCCTTAGCGCGGCTTGTGCCGAAAGAAGCCCGGGAGCGGCTCTTAGCTCCGGAGAGCATCGTACCTTCGTCTTTAGCGTCTTTTGTGGTCTACATCCTAGCAGAAAGCTTTTCCACTCTGTCTGGCAAGGAAAACCTGCGGGAGCACAGAAAACATCTCCCATCATGTTCTGGACGTTGCAGGGAGGTCTGCCAAGTGTTTGACAACAAGAAAAGAAAAGTTGTCCAAAACAGCATCCAATCGAATATTCATGTGATTGGAAACGTCAGGAAAGTGGTAAGGTACTGTTTTCTATCAGTTGGCAAGCTGCGCACACAATCCCAGTGTTGTACAGCTTCCTTCTTCACCTTTCCGATGCTGCCGCTCTCTCCGGCTCCCGGAGCCGAAGAAGCGGCTTCTTCGCGCAAAGACGATTCTACCGCTCACAGTGATCTCCTTAGCTCGGCTTCTGCTGAAAGAAGGCCGGGAGCGGCTCTTAGCTCCGGAGAGCATCGTACCTTCGTCTTTAGCGTCTTTTGTGGTCTACATCCTAGCAGAAAGCTTTTCCACTCTGTCTGGCAAGGAAAACCTGCGGGAGCACAGAAAACATCTCCCATCGGTTTCTGGACGTTGCACGGAGGTCTGCCAAGTGTTTGACAAGAAGAAAAGAAAATTTGTCCAAAATAGATTCCAATCGAATATTCATGTGATTGGAAACGTCAGGAAAGTGGTAAGGTACTGTTTTCTATCAGTTGGCAAGCTGCGCACACAATCCCAGTGTTGTACAGCTTCCTTCTTCACCTTTCCCACCTTTCCGATGCTGCCGCTCTCTCCGGCTCCCGGAGCCGAAGAAGCGGCTTCTTCGCGCAAAGACGATTGTACCGCTCACAGTGCTCTCCTTAGCGCCGCTTCTGCCGAAAGAAGCCCGGGAGTGGCTCTTAGCTGCGGAGAGCATCGTACCTTCGTCTTTAGCGTCTTTTGTGGTCTACATCCTAGCAGAAAGCTTTTCCACTCTGTCTGGCAAGGAAAACCTGCGGGAGCACAGAAAACATCTCCCATCGTGTTCTGGACGTTGCACGGAGGTCTGCCAAGTGTTTGACAAGAAGAAAATAAAAGTCGTCCTAAACAGCATCCAATCGAATATTCAAGTAACTGGAAACGTCAGGAAAGTGGTAAGGTACTGTTTTCTATCAGTTGGCAAGCTGCGCACACAATCCCAGTGTTGTACAGCTTCCTTCTTCACCTTTCCGATGCTGCCGCTCTCTCCGGCTCCCGGAGCCGAAGAAGCGGCTTCTTCGCGCAAAGACGATTGTACCGCTCACAGTGATCTCCTTAGCGCGGCTTCTGCCGAAAGAAGCCCGGGAGCGGCTCTTAGCTCCGGAGAGCATCGTACCTTCGTCTTTAGCGTCTTTTGTGGTCTACATCCTAGCAGATAGCTTTTCCACTCTGTCTGGCAAGGAAAACCTGCGGGAGCACAGAAAACATCTCCCATCGTGTTCTGGACGTTGCAAGGAGGTCTGCCAAGTGTTTGAAAAGAAGAAAAGAAAAGCTGTCCAAAACAGCTTCCAATCGAAGATTCATGTGATTGGAAACGTCAGGAAAGTGTAAGGTACTGTTTTCTATCAGTTGGCAAGCTGCGCAAAAAATCCCAGTGTTGTACGGCTTCCTTCTTCACCTTTCCGATGCTGCCGCTCTCTCCGGCTCCCGGAGCCGAAGAAGCTGCATCTTCGCGCAAAGACGATTGTACCGCTCACTGTGATCTCCTTAGCGTGGCTTCTGCTGAAAGAAGCCCGGGAGCGGCTCTTAGCTGCGGAGAGCATCGTACCTTCGTCTTTAGCGTCTTTTGTGGTCTACATCCTAGCAGAAAGCTTTTCCACTCTGTCTGGCAAGGAAAACCTGCGGGAGAACAGTAAACATCTCCCATCGTGTTCTGGACGTTGCACGGAGGTCTGCCAAGTGTTTGGCATGAAGGAAAGAAAAGCTGTCCAAAACAGCTTCCAATCGAATATTCATGTGATTGGAAACGTCAGGAAAGTGTAAGGTACTGTTTTCTATCAGTTGGCAAGCTGCGCACACAATCCCAGTGTTGTACAGCTTCCTTCTTCACCTTTCCGATGCTGCCGCTCTCTCCGGCTCCCGGAGCCGAAGAAGCGGATTCTTCGCACAAAGACGATTGTACCGCTCACAGAGCTCTCTGAGCGCCGCTTCTGCCGAAAGAAGCCCGGGAGCGGCTCATAGCTCCGGAGAGCATCGTACCTTCGTCTTTAGCGTCTTTTGTGGTCTACATCCTAGCAGAAAGCTTTTCCAATCTGTCTGGCAAGGAAAACCTGCGGGAGCACAGAAAACATCTCCCATCGTGTTCTGCACGTTGCACAGAGGTCTGCCAAGTGTTTGAAAAGAAGAAAAGAAAAGTTGTCCTAAACAGCATCCAATCGAATATTCAAGTAATTGGAAACGTCAGGAAAGTGGTAAGGTACTGTTTTCTATCAGTTGGCAAGCTGCGCACACAATCCCAGTGTTGTACGGCTTCCTTCTTCACCTTTCCGATGCTGCCGCTCTCTCCGGCTCCCGGAGCCGAAGAAGCGGCTACTTCGCGCAAAGACAATTGTACCGCTCACTGTGATCTCCTTAGCGTGGCTTCTGCTGAAAGAAGCCCGGGAGCGGCTCTTAGCTCCGGAGAGCATCGTACCTTCGTCTTTAGCGTCTTTTGTGGTCTACATCCTAGCAGAAAGCTTTTCCACTCTGTCTGGCAAGGAAAACCTGCGGGAGCACAGAAAACATCTCCCATCGTGTTCTGGACGTTGCACGGAGGTCTGCCAAGTGTTTGGCATGAAGGAAAGAAAAGCTGTCCAAAACAGCTTCCAATCGAATATTCATGTGATTGGAAACGTCAGGAAAGTGTAAGGTAGCGGTTTCTATCAGTTGGCAAGTTGCGCACACAATCCCAGTGTTGTACAGCTTCCTTCTTCACCTTTCCGATGCTGCCGCTCTCTCCGGCTCCCGGAGCCGAAGAAGCGGCTTCTTCGCGCAAAGACTATTGTACTGCTCACAGTGCTCTCCTAAGCGCGGCTTGTGCCGAAAGAAGGCCGGGAGCGGCTCTTAGCTCCGGAGAGCATCGTACCTTCGTCTTTAGCGTCTTTTGTGGTCTACATCCTAGCAGAAAGCTTTTCCACTCTGTCTGGCAAGGAAAACCTGCGGGAGCACAGAAAACATCTCCCATCGTGTTCTGGACGTTGCATGGAGGTCTGCTAAGTGTTTGACAAGAAGAAAAGAAAAGTTGTCCTAAACAGCATCCAATCGAATATTCAAGTAACTGGAAACGTCAGGAAAGTGGTAAGGTACTGTTTTCTATCAGTTGGCAAGCTGCGCACACAATCCCAGTGTTGTACAGCTTCCTTCTTCACCTTTCCGATGCTGCCGCTCTCTCCGGCTCCCGGAGCCGAAGAAGCGGCTTCTTCGTGCAAAGACGATTGTACCGCTCACAGTGCTCTCCTAGCGCGGCTTCTGCCGAAAGAAGCCCGGGAGCGGCTCTTAGCTCCGGAGAGCATCGTACCTTCGTCTTTAGCGTCTTTTGTGGTCTACATCCTAGCAGAAAGCTTTTCCACTCTGTCTGGCAAGGAAAACCTGCGGGAGCACAGAAAACATCTCCCATCGTGTTCTGGACGTTGCACGGAGGTCTGCCAAGTGTTTGAAAAGAAGAAAAGAAAAGTTGTCCAAAACAGCTTCCAATCGAAGATTCATGTGATTGGAAACGTCAGGAAAGTGGTAAGGTAGTGTTTTCTATCAGTTGGCAAGCTGCGCACACAATCCCAGTGTTGTACAGCTTCCTTCTTCACCTTTCCGATGCTGCCGCTCTCTCCGGCTCCCGGAGCCGAAGAAGCGGCTTCTTCGCGCAAAGACTATTGTACCGCTCACAGTGCTCTCCTTAGCGCGGCTTGTGCCGAAAGAAGGCCGGGAGCGGCTCTTAGCTCCGGAGAGCATCGTACCTTCGTCTTTAGCGTCTTTTGTGGTCTACATCCTAGCAGAAAGCTTTTCCACTCTGTCTGGCAAGGAAAACCTGCGGGAGCACAGAAAACATCTCCCATCGTGTTCTGGACGTTGCACGGAGGTCTGCCAAGTGTTTGGCATGAAGGAAAGAAAAGCTGTCCAAAACAGCTACCAATCGAATATTCATGTGATTGGAAACGTCAGGAAAGTGTAAGGTACTGTTTTCTATCAGTTGGCAAGTTGCGCACACAATCCCAGTGTTGTACAGCTTCCTTCTTCACCTTTCCGATGCTGCCGCTCTCTCCGGCTCCCGGAGCCGAAGAAGCGGCTTCTTCGCGCAAAGACTATTGTACCGCTCACAGTGCTCTCCTTAGCGCGGCTTGTGCCGAAAGAAGGCCGGGAGCGGCTCTTAGCTCCGGAGAGCATCGTACCTTCGTCTTTAGCGTCTTTTGTGGTCTACATCCTAGCAGAAAGCTTTTCCACTCTGTCTGGCAAGGAAAACCTGCGGGAGCACAGAAAACATCTCCCATCGTGTTCTGGACGTTGCACGGAGGTCTGCCAAGTGTTTGGCATGAAGGAAAGAAAAGCTGTCCAAAACAGCTTCCAATCGAAGATTCATGTGATTGGAAACGTCAGGAAAGTGGTAAGGTAGTGTTTTCTATCAGTTGGCAAGCTGCGCACACAATCCCAGTGTTGTACAGCTTCCTTCTTCACCTTTCTGATGCTGCCGCTCTCTCCGGCTCCCGGAGCCGAAGAAGCGGCTTCTTCGCGCAAAGACGATTGTACCGCTCACTGTGATCTCCTTAGCGTGGCTTCTGCTGAAAGAAGCCCGGGAGCGGCTCTTAGCTCCGGAGAGCATCGTACCTTCGTCTTTAGCGTCTTTTGTGGTCTACATCCTAGCAGAAAGCTTTTCCACTCTGTCTGGCAAGGAAAACCTGCGGGAGCACAGAAAACATCTCCCATCGTGTTCTGGACGTTGCACGGAGGTCTGCCAAGTGTTTGGCATGAAGGAAAGAAAAGCTGTCCAAAACAGCTTCCAATCGAATATTCATGTAATTGGAAAAGTCAGGAAAGTGTAAGGTACTGTTTTCTATCAGTTGGCAAGTTGCGCACACAATCCCAGTGTTGTACAGCTTCCTTCTTCACCTTGCCGATGCTGCCGCTCTCTCCGGCTCCCGGAGCCGAAGAAGCGGCTTCTTCGCGCAAAGACGATTGTACCGCTCACAGTGCTCTCCTTAGCGCGGCTTGTGCCGAAAGAAGCCCGGGAGCGGCTCTTAGCTCCGGAGAGCATCGTACCTTCGTCTTTAGCGTCTTTTGTGGTCTACATCCTAGCAGAAAGCTTTTCCACTCTGTCTGGCAAGGAAAACCTGCTGGAGCACAGAAAACATCTCCCATCATCTTCTGGACGTTGCACGGAGGTCTGCCAAGTGTTTGGCATGAAGGAAAGAAAAGATGTACAAAACAGCTTCCAATCGAATATTCATGTGATTGGAAACATCAGGAAAGTGTAAGGTACTGTTTTCTATCAGTTGGCAAGTTGTGCACACAATCCCAGTGTTGTACAGCTTCCTTCTTCACCTTTCCGATGCTGCCGCTCTCTCCGGCTCCCGGAGCCGAAGAAGCGGCTTCTTCGCGCAAAGACGATTGTACCGCTCACAGTGCTCTCCTTAGCGCGGCTTGTGCCGAAAGAAGCCCGGGAGCGGCTCTTAGCTCCGGAGAGCATCGTACCTTCGTCTTTAGCGTCTTTTGTGGTCTACATCCTAGCAGAAAGCTTTTCCACTCTGTCTGGCAAGGAAAACCTGCGGGAGCACAGAAAACATCTCCCATCGTCTTCTGGACGTTGCACGGAGGTCTGCCAAGTGTTTGGTATGAAGGAAAGAAAAGTTGTCCAAAACAGCTTCCAATCGAAGATTCATGTGATTGGAAACGTCAGGAAAGTGTAAGGTACTGTTTTCTATCAGTTGGCAAGTTGCGCACACAATCCCAGTGTTGTACAGCTTCCTTCTTCACCTTTCCGATGCTGCCACTCTCTCCGGCTCCCGGAGCCGAAGAAGCGGCTTCTTCGCGCAAAGACGATTGTACCGCTCACAGTGCTCTCCTTAGCGCGGCTTGTGCCGAAAGAAGCCCGGGAGCGGCTCTTAGCTCCGGAGAGCATCGTACCTTCGTCTTTAGCGTCTTTTGTGGTCTACATCCTAGCAGAAAGCTTTTCCACTCTGTCTGGCAAGGAAAACCTGCGGGAGCACAGAAAACATCTCCCATCGTGTTCTGGACGTTGCACGGAGGTCTCCCAAGTGTTTGGCATGATGGAAAGAAAAGTTGTCCAAAACAGCTCCCAATCGAATATTCATGTGATTGGAAACGTCAGGAAAGTGTAAAGTACTGTTTTCTATCAGTTGGCAAGCTGCGCACACAATCCCAGTGTTGTACAGCTTCCTTCTTCACCTTTCCGATGCTGCCGCTCACTCTGGCTCCCGGAGCCGAAGAAGGGGCTTCTTCGCGCAAAGACGATTGTACCGCTCACAGTGCTCTCCTTAGCGCGGCTTCTGCCGAAAGAAGCCCGGGAGCGGCTCTTAGCTCCGGAGAGCATCGTACCTTCGTCTTTAGCGTCTTTTGTGGTCTACATCCTAGCAGAAAGCTTTTCCACTCTGTCTGGCAAGGAAAACCTGCGGGAGCACAGAAAACATCTCCCATCGTGTTCTGGACGTTGCACGGAGGTCTGCCAAGTGTTTGGTATGAAGGAAAGAAAAGCTGTCCAAAACAGCTTCCAATCGAATATTCATGTAATTGGAAAAGTCAGGAAAGTGTAAGGTACTGTTTTCTATCAGTTGGCAAGTTGCGCACGCAATCCCAGTGTTGTACAGCTTCCTTCTTCACCTTGCCGATGCTGGCGCTCTCTCCGGCTCCCGGAGCCGAAGAAGCGGCTTCTTCGCGCAAAGACGATTGTACCGCTCACAGTGATCTCCTTAGCGCGGCTTCTGCCGAAAGAAGCCCGGGAGCGGCTCTTAGCTCCGGAGAGCATCGTACCTTCGTCTTTAGCGTCTTTTGTGGTCTACATCCTAGCAGAAAGCTTTTCCACTCTGTCTGGCAAGGAAAACCTGCGGGAGCACAGAAAACATCTCCCATCGTGTTCTGGACGTTGCACGGAGGTCTGCCAAGTGTTTGGCATGAAGGAAAGAAAAGATGTACAAAACAGCTTCCAATCGAATATTCATGTGATTGGAAACATCAGGAAAGTGTAAGGTACTGTTTTCTATCAGTTGGCAAGTTGTGCACACAATCCCAGTGTTGTACAGCTTCCTTCTTCACCTTTCCGATGCTGCCGCTCTCTCCGGCTCCCGGAGCCGTAGAAGCGGCTTCTTCGCGCAAAGACGATTGTACCGCTCACAGTGCTCTCCTTAGCGCGGCTTGTGCCGAAAGAAGCCCGGGAGCGGCTCTTAGCTCCGGAGAGCATCGTACCTTCGTCTTTAGCGTCTTTTGTGGTCTACATCCTAGCAGAAAGCTTTTCCACTCTGTCTGGCAAGGAAAACCTGCGGGAGCACAGAAAACATCTCCCATCGTGTTCTGGACGTTGCACGGAGGTCTGCTAAGTGTTTGGCATGAAGGATAGGAAAGCTGTCCTAAACAGCATCCAATCGAATATTCAAGTAACTGGAAACGTCAGGAAAGTGGTAAGGTACTGTTTTCTATCAGTTGGCAAGCTGCGCACACAATCCCAGTGTTGTACAGCTTCCTTCTTCACCTTTCCGATGCTGCCGCTCTCTCCGGCTCCCGGAGCCGAAGAAGCGGCTTCTTCGCGCAAACACGATTGTACCGCTCACAGTGATCTCCTTAGCGCGGCTTCTGCCGAAAGAAGCCCGGGAGCGGCTCTTAGCTCCGGAGAGCATCGTACCTTCGTCTTTAGCGTCTTTTGTGGTCTACATCCTAGCAGAAAGCTTTTCCACTCTGTCTGGCAAGGAAAACCTGCGGGAGCACAGAAAACATCTCCCATCGTGTTCTGGACGTTGCAAGGAAGTCTGCCAAGTGTTTGAAAAGAAGAAAAGAAAAGCTGTCAAAAACAGCTTCCAATCGAAGATTCATGTGATTGGAAACGTCAGGAAAGTGGTAAGGTAGTGTTTTCTATCAGTTGGCAAGCTGCGCACACAATCCCAGTGTTGTACAGCTTCCTTCTTCACCTTTCTGATGCTGCCGCTCTCTCCGGCTCCCGGAGCCGAAGAAGCGGCTTCTTCGCGCAAAGACGATTGTACCGCTCACTGTGATCTCCTTAGCGTGGCTTCTGCTGAAAGAAGCCCGGGAGCGGCTCTTAGCTCCGGAGAGCATCGTACCTTCGTCTTTAGCGTCTTTTGTGGTCTACATCCTAGCAGAAAGCTTTTCCACTCTGTCTGGCAAGGAAAACCTGCGGGAGCACAGAAAACATCTCCCATCGTCTTCTGGACGTTGCACGGAGGTCTGCCAAGTGTTTGGCATGAAGGAAAGAAAAGCTGTCCAAAACAGCTTCCAATCGAATATTCATGTGATTGGAAACGTCAGGAAAGTGTAAGGTACTGTTTTCTATCAGTTGGCAAGTTGCGCACGCAATCCCAGTGTTGTACAGCTTCCTTCTTCACCTTGCCGATGCTGCCGCTCTCTCCGGCTCCCGGAGCCGAAGAAGCGGCTTCTTCGCGCAAAGACGATTGTACCGCTCACAGTGCTCTCCTTAGCGCGGCTTCTGCCGAAAGAAGCCCGGGAGCGGCTCTTAGCTCCGGAGAGCATCGTACCTTCGTCTTTAGCGTCTTTTGTGGTCTACATCCTAGCAGAAAGCTTTTCCACTCTGTCTGGCAAGGAAAACCTGCGGGAGCACAGAAAACATCTCCCATCGTGTTCTGGACGTTGCACGGAGGTCTGCCAAGTGTTTGGCATGAAGGAAAGAAAAGATGTACAAAACAGCTTCCAATCGAATATTCATGTGATTGGAAACATCAGGAAAGTGTAAGGTACTGTTTTCTATCAGTTGGCAAGTTGCGCACACAATCCCAGTGTTGTACAGCTTCCTTCTTCACCTTTCCGATGCTGCCGCTCTCTCCGGCTCCCGGAGCCGAAGAAGCGGCTTCTTCGCGCAAAGACGATTGTACCGCTCACAGTGCTCTCCTTAGCGCGGCTTGTGCCGAAAGAAGCCCGGGAGCGGCTCTTAGCTCCGGAGAGCATCGTACCTTCGTCTTTAGCGTCTTTTGTGGTCTACATCCTAGCAGAAAGCTTTTCCACTCTGTCTGGCAAGGAAAACCTGCGGGAGCACAGAAAACATCTCCCATCGTGTTCTGGACGTTGCACGGAGGTCTGCTAAGTGTTTGGCATGAAGGATAGGAAAGCTGTCCTAAACAGCATCCAATCGAATATTCAAGTAACTGGAAACGTCAGGAAAGTGGTAAGGTACTGTTTTCTATCAGTTGGCAAGCTGCGCACACAATCCCAGTGTTGTACAGCTTCCTTCTTCACCTTTCCGATGCTGCCGCTCTCTCCGGCTCCCGGAGCCGAAGAAGCGGCTTCTTCGCGCAAAGACGATTGTACCGCTCACAGTGATCTCCTTAGCGCGGCTTCTGCCGAAAGAAGCCCGGGAGCGGCTCTTAGCTCCGGAGAGCATCGTACCTTCGTCTTTAGCGTCTTTTGTGGTCTACATCCTAGCAGAAAGCTTTTCCACTCTGTCTGGCAAGGAAAACCTGCGGGAGCACAGAAAACATCTCCCATCGTGTTCTGGACGTTGCAAGGAAGTCTGCCAAGTGTTTGAAAAGAAGAAAAGAAAAGCTGTCCAAAACAGCTTCCAATCGAAGATTCATGTGATTGGAAACGTCAGGAAAGTGGTAAGGTAGTGTTTTCTATCAGTTGGCAAGCTGCGCACACAATCCCAGTGTTGTACAGCTTCCTTCTTCACCTTTCTGATGCTGCCGCTCTCTCCGGCTCCCGGAGCCGAAGAAGCGGCTTCTTCGCGCAAAGACGATTGTACCGCTCACTGTGATCTCCTTAGCGTGGCTTCTGCTGAAAGAAGCCCGGGAGCGGCTCTTAGCTCCGGAGAGCATCGTACCTTCGTCTTTAGCGTCTTTTGTGGTCTACATCCTAGCAGAAAGCTTTTCCACTCTGTCTGGCAAGGAAAACCTGCGGGAGCACAGAAAACATCTCCCATCGTCTTCTGGACGTTGCACGGAGGTCTGCCAAGTGTTTGGCATGAAGGAAAGAAAAGCTGTCCAAAACAGCTTCCAATCGAATATTCATGTGATTGGAAACGTCAGGAAAGTGTAAGGTACTGCTTTCTATCAGTTGGCAAGTTGCGCACACAATCCCCGTGTTGTACAGCTTCCTTCTTCAGTTTTCCGATGCTGCCGCTCTCTCCGGCTCCCGGAGCCGAAGAAGCGGCTTCTTCGCGCAAAGACTATTGTACCGCTCACAGTGCTCTCCTTAGCGCGGCTTGTGCCGAAAGAAGCCCGGGAGCGGCTCTTAGCTCCGGAGAGCATCGTACCTTCGTCTTTAGCGTCTTTTGTGGTCTACATCCTAGCAGAAAGCTTTTCCACTCTGTCTGGCAAGGAAAACCTGCGGGAGCACAGAAAACATCTCCCATCGTGTTCTGGACGTTGCACGGAGGTCTGCCAAGTGTTTGGCATGAAGGAAAGAAAAGCTGTCCAAAACAGCTTCCAATCGAATATTCATGTGATTGGAAACGTCAGGAAAGTGTAAGGTACTGCTTTCTATCAGTTGGCAAGTTGCGCACACAATCCCAGTGTTGTACAGCTTCCTTCTTCACCTTGCCGATGCTGCCGCTCTCTCCGGCTCCCGGAGCCGAAGAAGCGGCTTCTTCGCGCAAAGACGATTGTACCGCTCACAGTGCTCTCCTTAGTGCGGCTTGTGCCGAAAGAAGCCCGGCAGCGGCTCTTAGCTCCGGAGAGCATCGTACCTTCATCTTTAGCGTCTTTTGTGGTCTACATCCTAGCAGAAAGCTTTTCCACTCTGTCTGGCAAGGAAAACCTGCTGGAGCACAGAAAACATCTCCCATCGTGTTCTGGACGTTGCACGGAGGTCTGCCAAGTGTTTGGCGTGAAGGAAAGAAAAGCTGTCCAAAACAGCTTCCAATCGAATATTCATGTGATTGGAAACGTCAGGAAAGTGTAAGGTACTGTTTTCTATCAGTTGGCAAGTTGCGCACGCAATCCCAGTGTTGTACAGCTTCCTTCTTCACCTTGCCGATGCTGCCGCTCTCTCCGGCTCCCGGAGCCGAAGAAGCGGCTTCTTCGCGCAAAGACGATTGTACCGCTCACAGTGCTCTCCTTAGCGCGGCTTCTGCCGAAAGAAGCCCGGGAGCGGCTCTTAGCTCCGGAGAGCATCGTACCTTCGTCTTTAGCGTCTTTTGTGGTCTACATCCTAGCAGAAAGCTTTTCCACTCTGTCTGGCAAGGAAAACCTGCGGGAGCACAGAAAACATCTCCCATCGTGTTCTGGACGTTGCACGGAGGTCTGCCAAGTGTTTGAGAATAAGAAAAGTTGTCCAAAACAGCTTCCAATCGAATATTCATTTGATTGGAAACGTCAGGAAAGTGTAAGGTACTGTTTTCTATCAGTTGGCAAGCTGCGCACACAATCCCAGTGTTGTACAGCTTCCTTCTTCACCTTTCCGATGCTGCCGCTCTCTCCGGCTCCCGGAGCCGAAGAAGCGGCTTCTTCGCGCAAAGAGGATCGTACCGCTCACAGTGCACTCCTTAGAGTGGCTTCTGCCGAAAGAAGCCCGGGAGAGGCTCTTAGCTCCGGAGAGCATCGTACCTTCGTCTTTAGCGTCTTTTGTGGTCTACATCCTAGCAGAAAGCTTTTCCACTCTGTCTGGCAAGGAAAACCTGCGGGAGCACAGAAAACATCTCCCATCGTGTTCTGGACGTTGCACGGAGGTCTGCAAAGTGTTTGACAGGAAGAAAAGGAAAGCTGTCCAAAACAGCTTCCAATCGAATATTCATGTGATTGGAAACGTCAGGAAAGTGTAAGGTACTGTTTTCTATCAGTTGGCAAGCTGCGCACACAATCCCAGTGTTGTACAGCTTCCTTCTTCACCTTTCCGATGCTGCCGCTCTCTCCGGCTCCCGGAGCCGAAGAAGCGGCTTCTTCGCGCAAAGAGGATCGTACCGCTCACAGTGTTCTCCTTAGCGCGGCTTCTGCCGAAAGAAGCCCGGGAGCGGCTCTTAGCTCCGGAGAGCATCGTACCTTTGTCTTTAGCGTCTTTTGTGGTCTACATCCTAGCAGAAAGCTTTTCCACTCTGTCTGGCAAGGAAAACCTGCGGGAGCACAGAAAACATCTCCCATCGTGTTCTGGACGTTGCACGGAGGTCTGCCAAGTGTTTGACAAGAAGAAAAGTTGTCCAAAACAGCTTCCAATCGAATATTCATGTGATTGGAAACGTCAGGAAAGTGTAAGGTACTGTTTTCTATCAGTTGGCAAGCTGCGCACACAATCCCAGTGTTGTACAGCTTCCTTCTTCACCTTTCCGATGCTGCCGCTCTCTCCGGCTCCCGGAGCCGAAGAAGCGGCTTCTTCGCGCAAAGACGATTGTACCGCTCACAGTGTTCTCCTTAGCGCGGCTTGTGCCGAAAGAAGCCCGGGAGCGGCTCTTAGCTGCGGAGAGCATCGTACCTTCGTCTTTAGCATCTTTTGTGGTCTACATCCTAGCAGAAAGCTTTTCCACTCTGTCTGGCAAGGAAAACCTGCGGGAGCACAGAAAACATCTCCCATCATGTTCTGGACGTTGCACAGAGGTCTGCCAAGTGTTTGGCATGAAGGATAGGAAAGCTGTCCAAAACAGCTTCCAATCGAATATTCATGTGATTGGAAACGTCAGGAAAGTGTAAGGTACTGTTTTCTATCAGTTGGCATGCTGCGCACACAATCCCAGTGTTGTACAACTTCCTTCTTCACCTTTCCGATGCTGCCGCTCTCTCCGGCTCCCGGAGCCGAAGAAGGGGCTTCTTCGCTCAAAGACGATTGTACCGCTCACAGTGCTCTCCTTAGCGCGGCTTGTGCCGAAAGAAGCCCGGGAGCGGCTCTTAGCTCCGGAGAGCATCGTACCTTCGTCTTTAGCGTCTTTTGTGGTCTACATCCTAGCAGAAAGCTTTTCCACTCTGTCTGGCAAGGAAAACCTGCGGGAGCACAGAAAACATCTCCCATCGTGTTCTGGACGTTGCACGGAGGTCTGCCAAGTGTTTGAGAATAAGAAAAGTTGTCCAAAACAGCTTCCAATCGAATATTCATGTGATTGGAAACGTCAGGAAAGTGTAAGGTACTGTTTTCTATCAGTTGGCAAGCTGCGCACACAATCCCAGTGTTGTACAGCTTCCTTCTTCACCTTTCCGATGCTGCCGCTCTCTCCGGCTCCCGGAGCCGAAGAAGCGGCTTCTTCGCGCAAAGACGATTGTACCGCTCACAGTGCTCTCCTTAGCGCGTCTTGTGCCGAAAGAAGGCCGGGAGCGGCTCTTAGCTCCGGAGAGCATCGTACCTTCGTCTTTAGCGTCTTTTGTGGTCTACATCCTAGCAGAAAGCTTTTCCACTCTGTCTGGCAAGGAAAACCTGCGGGAGCACAGAAAACATCTCCCATCGTGTTCTGGACGTTGCACGGAGGTTTGCCAAGTGTTTGGCATGAAGGAAAGAAAAGATGTACAAAACAGCTTCCAATCGAATATTCATGTGATTGGAAACATCAGGAAAGTGTAAGGTACTGTTTTCTATCAGTTGGCAAGTTGTGCACACAATCCCAGTGTTGTACAGCTTCCTTCTTCACCTTTCCGATGCTGCCGCTCTCTCCGGCTCCCGGAGCCGAAGAAGCGGCTTCTTCGCGCAAAGACGATTGTAACGCTCACAGTGCTCTCCTTAGCGCGGCTTGTGCCGAAAGAAGCCCGGGAGCGGCTCTTAGCTCCGGAGAGCATCGTACCTTCGTCTTTAGCGTCTTTTGTGGTCTACATCCTAGCAGAAAGCTTTTCCACTCTGTCTGGCAAGGAAAACCTGCGGGAGCACAGAAAACATCTCCCATCGTCTTCTGGACGTTGCACGGAGGTCTGCCAAGTGTTTGGCATGAAGGAAAGAAAAGCTGTCCAAAACAGCTTCCAATCGAATATTCATGTGATTGGAAACGTCAGGAAAGTGTAAGGTACTTTTTTCTATCAGCTGGCAAGTTGCGCACACAATCCCAGTGTTGTACAGCTTCCTTCTTCACCTTTCCGATGCTGCCGCTCACTCTGGCTCCCGGAGCCGAAGAAGCGGCTTCTTCGCACAAAGACGATTGTACCGCTCACAGTGCTCTCCTTAGCGCGGCTTCTGCCGAAAGAAGCCCGGGAGCGGCTCTTAGCTCCGGAGAGCATCGTACTTTCGTCTTTAGCGTATTTTGTGGTCTACATCCTAGCAGAAAGCTTTTCCACTCTGTCTGGCAAGGAAAACCTGCGGGAGCACAGAAAACATCTCCCATCGTGTTCTGGACGTTGCACGGAGGTCTGCTAAGTGTTTGGCATGAAGGATAGGAAAGCTGTCCAAAACAGCTTCCAATCGAATATTCATGTGATTGGAAACGTCAGGAAAGTGTAAGGTACTGCTTTCTATCATTTGGCAAGTTGCGCACACAATCCCAGTGTTGTACAGCTTCCTTCTTCACCTTGCCGATGCTGCCGCTCTCTCCGGCTCCCGGAGCCGAAGAAGCGGCTTCTTCGCGCAAAGACGATTGTACCGCTCACAGTGCTCTCCTTAGCGCGGCTTGTGCCGAAAGAAGCCCGGGAGCGGCTCTTAGCTCCGGAGAGCATCGTACCTTCGTCTTTAGCGTCTTTTGTGGTCTACATCCTAGCAGAAAGCTTTTCTACTCTGTCTGGGAAGGAAAACCTGCGGGAGCACAGAAAACATCTCCCATCGTGATCTGGACATTGCACGGATGTCTGCCAAGTGTTTGACAAGAAGAAAAGAAAAGCTGTCCAAAACAGCTTCCAATCGAATATTCATGTGATTGGAAACGTCAGGAAAGTGTAAGGTACTGTTTTCTATCAGTTGGCAAGCTGCGCACACAATCCCAGTGTTGTACAGCTTCCTTCTTCAACTTTCGATGCTGCCGCTCTCTCCGGCTCCCGGAGCCGAAGAAGCGGCTTCTTCGCGCAAAGACGATTGTACCGCTCACAGTGCTCTCCTTAGCGCGGCTTGTGCCGAAAGAAGCCCGGGACGGCTCTTAGCTCCGGAGAGCATCGTACCTTCGTCTTTAGCGTCTTTTGTGGTCTACATCCTAGCAGAAAGCTTTTCCACTCTGTCTGGCAAGGAAAACCTGCGGGAGCACAGAAAACATCTCCCATCGTGTTCTGGAGGTTGCACGGAGGTCAGCCAAGTGTTTGACAAGAAGAAAATAAAAGTTGTCCAAAACAGCTTCCAATCGAATATTCATGTGATTGGAAACGTCAGGAAAGTGTAAGGTACTCTTTTCTATCAGTTGGCAAGCTGCGCACACAATCCCAGTGTTGTACATCTTCCTTCTTCACCTTTCCGATGCTGCCGCTCACTCTGGCTCCCGGAGCCGAAGAAGGGGCTTCTTCGCGCAAAGACGATTGTACCGCTCACAGTGCTCTCCTTAGCGCGGCTTGTGCCGAAAGAAGCCCGGGAGCGGCTCTTAGCTCCGGAGAGCATCGTACTTTCGTCTTTAGCGTCTTTTGTGGTCTACATCCTAGCAGAAAGCTTTTCCACTCTGTCTGGCATGGAAAACCTGCGGGAGCACAGAAAACATCTCCCATCGTGTTCTGGACGTTGCACGGAGGTCTGCCAAGTGTTTGGTATGAAGGAAAGAAAAGCTGTCCAAAACAGCTTCCAATCGAATATTCATGTAATTGGAAAAGTCAGGAAAGTGTAAGGTACTGTTTTCTATCAGTTGGCAAGTTGCGCACACAATCCCAGTGTTGTACAGCTTCCTTCTTCACCTTTCCGATGCTGCCGCTCTCTCCGGCTCCCGGAGCCGAAGAAGCGGCTTCTTCGCGCAAAGACGATTGTACCGCTCACAGTGCTCTCCTTAGCGCGGCTTCTGCCGAAAGAAGGCCGGGAGCGGCTCTTAGCTCCGGAGAGCATCGTACCTTCGTCTTTAGCGTCTTTTGTGGTCTACATCCTAGCAGAAAGCTTTTCCACTCTGTCTGGCAAGGAAAACCTGCGGGAGCACAGAAAACATCTCCCATCGTGTTCTGGACGTTGCACGGAGGTCTGCCAAGTGTTTGGCATGAAGGAAAGAAAAGTTGTCCAAAACAGCTTCCAATCGAATATTCATGTGATTGGAAACGTCAGGAAAGTGTAAGGTACTGCTTTCTATCAGTTGGCAAGTTGCGCACACAATCCCAGTGTTGTACAGCTTCCTTCTTCACCTTTCCGATGCTGCCGCTCTCTCCGGCTCCCGGAGCCGAAGAAGCGGCTTCTTCGCGCAAAGACGATTGTAACGCTCACAGTGCTCTCCTTAGCGCGGCTTGTGCCGAAAGAAGCCCGGGAGCGGCTCTTAGCTCCGGAGAGCATCGTACCTTCGTCTTTAGCGTCTTTTGTGGTCTACATCCTAGCAGAAAGCTTTTCCACTCTGTCTGGCAAGGAAAACCTGCGGGAGCACAGAAAACATCTCCCATCGTCTTCTGGACGTTGCACGGAGGTCTGCCAAGTGTTTGGCATGAAGGAAAGAAAAGCTGTCCAAAACAGCTTCCAATCGAATATTCATGTGATTGGAAACGTCAGGAAAGTGTAAGGTACTTTTTTCTATCAGCTGGCAAGTTGCGCACACAATCCCAGTGTTGTACAGCTTCCTTCTTCACCTTTCCGATGCTGCCGCTCACTCTGGCTCCCGGAGCCGAAGAAGCGGCTTCTTCGCACAAAGACGATTGTACCGCTCACAGTGCTCTCCTTAGCGCGGCTTCTGCCGAAAGAAGCCCGGGAGCGGCTCTTAGCTCCGGAGAGCATCGTACTTTCGTCTTTAGCGTATTTTGTGGTCTACATCCTAGCAGAAAGCTTTTCCACTCTGTCTGGCAAGGAAAACCTGCGGGAGCACAGAAAACATCTCCCATCGTGTTCTGGACGTTGCACGGAGGTCTGCTAAGTGTTTGGCATGAAGGATAGGAAAGCTGTCCAAAACAGCTTCCAATCGAATATTCATGTGATTGGAAACGTCAGGAAAGTGTAAGGTACTGCTTTCTATCATTTGGCAAGTTGCGCACACAATCCCAGTGTTGTACAGCTTCCTTCTTCACCTTGCCGATGCTGCCGCTCTCTCCGGCTCCCGGAGCCGAAGAAGCGGCTTCTTCGCGCAAAGACGATTGTACCGCTCACAGTGCTCTCCTTAGCGCGGCTTGTGCCGAAAGAAGCCCGGGAGCGGCTCTTAGCTCCGGAGAGCATCGTACCTTCGTCTTTAGTGTCTTTTGTGGTCTACATCCTAGCAGAAAGCTTTTCTACTCTGTCTGGCAAGGAAAACCTGCGGGAGCACAGAAAACATCTCCCATCGTGATCTGGACATTGCACGGATGTCTGCCAAGTGTTTGACAAGAAGAAAAGAAAAGCTGTCCAAAACAGCTTCCAATCGAATATTCATGTGATTGGAAACGTCAGGAAAGTGTAAGGTACTGTTTTCTATCAGTTGGCAAGCTGCGCACACAATCCCAGTGTTGTACAGCTTCCTTCTTCAACTTTCGATGCTGCCGCTCTCTCCGGCTCCCGGAGCCGAAGAAGCGGCTTCTTCGCGCAAAGACGATTGTACCGCTCACAGTGCTCTCCTTAGCGCGGCTTGTGCCGAAAGAAGCCCGGGACGGCTCTTAGCTCCGGAGAGCATCGTACCTTCGTCTTTAGCGTCTTTTGTGGTCTACATCCTAGCAGAAAGCTTTTCCACTCTGTCTGGCAAGGAAAACCTGCGGGAGCACAGAAAACATCTCCCATCGTGTTCTGGAGGTTGCACGGAGGTCAGCCAAGTGTTTGACAAGAAGAAAATAAAAGTTGTCCAAAACAGCTTCCAATCGAATATTCATGTGATTGGAAACGTCAGGAAAGTGTAAGGTACTCTTTTCTATCAGTTGGCAAGCTGCGCACACAATCCCAGTGTTGTACATCTTCCTTCTTCACCTTTCCGATGCTGCCGCTCACTCTGGCTCCCGGAGCCGAAGAAGGGGCTTCTTCGCGCAAAGACGATTGTACCGCTCACAGTGCTCTCCTTAGCGCGGCTTGTGCCGAAAGAAGCCCGGGAGCGGCTCTTAGCTCCGGAGAGCATCGTACTTTCGTCTTTAGCGTCTTTTGTGGTCTACATCCTAGCAGAAAGCTTTTCCACTCTGTCTGGCATGGAAAACCTGCGGGAGCACAGAAAACATCTCCCATCGTCTTCTGGACGTTGCACGGAGGTCTGCCAAGTGTTTGGTATGAAGGAAAGAAAAGCTGTCCAAAACAGCTTCCAATCGAATATTCATGTAATTGGAAAAGTCAGGAAAGTGTAAGGTACTGTTTTCTATCAGTTGGCAAGTTGCGCACACAATCCCAGTGTTGTACAGCTTCCTTCTTCACCTTTCCGATGCTGCCGCTCTCTCCGGCTCCCGGAGCCGAAGAAGCGGCTTCTTCGCGCAAAGACGATTGTACCGCTCACAGTGCTCTCCTTAGCGCGGCTTCTGCCGAAAGAAGGCCGGGAGCGGCTCTTAGCTCCGGAGAGCATCGTACCTTCGTCTTTAGCGTCTTTTGTGGTCTACATCCTAGCAGAAAGCTTTTCCACTCTGTCTGGCAAGGAAAACCTGCGGGAGCACAGAAAACATCTCCTATCGTCTTCTGGACGTTGCACGGAGGTCTGCCAAGTGTTTGGTATGAAGGAAAGAAAAGCTGTCCAAAACAGCTTCCAATCGAATATTCATGTAATTGGAAAAGTCAGGAAAGTGTAAGGTACTGTTTTCTATCAGTTGGCAAGTTGCGCACACAATCCCAGTGTTTTACAGCTTCCTTTTTCACCTTTCCGATGCTGCCGCTCTCTCCGGCTCCCGGAGCCGAAGAAGCGGCTTCTTCGCGCAAAGACGATTGTACCGCTCACAGTGCTCTCCTTAGCGCGGCTTGTGCCGAAAGAAGCCCGGGAGCGGCTCTTAGCTCCGGAGAGCATCGTACCTTCGTTTTTAGCGTCTTTTGTGGTCTACATCCTAGCAGAAAGCTTTTCCACTCTGTCTGGCAAGGAAAACCTGCGGGAGCACAGAAAACATCTCCCATCGTGTTCTGGACGTTGCACGGAGGTCTGCTAAGTGTTTGGCATGAAGGATAGGAAAGCTGTCCAAAACAGCTTCCAATCGAATATTCATGTGATTGGAAACGTCAGGAAAGTGTAAGGTACTGCTTTCTATCAGTTGGCAAGTTGCGCACACAATCCCAGTGTTGTACAGCTTCCTTCTTCACCTTGCCGATGCTGCCGCTCTCTCCGGCTCCCGGAGCCGAAGAAGCGGCTTCTTCGCGCAAAGATGATTGTACCGCTCACAGTGTTCTCCTTAGCGCGGCTTGTGCCGAAAGAAGCCCGGGAGCGGCTCTTAGCTCCGGAGAGCATCGTACCTTCGTCTTTAGCGTCTTTTGTGGTCTACATCCTAGCAGAAAGCTTTTCTACTCTGTCTGGCAAGGAAAACCTGCGGGAGCACAGAAAACATCTCCCATCGTGATCTGGACATTGCACGGATGTCTGCCAAGTGTTTGACAAGAAGAAAAGAAAAGCTGTCCAAAACAGCTTCCAATCGAATATTCATGTGATTGGAAACGTCAGGAAAGTGTAAGGTACTGTTTTCTATCAGTTGGCAAGCTGCGCACACAATCCCAGTGTTGTACAGCTTCCTTCTTCAACTTTCGATGCTGCCGCTCTCTCCGGCTCCCAGAGCCGAAGAAGCGGCTTCTTCACGCAAAGAGGATCGTACCGCTCACAGTGCTCTCCTTAGCGTGGCTTCTGCCGAAAGAAGCCCGGGAGAGGCTCTTAGCTCCGGAGAGCATCGTACCTTCGTCTTTAGCGTCTTTTGTGGTCTACATCCTAGCAGAAAGCTTTTCCACTCTGTCTGGCAAGGAAAACCTGCGGGAGCACAGAAAACATCTCCCATCGTCTTCTGGACATTGCACGGAGGTCTGACAAGTGTTTGACAAGAAGGAAAGAAAAGTTTTCCAAAACAGCATCCGATATAATATTCATGTAATTGGAAACGTCAGGAAAGTGGTAAGGTACTGTTTTCTATCAGTTGGCAAGCTGCGCACACAATCCCAGTGTTGTACAGCTTCCTTCTTCACCTTTCCGATGCTGCCGCTCTCTCCGGCTCCCGGAGCCGAAGAAGCGGCTTCTTCGCGCAAAGACGATTGTACCGCTCACAGTGCTCTCCTTAGCGCGGCTTGTGCCGAAAGAAGCCCGGGAGCGGCTCTTAGCTCCGGAGAGCATCGTACCTTCGTCTTTAGCGTCTTTTGTGGTCTACATCCTAGCAGAAAGATTTTGCTCTTCGTCTGGCAAGGAAAATTTGCGGGAGCACAGAAAACATCTCCCATCGTGTTCTGGAGGTTGCACGGAAGTCTGCCAAGTGTTTGACAAGAAGAAAATAAAAGTTGTCCAAAACAGCTTCCAATCGAATATTCATGTGATTGGAAACGTCAGGAAAGTGTAAGGTACTCTTTTCTATCAGTTGGCAAGCTGCGCACACAATCCCAGTGTTGTACAGCTTCCTTCTTCACCTTTCCGATGCTGCCGCTCTCTCCGGCTCCCGGAGCCGAAGAAGCGGCTTCTTCGCGCAAAGACGATTGTACCGCTCACAGTGCTCTCTTAGCGCCGCTTCTGCCGAAAGAAGCCCGGGAGCGGCTCTTAACTCCGGAGATCATCGTACCTTCGTCTTTAGCATCTTTTGTGGTCTACATCCTAGCAGAAAGCTTTTCCACTCTGTCTGGCAAGGAAAACCTGCGGGAGCACAGAAAACATCTCCCATCGTCTTCTGGACGTTGCACGGAGGTCTGCCAAGTGTTTGGCATGAAGGAAAGAAAAGCTGTCCAAAACAGCTTCCAATCGAATATTCATGTGATTGGAAACGTCAGGAAAGTGTAAGGTACTTTTTTCTATCTGTTGGCAAGTTGCGCACACAATCCCAGTGTTGTACAGCTTCCTTCTTCACCTTTCCGATGCTGCCGCTCTCTCCGGCTCCCGGAGCCGAAGAAGCGGCTTCTTCGCGCAAAGACGATTGTACCGCTCACAGTGCTCTCCTTAGCGCAGCTTCTGCCGAAAGAAGCCCGGGAGCGGCTCTTAGCTCCGGAGAGCATCGTACCTTCGTCTTTAGCGTCTTTTGTGGTCTACATCCTAGCAGAAAGCTTTTCCAATCTGCCTGGTAAGGAAAACCTGCGGGAGCACAGAAAACATCTCCCATCGTATTCTGGACGTTGCACGGAGGTCTGCCAAGTGTTTGGCATGAAGGAAAGAAAAGTTGTCCAAAACAGCTTCTTATCGAATATTCATGTGATTGGAAACGTCAGGAAAGTGTAAGGTACTGTTTTCTATCACTTGGCAAGCTGCGCACACAATCCCAGTGTTGTACAGCTTCCTTCTTCACCTTTCCGATGCTGCCGCTCACTCCGGCTCCCGGAGCCGAAGAAGCGGCTTCTTCGCGCAAAGACGATTGTACCGCTCACAGTGCTCTCCTTAGCGCGGCTTGTGCCGAAAGAAGCCCGGGAGCGGCTCTTAGCTCCGGAGAGCATCGTACCTTCGTCTTTAGCGTCTTTTGTGGTCTACATCCTAGCAGAAAGCTTTTCCACTCTGTCTGGCAAGGAAAACCTGCGGGAGCACAGAAAACATCTCCCATCGTGTTCTGGACATTGCACGGAGGTCTGCCAAGTGGTTGAGAATAAGAAAAGTTGTCCAAAACGGCTTCCAATCGAATATTCATGTGATTGGAAACGTCAGGAAAGTGTAAGGTACTGTTTTCTATCAGTTGGCAAGCTGCGCACACAATCCCAGTGTTGTACAGCTTCCTTCTTCACCTTTCCGATGCTGCCGCTCTCTCCGGCTCCCGGAGCCGAAGAAGCGGCTTCTTCGCGCAAAGACGATTGTACCGCTCACAGTGTTCTCCTTAGCGCGGCTTCTGCCGAAAGAAGCCCGGGAGCGGCTCTTAGCTCCGGAGAGCATCGTACCTTTGTCTTTAGCGTCTTTTGTGGTCTACATCCTAGCAGAAAGCTTTTCCACTCTGTCTGGCAAGGAAAACCTGCGGGAGCACAGAAAACATCTCCCATCGTGTTCTGGACGTTGCAGGGAGGTCTGCCAAGTGTTTGGAATGAAGGAAAGAAAAGATGTACAAAACAGCTTCCAATCGAATATGCATGTGATTGGAAACATCAGGAAAGTGTAAGGTACTGTTTTCTATCAGTTGGCAAGTTGTGCACACAATCCCAGTGTTGTACAGCTTCCTTCTTCACCTTTCCGATGCTGCCGCTCTCTCCGGCTCCCGGAGCCGAAGAAGCGGCTTCTTCGCGCAAAGACGATTGTACCGCTCACAGTGCTCTCTTAGCGCGGCTTGTGCCGAAAGAAGGCCGGGAGCGGCTCTTAGCTCCGGAGAGCATCGTACCTTCGTCTTTAGCGTCTTTTGTGGTCTACATCCTAGCAGAAAGCTTTTCCACTCTGTCTGGCAAGGAAAACCTGCGGGAGCACAGAAAACATCTCCCATCGTGTTCTGGACGTTGCACGGAGGTCTGCCAAGTGTTTGGCATGAAGGAAAGAAAAGCTGTCCAAAACAGCTTCCAATCGAATATTCATGTGATTGGAAACGTCAGGAAAGTGTAAGGTACTGTTTTCTATCAGTTGGCAAGTTGCGCACACAATCCCAGTGTTGTACAGCTTCCTTCTTCACCTTTCCGATGCTGCCGCTCTCTCCGGCTCCCGGAGCCGAAGAAGCGGCTTCTTCGCGCAAAGACGACTGTACCGCTCACAGTGCTCTCCTTAGCGCGGCTTGTGCCGAAAGAAGCCCGGGAGCGGCTCTTAGCTCCGGAGAGCATCGTACCTTCGTCTTTAGCGTCTTTTGTGGTCTACATCCTAGCAGAAAGCTTTTCCACTCTGTCTGGCAAGGAAAACCTGCGGGAGCACAGAAAACATCTCCCATCGTCTTCTGGACGTTGCACGGAGGTCTGCCAAGTGTTTGAGAATAAGAAAAGTTGTCCAAAACAGCTTCCAATCGAATATTCATTTGATTGGAAACGTCAGGAAAGTGTAAGGTACTGTTTTCTATCAGTTGGCAAGCTGCGCACACAATCCCAGTGTTGTACAGCTTCCTTCTTCACCTTTCCGATGCTGCCGCTCTCTCCGGCTCCCGGAGCCGAAGAAGCGGCTTCTTCGCGCAAAGAGGATCGTACCGCTCACAGTGCACTCCTTAGAGTGGTTTCTGCCGAAAGAAGCCCGGGAGAGGCTCTTAGCTCCGGAGAGCATCGTACCTTCGTCTTTAGCGTCTTTTGTGGTCTACATCCTAGCAGAAAGCTTTTCCACTCTGTCTGGCAAGGAAAACCTGCGGGAGCACAGAAAACATCTCCCATCGTGTTCTGGACGTTGCACGGAGGTCTGCAAAGTGTTTGACAGGAAGAAAAGTAAAGCTGTCCAAAACAGCTTCCAATCGAATATTCATGTGATTGGAAACGTCAGGAAAGTGTAAGGTACTGTTTTCTATCAGTTGGCAAGCTGCGCACACAATCCCAGTGTTGTACAGCTTCCTTCTTCACCTTTCCGATGCTGCCGCTCTCTCCGGCTCCCGGAGCCGAAGAAGCGGCTTCTTCGCGCAAAGAGGATCGTACCGCTCACAGTGTTCTCCTTAGCGCGGCATCTGCCGAAAGAAGCCCGGGAGCGGCTCTTAGCTCCGGAGAGCATCGTACCTTTGTCTTTAGCGTCTTTTGTGGTCTACATCCTAGCAGAAAGCTTTTCCACTCTGTCTGGCAAGGAAAACCTGCGGGAGCACAGAAAACATCTCCCATCGTGTTCTGGACGTTGCACGGAGGTCTGCCAAGTGTTTGACAAGAAGAAAAGTTGTCCAAAACAGCTTCCAATCGAATATTCATGTGATTGGAAACGTCAGGAAAGTGTAAGGTACTGTTTTCTATCAGTTGGCAAGCTGCGCACACAATCCCAGTGTTGTACAGCTTCCTTCTTCACCTTTCCGATGCTGCCGCTCTCTCCGGCTCCCGGAGCCGAAGAAGCGGCTTCTTCGCGCAAAGACGATTGTACCGCTCACAGTGTTCTCCTTAGCGCGGCTTGTGCCGAAAGAAGCCCGGGAGCGGCTCTTAGCTGCGGAGAGCATCGTACCTTCGTCTTTAGCATCTTTTGTGGTCTACATCCTAGCAGAAAGCTTTTCCACTCTGTCTGGCAAGGAAAACCTGCGGGAGCACAGAAAACATCTCCCATCATGTTCTGGACGTTGCACAGAGGTCTGCCAAGTGTTTGGCATGAAGGATAGGAAAGCTGTCCAAAACAGCTTCCAATCGAATATTCATGTGATTGGAAACGTCAGGAAAGTGTAAGGTACTGTTTTCTATCAGTTGGCATGCTGCGCACACAATCCCAGTGTTGTACAGCTTCCTTCTTCACCTTTCCGATGCTGCCGCTCTCTCCGGCTCCCGGAGCCGAAGAAGCGGCTTCTTCGCTCAAAGACGATTGTACCGCTCACAGTGCTCTCCTTAGCGCGGCTTGTGCCGAAAGAAGCCCGGGAGCGGCTCTTAGCTCCGGAGAGCATCGTACCTTCGTCTTTAGCGTCTTTTGTGGTCTACATCCTAGCAGAAAGCTTTTCCACTCTGTCTGGCAAGGAAAACCTGCGGGAGCACAGAAAACATCTCCCATCGTCTTCTGGACGTTGCACGGAGGTCTGCCAAGTGTTTGAGAATAAGAAAAGTTGTCCAAAACAGCTTCCAATCGAATATTCATGTGATTGGAAACGTCAGGAAAGTGTAAGGTACTGTTTTCTATCAGTTGGCAAGCTGCGCACACAATCCCAGTGTTGTACAGCTTCCTTCTTCACCTTTCCGATGCTGCCGCTCTCTCCGGCTCCCGGAGCCGAAGAAGCGGCTTCTTCGCGCAAAGAGGATCGTACCGCTCACAGTGCTCTCCTTAGCGCGGCTTCTGCCGAAAGAAGCCCGGGAGCGGCTCTTAGCTCCGGAGAGCATCGTACCTTCGTCTTTAGCGTCTTTTGTGGTCTACATCCTAGCAGAAAGCTTTTCCACTCTGTCTGGCAAGGAAAACCTGCGGGAGCACAGAAAACATCTCCCATCGTGTTCTGGACATTGCACGGATGTCTGCCAAGTGTTTGACAAGAAGAAAAGAAAAGTTGTCCAAAACAGCTTCCAATCGAATATTCATGTGATTGGAAACGTCAGGAAAGTGTAAGGTACTGTTTTCTATCAGTTGGCAAGCTGCGCACACAATCCCAGTGTTGTACAGCTTCCTTCTTCAACTTTCGATGCTGCCGCTCTCTCCGGCTCCCGGAGCCGAAGAAGCGGCTTCTTCACGCAAAGAGGATCGTACCGCTCACAGTGCTCTCCTTAGCGTGGCTTCTGCCGAAAGAAGCCCGGGAGAGGCTCTTAGCTCCGGAGAGCATCGTACCTTCGTCTTTAGCGTCTTTTGTGGTCTACATCCTAGCAGAAAGCTTTTCCACTCTGTCTGGCAAGGAAAACCTGCGGGAGCACAGAAAACATCTCCCATCGTGTTCTGGACGTTGCACGGAGGTCTGCCGAGTGTTTGACAAGAAGAAAAGTTGTCCAAAACAGCTTCCAATCGAATATTCATGTGATTGGAAACGTCAGGAAAGTGTAAGGTACTGTTTTCTATCAGTTGGCAAGTTGCGCACACAATCCCAGTGTTGTACAGCTTCCTTCTTCACCTTTGCGATGCTGCCGCTCTCTCCGGCTCCCGGAGCCGAAGAAGCGGCTTCTTCGCGCAAAGACGATCGTACCGCTCACAGTGCTCTCTTAGCGCCGCTTCTGCCGAAAGAAGCCCGGGAGCGGCTCTTAGCTCCGGAGAGCATCGTATCTTCGTCTTTAGCGTCTTTTGTGGTCTACATCCTAGCAGAAAGCTTTTCCACTCTGTCTGGCAAGGAAAACCTGCGGGAGCACAGAAAACATCTCCCATCGTGTTCTGGACGTTGCACGGAGGTCTGCCGAGTGTTTGACAAGAAGAAAAGTTGTCCAAAACAGCTTCCAATCGAATATTCATGTGATTGGAAACGTCAGGAAAGTGTAAGGTACTGTTTTCTATCAGTTGGCAAGTTGCGCACACAATCCCAGTGTTGTACAGCTTCCTTCTTCACCTTTCCGATGCTGCCGCTCTCTCCGGCTCCTGGAGCCGAAGAAGCGGCTTCTTCGCGCAAAGACGATTGTACCGCTCACAGTGCTGTCTTAGCGCCGCTTCTGCCAAAAGAATCCCGGGAGCGGCTCTTAGCTCCGGAGAGCATCGTACCTTCGTCTTTAGCGTCTTTTGTGGTCTACATCCTAGCAGAAAGCTTTTCCACTCTGTCTGGCAAGGAAAACCTGCGGGAGCACAGAAAACATCTCCCATCGTGTTCTGGACGTTGCACGGAGGTCTGCCAATTGTTTGGCATGAAGGAAAAAAAAGCTGTCCAAAACAGCTTCCAATCGAATATTCATGTGATTGGAAACGTCAGGAAAGTGTAAGGTACTGTTTTCTATCAGTTGGCAAGCTGCGCACACAATCCCAGTGTTGTACAGCTTCCTTCTTCACCTTTCCGATGCTGCCGCTCTCTCCGGCTCCCGGAGCCGAAGAAGCGGCTTCTTCACGCAAAGACGATCGTACCGCTCACAGTGCTCTCTTAGCGCCGCTTCTGCCGAAAGAAGCCCGGGAGCGGCTCTTAGCTCCGGAGAGCATCGTATCTTCGTCTTTAGCGTCTTTTGTGGTCTACATCCTAGCAGAAACTTTTCCACTCTGTCTGGCAAGGAAAACCTGCGGGAGCACAGAAAACATCTCCCATCGTCTTCTGGACGTTGCACGGAGGTCTGCCGAGTGTTTGACAAGAAGAAAAGTTGTCCAAAACAGCTTCCAATCGAATATTCATGTGATTGGAAACGTCAGGAAAGTGTAAGGTACTGTTTTCTATCAGTTGGCAAGTTGCGCACACAATCCCAGTGTTGTACAGCTTCCTTCTTCACCTTGCCGATGCTGCCGCTCTCTCCGGCTCCTGGAGCCGAAGAAGCGGCTTCTTCGCGCAAAGACGATTGTACCGCTCACAGTGCTGTCTTAGCGCCGCTTCTGCCAAAAGAATCCCGGGAGCGGCTCTTAGCTCCGGAGAGCATCGTACCTTCGTCTTTAGCGTCTTTTGTGGTCTACATCCTAGCAGAAAGCTTTTCCACTCTGTCTGGCAAGGAAAACCTGCGGGAGCACAGAAAACATCTCCCATCGTGTTCTGGACGTTGCACGGAGGTCTGCCAATTGTTTGGCATGAAGGAAAAAAAAGCTGTCCAAAACAGCTTCCAATCGAATATTCATGTGATTGGAAACGTCAGGAAAGTGTAAGGTACTGTTTTCTATCAGTTGGCAAGCTGCGCACACAATCCCAGTGTTGTACAGCTTCCTTCTTCACCTTTCCGATGCTGCCGCTCTCTCCGGCTCCCGGAGCCGAAGAAGCGGCTTCTTCACGCAAAGAGGATCGTACCGCTCACAGTGCTCTCCTTAGCGTGGCTTCTGCCGAAAGAAGCCCGGGAGCGGCTCTTAGCTCCGGAGAGCATCGTACCTTCGTCTTTAGCGTCTTTTGTGGTCTACATCCTAGCAGAAAGCTTTTCCACTCTGTCTGGCAAGGAAAACCTGCGGGAGCACAGAAAACATCTCCCATCGTCTTCTGGACGTTGCACGGAGGTCTGCCAAGTGTTTGAGAATAAGAAAAGTTGTCCAAAACAGCTTCCAATCGAAGATTCATGTGATTGGAAACGTCAGGAAAGTGTAAGGTACTGTTTTCTATCAGTTGGCAAGCTGCGCACACAATCCCAGTGTTGTACAGCTTCCTTCTTCACCTTTCCGATGCTGCCGCTCTCTCCGGCTCCCGGAGCCGAAGAAGCGGCTTCTTCGCGCAAAGAGGATCGTACCGCTCACAGTGCTCTCCTTAGCGCGGCTTCTGCCGAAAGAAGCCCGGGAGCGGCTCTTAGCTCCGGAGAGCATCGTACCTTCGTCTTTAGCGTCTTTTGTGGTCTACATCCTAGCAGAAAGCTTTTCCACTCTGTCTGGCAAGGAAAACCTGCGGGAGCACAGAAAACATCTCCCATCGTGTTCTGGACATTGCACGGATGTCTGCCAAGTGTTTGACAAGAAGAAAAGAAAAGTTGTCCAAAACAGCTTCCAATCGAATATTCATGTGATTGGAAACGTCAGGAAAGTGTAAGGTACTGTTTTCTATCAGTTGGCAAGCTGCGCACACAATCCCAGTGTTGTACAGCTTCCTTCTTCAACTTTCGATGCTGCCGCTCTCTCCGGCTCCCGGAGCCGAAGAAGCGGCTTCTTCACGCAAAGAGGATCGTACCGCTCACAGTGCTCTCCTTAGCGTGGCTTCTGCCGAAAGAAGCCCGGGAGAGGCTCTTAGCTCCGGAGAGCATCGTACCTTCGTCTTTAGCGTCTTTTGTGGTCTACATCCTAGCAGAAAGCTTTTCCACTCTGTCTGGCAAGGAAAACCTGCGGGAGCACAGAAAACATCTCCCATCGTCTTCTGGACGTTGCACGGATGTCTGCCGAGTGTTTGACAAGAAGAAAAGTTGTCCAAAACAGCTTCCAATCGAATATTCATGTGATTGGAAACGTCAGGAAAGTGTAAGGTACTGTTTTCTATCAGTTGGCAAGTTGCGCACACAATCCCAGTGTTGTACAGCTTCCTTCTTCACCTTTGCGATGCTGCCGCTCTCTCCAGCTCCCGGAGCCGAAGAAGCGGCTTCTTCGCGCAAAGACGATCGTACCGCTCACAGTGCTCTCTTAGCGCCGCTTCTGCCGAAAGAAGCCCGGGAGCGGCTCTTAGCTCCGGAGAGCATCGTATCTTCGTCTTTAGCGTCTTTTGTGGTCTACATCCTAGCAGAAAGCTTTTCCACTCTGTCTGGCAAGGAAAACCTGCGGGAGCACAGAAAACATCTCCCATCGTGTTCTGGACGTTGCACGGAGGTCTGCCGAGTGTTTGACAAGAAGAAAAGTTGTCCAAAACAGCTTCCAATAGAATATTCATGTGATTGGAAACGTCAGGAAAGTGTAAGGTACTGTTTTCTATCAGTTGGCAAGTTGCGCACACAATCCCAGTGTTGTACAGCTTCCTTCTTCACCTTTCCGATGCTGCCGCTCTCTCCGGCTCCTGGAGCCGAAGAAGCGGCTTCTTCGCGCAAAGACGATTGTACCGCTCACAGTGCTGTCTTAGCGCCGCTTCTGCCAAAAGAATTCCGGGAGCGGCTCTTAGCTCCGGAGAGCATCGTACCTTCGTCTTTAGCGTCTTTTGTGGTCTACATCCTAGCAGAAAGCTTTTCCACTCTGTCTGGCAAGGAAAACCTGCGGGAGCACAGAAAACATCTCCCATCGTGTTCTGGACGTTGCACGGAGGTCTGCCAATTGTTTGGCATGAAGGAAAAAAAAGCTGTCCAAAACAGCTTCCAATCGAATATTCATGTGATTGGAAACGTCAGGAAAGTGTAAGGTACTGTTTTCTATCAGTTGGCAAGCTGCGCACACAATCCCAGTGTTGTACAGCTTCCTTCTTCACCTTTCCGATGCTGCCGCTCTCTCCGGCTCCCGGAGCGGAAGAAGCGGCTTCTTCACGCAAAGAGGATCGTACCGCTCACAGTGCTCTCCTTAGCGTGGCTTCTGCCGAAAGAAGCCCGGGAGCGGCTCTTAGCTCCGGAGAGCATCGTACCTTCGTCTTTAGCGTCTTTTGTGGTCTACATCCTAGCAGAAAGCTTTTCCACTCTGTCTGGCAAGGAAAACCTGCGGGAGCACAGAAAACATCTCCCATCGTGTTCTGGACGTTGCACGGAGGTCTGCCAAGTGTTTGAGAATAAGAAAAGTTGTCCAAAACAGCTTCCAATCGAATATTCATGTGATTGGAAACGTCAGGAAAGTGTAAGGTACTGTTTTCTATCAGTTGGCAAGCTGCGCACACAATCCCAGTGTTGTACAGCTTCCTTCTTCACCTTTCCGATGCTGCCGCTCTCTCCGGCTCCCGGAGCCGAAGAAGCGGCTTCTTCGCGCAAAGAGGATCGTACCGCTCACAGTGCTCTCCTTAGCGCGGCTTCTGCCGAAAGAAGCCCGGGAGCGGCTCTTAGCTCCGGAGAGCATCGTACCTTCGTCTTTAGCGTCTTTTGTGGTCTACATCCTAGCAAAAAGCTTTTCCACTCTGTCTGGCAAGGAAAACCTGCGGGAGCACAGAAAACATCTCCCATCGTGTTCTGGACATTGCACGGATGTCTGCCAAGTGTTTGACAAGAAGAAAAGAAAAGTTGTCCAAAACAGCTTCCAATCGAATATTCATGTGATTGGAAACGTCAGGAAAGTGTAAGGTACGGTTTTCTATCAGTTGGCAAGCTGCGCACACAATCCCAGTGTTGTACAGCTTCCTTCTTTACCTTTCCGATGCTGCCGCTCTCTCCGGCTCCCGGAGCCGAAGAAGCGGCTTCTTCACGCAAAGAGGATCGTACCGCTCACAGTGCTCTCCTTAGCGTGGCTTCTGCCGAAAGAAGCCCGGGAGAGGCTCTTAGCTCCGGAGAGCATCGTACCTTCGTCTTTAGCGTCTTTTGTGGTCTACATCCTAGCAGAAAGCTTTTCCACTCTGTCTGGCAAGGAAAACCTGCGGGAGCACAGAAAACATCTCCCATCGTGTTCTGGACGTTGCACGGAGGTCTGCCGAGTGTTTGACAAGAAGAAAAGTTGTCCAAAACAGCTTCCAATCGAATATTCATGTGATTGGAAACGTCAGGAAAGTGTAAGGTACTGTTTTCTATCAGTTGACAAGTTGCGCACACAATCCCAGTGTTGTACAGCTTCCTTCTTCACCTTTGCGATGCTGCCGCTCTCTCCGGCTCCCGGAGCCGAAGAAGCGGCTTCTTCGCGCAAAGACGATCGTACCGCTCACAGTGCTCTCTTAGCGCCGCTTCTGCCGAAAGAAGCCCGGGAGCGGCTCTTAGCTCCGGAGAGCGTCGTATCTTCGTCTTTAGCGTCTTTTGTGGTCTACATCCTAGCAGAAAGCTTTTCCACTCTGTCTGGCAAGGAAAACCTGCGGGAGCACAGAAAACATCTCCCATCGTGTTCTGGACGTTGCACGGAGGTCTGCCAAGTGTTTGACAAGAAGAAAAGTTGTCCAAAACAGCTTCCAATCGAATATTCATGTGATTGGAAACGTCAGGAAAGTGTAAGGTACTGTTTTCTATCAGTTGGCAAGTTGCGCACACAATCCCAGTGTTGTACAGCTTCCTTCTTCACCTTTCCGATGCTGCCGCTCTCTCCGGCTCCCGGAGCCGAAGAAGCGGCTTCTTCGCGCAAAGACGATTGTACCGCTCACAGTGCTGTCTTAGCGCCGCTTCTGCCAAAAGAATCCCGGGAGCGGCTCTTAGCTCCGGAGAGCATCGTACCTTCGTCTTTAGCGTCTTTTGTGGTCTACATCCTAGCAGAAAGCTTTTCCACTCTGTCTGGCAAGGAAAACCTGCGGGAGCACAGAAAACATCTCCCATCGTGTTCTGGACGTTGCACGGAGGTCTGCCAATTGTTTGGCATGAAGGAAAAAAAAGCTGTCCAAAACAGCTTCCAATCGAAGATTCATGTGATTGGAAACGTCAGGAAAGTGTAAGGTACTGTTTTCTATCAGTTGGCAAGTTGCGCACACAATCCCAGTGTTGTCCAGCTTCCTTCTTCACCTTTCCGATGCTGCCGCTCTCTCCGGCTCCCGGAGCCGAAGAAGCGGCTTCTTCACGCAAAGACGATCGTACCGCTCACAGTGCTCTCTTAGCGCCGCTTCTGCCGAAAGAAGCCCGGGAGCGGCTCTTAGCTCCGGAGAGCATCGTATCTTCGTCTTTAGCGTATTTTGTGGTCTACATCCTAGCAGAAAGCTTTTCCACTCTGTCTGGCAAGGAAAACCTGCGGGAGCACAGAAAACATCTCCCATCGTGTTCTGGACGTTGCACGGAGGTCTGCCGAGTGTTTGACAAGAAGAAAAGTTGTCCAAAACAGCTTCCAATCGAATATTCATGTGATTGGAAACGTCAGGAAAGTGTAAGGTACTGTTTTCTATCAGTTGGCAAGTTGCGCACACAATCCCAGTGTTGTACAGCTTCCTTCTTCACCTTTCCGATGCTGCCGCTCTCTCCGGCTCCTGGAGCCGAAGAAGCGGCTTCTTCGCGCAAAGACGATTGTACCGCTCACAGTGCTGTCTTAGCGCCGCTTCTGCCAAAAGAATCCCGGGAGCGGCTCTTAGCTCCGGAGAGCATCGTACCTTCGTCTTTAGCGTCTTTTGTGGTCTACATCCTAGCAGAAAGCTTTTCCACTCTGTCTGGCAAGGAAAACCTGCGGGAGCACAGAAAACATCTCCCATCGTGTTCTGGACGTTGCACGGAGGTCTGCCAATTGTTTGGCATGAAGGAAAAAAAAGCTGTCCAAAACAGCTTCCAATCGAATATTCATGTGATTGGAAACGTCAGGAAAGTGTAAGGTACTGTTTTCTATCAGTTGGCAAGTTGCGCACACAATCCCAGTGTTGTACAGCTTCCTTCTTCACCTTTCCGATGCTGCCGCTCTCTCCGGCTCCCGGAGCCGAAGAAGCGGCTTCTTCGCGCAAAGAGGATCGTACCGCTCACAGTGTTCTCCTTAGCGCGGCTTGTGCCGAAAGAAGCCCGGGAGCGGCTCTTAGCTCCGGAGAGCATCGTACCTTCGTCTTTAGCGTCTTTTGTGGTCTACATCCTAGCAGAAAGCTTTTCCACTCTGTCTGGCAAGGAAAACCTGCGGGAGCACAGAAAACATCTCCCATCGTGTTCTGGACGTTGCACGGATGTCTTCCAAGTGTTTGGCATGAAGGAAAGGAAAGCTGTCCAAAACAGCTTCCAATCGAATATTCATGTGATTGGAAACGTCAGGAAAGTGTAAGGTACTGTTTTCTATCAGTTGGCAAGCTGCGCACACAATCCCAGTGTGGTACAGCTTCCTTCTTTACCTTTCCGATGCTGCCGCTCTCTCCGGCTCCCGGAGCCAAAGAAGCGGCTTCTTCGCGCAAAGAGGATCGTACCGCTCACAGTGCTCTCCTTAGCGTGGCTTCAGCCAAAAGAAGCCCGGGAGAGGCTCTTAGCTCCGGAGAGCATCGTACCTTCGTCTTTAGCGTCTTTTGTGGTCTACATCCTAGCAGAAAGCTTTTCCACTCTGTCTGGCAAGGAAAACCTGCGGGAGCACAGAAAACATCTCCCATCGTGTTCTGGACGTTGCACAGAGGTCTGCCAAGTGTTTGGCATGAAGGAAGAAAAGCTGTCCAAAACAGCATCCAATATATTATTCATGTAATTGGAAACGTCAGGAAAGTGTAAGGTACTGTTTTCTATCAGTTGGCAAGTTGCCCACACAATCCCAGTGTTGTACAGCTTCCTTCTTCAACTTTCCGATGCTGCCGCTCTCTCCGGCTCCCGGAGCCGAAGAAGCGGCTTCTTCGCGCAAAGACGATTGTACCGCTCACAGTGCTCTCCTTAGCGCGGATTGTGCCGAAAGAAGCCCGGGAGTGGCTCTTAGCTCCGGAGAGCATCGTACCTTCGTCTTTAGCGTCTTTTGTGGTCTACATCCTAGCAGAAAGCTTTTCCACTCTGTCTGGCAAGGAAAACCTGCGGGAGCACAGAAAACATCTCCCATCGTGTTCTGGACGTTGCACGGAGGTCTGCCAAGTGTTTGTCATGAAGGATAGGGAAGCAGTACAAAACAGCTTCCAATCGAATATTCATGTGATTGGAAACGTCAGGAAAGTGTAAGGTACTGTTTTCTATCAGTTGGCAAGTTGCGCACACAATCCCAGTGTTGTACAGCTTCCTTCTTCACCTTTCCGATGCTGCCGCTCTCTCCGGCTCCCGGAGCCGAAGAAGCGGCTTCTTCGTGCAAAGACGATTGTACCGCTCACAGTGCTCTCTTAGCGCCGCTTCTGCCGAAAGAAGCCCGGGAGCGGCTCTTAGCTCCGGAGAGCATCGTACCTTCGTCTTTAGCGTCTTTTGTGGTCTACATCCTAGCAGAAAGCTTTTCCACTCTGTCTGGCAAGGAAAACCTGCGGGAGCACAGAAAACATCTCCCATCGTGTTCTGGACGTTGCATGGAGGTCTGCCAAATGTTTGGCATGAAGGAAAGGAAAGTTGTCCAAAACAGCTCCCAATCGAATATTCATGTGATTGGAAACATCAGGAAAGTGTAAGGTACTGTTTTCTATCAGTTGGCAAGCTGCGCACACAATCCCAGTGTTGTACAGCTTCCTTCTTCACCTTTCCGATGCTGCCGCTCTCTCCGGCTCCCGGAGCCGAAGAAGCGGCTTCTTCGCGCAAAGACGATTGTACCGCTCACAGTGCTCTCTTAGCGCCGCTTCTGCCGAAAGAAGCCCGGGAGCGGCTCTTAGCTCCGGAGAGCATCGTACCTTCGTCTTTAGCGTCTTTTGTGGTCTACATCCTAGCAGAAAGCTTTTCCACTCTGTCTGGCAAGGAAAACCTGCGGGAGCACAGAAAACATCTCCCATCGTGTTCTGGACGTTGCACGGAGGTCTGCCAAGTGTTTGGTATGAAGGAAAGAAAAGCTGTCCAAAACAGCTTCCAATCGAATATTCATGTGATTGGAAACGTCAGGAAAGTGTAAGGTACTGTTTTCTATCAGTTGGCAAGTTGCGCACACAATCCCAGTGTTGTACAGCTTCCTTCTTCACCTTTCCGATGCTGCCGCTCTCTCCGGCTCCCGGAGCCGAAGAAGCGGCTTCTTCGCGCAAAGACGATTGTACCGCTCACAGTGCTCTCCTTAGCGCGGCTTGTGCCGAAAGAAGCCCGGGAGCGGCTCTTAGCTCCGGAGAGCATCGTACCTTCGTCTTTAGCGTCTTTTGTGGTCTACATCCTAGCAGAAAGCTTTTCCACTCTGTCTGGCAAGGAAAACCTGCGGGAGCACAGAAAACATCTCCCATCGTGTTCTGGACGTTGCACGGAGGTCTGCCAAGTGTTTGGCATGAAGGAAAGAAAAGCTGTCCAAAACGGCTTCCAATCGAATATTCATGTGATTGGAAACGTCAGGAAAGTGTAAGGTACTGTTTTCTATCAGTTGGCAAGTTGCGCACACAATCCCAGTGTTGTACAGCTTCCTTCTTCACCTTTCCGATGCTGCCGCTCTCTCCGGCTCCCGGAGCCGAAGAAGCGGCTTCTTCGTGCAAAGACGATTGTACCGCTCACAGTGCTCTCTTAGCGCCGCTTCTGCCGAAAGAAGCCCGGGAGCGGCTCTTAGCTCCGGAGAGCATCGTACCTTCGTCTTTAGCGTCTTTTCTGGTCTACATCCTAGCAGAAAGCTTTTCCACTCTGTCTGGCAAGGAAAACCTGCGGGAGCACAGAAAACATCTCCCATCGTGTTCTGGACGTTGCATGGAGGTCTGCCAAATGTTTGGCATGAAGGAAAGGAAAGTTGTCCAAAACAGCTCCCAATCGAATATTCATGTGATTGTAAACATCAGGAAAGTGTAAGGTACTGTTTTCTATCAGTTGGCAAGCTGCGCACACAATCCCAGTGTTGTACAGCTTCCTTCTTCACCTTTCCGATGCTGCCGCTCTCCCCGGCTCCCGGAGCCGAAGAAGCGGCTTCTTCGCGCAAAGACGATTGTACCGCTCACAGTGCTCTCTTAGCGCCGCTTCTGCCGAAAGAAGCCCGGGAGCGGCTCTTAGCTCCGGAGAGCATCGTACCTTCGTCTTTAGCGTCTTTTGTGGTCTACATCCTAGCAGAAAGCTTTTCCACTCTGTCTGGCAAGGAAAACCTGCGGGAGCACAGAAAACATCTCCCATCGTGTTCTGGACGTTGCACGGAGGTCTGCCAAGTGTTTGGTATGAAGGAAAGAAAAGCTGTCCAAAACAGCTTCCAATCGAATATTCATGTGATTGGAAACGTCAGGAAAGTGTAAGGTACTGTTTTCTATCAGTTGGCAAGTTGCGCACACAATCCCAGTGTTGTACAGCTTCCTTCTTCACCTTTCCGATGCTGCCGCTCTCTCCGGCTCCCGGAGCCGAAGAAGCGGCTTCTTCGCGCAAAGACGATTGTACCGCTCACAGTGCTCTCTTAGCGCGGCTTCTGCCAAAAGCAGCCCGGGAGCGGCTCTTAGCTCCGGAGAGCATCGTACCTTCGTCTTTAGCGTCTTTTGTGGTCTACATCCCAGCAGAAAGCTTTTCCACTCTGTCTGGCAAGGAAAACCTGCGGGAGCACAGAAAACATCTCCCATCGTGTTCTGGACATTGCACGGAGGTCTGCCAAATGTTTGGCATGATGGAAAGAAAAGTTGTCCAAAACAGCTCCCAATCGAATATTCATGTAATTGGAAACATCAGGAAAGTGTAAGGTACTGTTTTCTATCAGTTGGCAAGCTGCGCACACAATCCCAGTGTTGTACAGCTTCCTTCCTCACCTTTCCGATGCTGCCGCTCTCCCCGGCTCCCGGAGCCGAAGAAGCGGCTTCTTCGCGCAAAGACGATTGTACCGCTCACAGTGCTCTCCTAGCGCCGCTTCTGCCGAAAGAAGCCCGGGAGCGGCTCTTAGCTCCGGAGAGCATCGTACCTTCGTCTTTAGCGTCTTTTGTGGTCTACATCCTAGCAGAAAGCTTTTCCACTCTGTCTGGCAAGGAAAACCTGCGGGAGCACAGAAAACATCTCCCATCGTGTTCTGGACGTTGCACGGAGGTCTGCCAAGTGTTTGACAAGAAGAAAAGAAAAGTTGTCCAAAACAGCTTCCAATCGAATATTCATGTGATTGGAAACGTCAGGAAAGTGTAAGGTACTGTTTTCTATCAGTTGGCAAGTTGCGCACACAATCCCAGTGTTGTACAGCTTCCTTCTTCACCTTTCCGATGCTGCCGCTCTCTCCGGCTCCCGGAGCCGAAGAAGCGGCTTCTTCGCGCAAAGACGATTGTACCGCTCACAGTGCTCTCCTTAGCGCGGCTTCTGCCGAAAGAAGCCCGGAGCGGCTCTTAGCTCCGGAGAGCATCGTACCTTCGTCTTTAGCGTCTTCTGTGGTCTACATCCTAGCAGAAAGCTTTTCCACTCCGTCTGAGAAGGAAAACCAGCGGGAGCACAGGAAACATCTCCCATCGTGTTCTGGACGTTGCACGGAGGTCTGACAAGTGTTTGACAAGAAGGAAAGAAAAGTATTCCAAAACAGCATCCGATATAATATTCATGTAATTGGAAACATCAGGAAAGTGTAAGGTACTGTTTTCTATCAGTTGGCAAGTTGCGCACACAATCCCAGTGTTGTACAGCTTCCTTCTTCACCTTTCCGATGCTGCCGCTCTCTCCGGCTCCCGGCGCCAAAGAAGGGGCTTCTTCGCGCAAAGACTATTGTACCGCTCACAGTGCTCTCCTTAGCGTGGCTTCTGCCGAAAGAAGCCCGGAGCGGCTCTTAGCTCCGGAGAGCATCGTACCTTCGTCTTTAGCGTCTTTTGTGGTCTACATCCTAGCAGAAAGCTTTTCCACTCCGTCTGGGAAGGAAAACCAGCGGGAGCACAGGAAACATCTCCCATCGTGTTCTGGACGTTGCACGGACGTCTGCCAAGTGTTTGACAAGAAGGAAAGAAAAGTTTTCCAAAACAGCATCCAGTATAATATTCATGTAATTGGAAACGTCAGGAAAGTGGTAACGTACTGTTTTCTATCAGTTGGCAAGTTGCGCACACAATCCCAGTGTTGTACAGCTTCCTTCTTCACCTTTCCGATGCTGCCGCTCTCTCCGGCTCCCGGAGCCGAAGAAGCGGCTTCTTCGCGCAAAGACGATTGTACCGCTCACAGTGCTCTCCTTAGCGCGGCTTCTGCCGAAAGAAGCCCGGGAGCGGCTCTTAGCTCCGGAGAGCATCGTACCTTCGTCTTTAGCGTCTTTTTTGGTCTACATCCTGGCAGAAAGCTTTTCCACTCCATCTGGCAAGGCAAAACTGCGGGAGCAGAGAAAACATCTCCCATCGTGTTCTGGACCTTGCACGGAGGTCTGCCAAGTGTTTGACAAGAAGAAAAGTTGTCCAAAACAGCTTCCAATCGAATATTCATGTGATTGGAAACGTCAGGAAAGTGTAAGGTACTGTTTTCTATCAGTTGGCAAGTTGCGCACACAATCCCAGTGTTGTACAGCTTCCTTCTTCACCTTTCCGATGCTGCCGCTCTCTCCGGCTCCCGGAGCCGAAGAAGCGGCTTCTTCGTGCAAAGACGATTATACCGCTCACAGTGCTCTCTTAGCGCCGCTTCTGCCGAAAGAAGCCCGGGAGCGGCTCTTAGCTCCGGAGAGCATCGTACCTTCGTCTTTAGCGTCTTTTGTGGTCTACATCCTAGCAGAAAGCTTTTCCACTCTGTCTGGCAAGGAAAACCTGCGGGAGCACAGAAAACATCTCCCATCGTGTTCTGGACGTTGCACGGAGGTCTGCCAAGTGTTTTACAAGAAGAAAAGAAAAGTTGTCCAAAACAGCTTCCAATCGAATATTCATGTGATTGGAAACGTCAGGAAAGTGTAAGGTACTGTTTTCTATCAGTTGGCAAGCTGCGCACACAATCCCAGTGTTGTACAGCTTCCTTCTTCACCTTTCCGATGCTGCCGCTCTCTCCGGCTCCCGGAGCCGAAGAAGCGGCTTCTTCGCGCAAAGACGATTGTACCGCTCACAGTGATCTCCTTAGCTCGGCTTCTGCCGAAAGAAGCCCGGGAGCGGCTCTTAGCTCCGGAGAGCATCGTACCTTCGTCTTTAGCGTCTTTTGTGGTCTACATCCTAGCAGAAAGCTTTTCCACTCTGTCTGGGAAGGAAAACCTGCGGGAGCACAGAAAACATCTCCCATCGTGTTCTGGACGTTGCACGGAGGTCCGCCAAGTGTTTGACAAGAAGAAAAGAAAAGTTGTCCAAAACAGCATCCGATATAATATTCATGTAATTGGAAACATCAGGAAAGTGTAAGGTACTGTTGTCTATCAGTTGGCAAGTTGCGCACACAATCCCAGTGTTGTACAGCTTCCTTCTTCACCTTTCCGATGCTGCCGCTCTCTCCGGCTCCCGGAGCCGAAGAAGCGGCTTCTTCGCGCAAAGACGATTGTACCGCTCACAGTGCTCTCCTTAGCGCGGCTTCTGCCGAAAGAAGCCTGGGAGCGGCTCTTTGCTCCGGAGAGCATCGTACCTTCGTCTTTAGCGTCTTTTGTGGTCTACATCCTAGCAGAAAGCTTTTCCACTCTGTCTGGCAAGGAAAACCTGCGGGAGCACAGAAAACATCTCCCACCGTCTTCTGGACGTTGCGCGGATGTCTGCCAAATGTTTGACAAGAAGGAAAGAAAAGTTTTTCTAAACAGCATCCAATATAATATTCATGTAATTGGAAACGTCAGGAAAGTGTAAGGTACTGTTTTCTATCAGTTGGCAAGTTGCGCACACAATCCCAGTGTTGTACAGCTTCCTTCTTCACCTTTCCGATGCTGCCGCTCTCTCCGGCTCCCGGAGCCGAAGAAGCGGCGTCTTCGCGCAAAGACGATTGTACCGCTCACAGTGCTCTCCTTAGCGCGGCTTCTGCCGAAAGAAGGCCGGGAGCGGCTCTTAGCTCCGGAGAGCATCGTACCTTCGTCTTTAGCGTCTTTTGTGGTCTACATCCTAGCAGAAAGCTTTTCCACTCTGTCTGGCAAGGAAAACCTGCGGGAGCACAGAAAACATCTCCCATCGTGTTCTGGACGTTGCACGGAGGTCTGCCAAGTGTTTGGCATGAAGGAAAGAAAAGTTGTCCAAAACAGCTCCCAATCGAATATTCATGTGATTAGAAATTGCAAGAAAGTGGTAAGGTACTGTTTTTTATCAGTTGGCAAGCTGCGCACACAATCCCAGTGTTGTACAGCTTCCTTCTTCACCTTTCCGATGCTGCCGCTCTCTCCGGCTCCCGGAGCCGAAGAAGCGGCTTCTTCGCGCAAAGACGATTGTACCGCTCACAGTGCTCTCCTAGCGCCGCTTCTGCCGAAAGAAGCCCGGGAGCGGCTCTTAGCTCCGGAGAGCATCGTACCTTCGTCTTTAGCGTCTTTTGTGGTCTACATCCTAGCAGAAAGCTTTTCCACTCTGTCTGGCAAGGAAAACCTGCGGGAGCACAGAAAACATCTCCCATCGTGTTGTGGACGTTGCACAGAGGTCTCCCAAGTGTTTGATAAGAAGAAAAGAAAAGTTGTCCAAAACAGCTTCCAATCGAATATTCATGTGATTGGAAACATCAGGAAAGTGTAAGGTACTGTTTTCTATCAGTTGGCAAGCTGCGCACACAATCCCAGTGTTGTACAGCTTCCTTCTTCACCTTTCCGATGCTGCCGCTCTCTCCGGCTCCCGGAGCCGAAGAAGCGGCTTCTTCGCGCAAAGACGATTGTACCGCTCACAGTGCTCTCCTTAGCGCGGCTTGTGCCGAAAGAAGGCCGGGAGCGGCTCTTAGCTCCGGAGAGCATCGTACCTTCGTCTTTAGCGTCTTTTGTGGTCTACATCCTAGCAGAAAGCTTTTCCACTCTGTCTGGCAAGGAAAACCTGCGGGAGCACAGAAAACATCTCCCATCGTGTTCTGGACGTTGCACGGAGGTCTGCCAAGTGTTTGACAAGAAGAAAAGGAAAGCTGTCCAAAACAGCTTCCAATCGAATATTGATGTGATTGGAAACGTCAGGAAAGTGTAAGGTACTGTTTTCTATCAGTTGGCAAGCTGCGCACACAATCCCAGTGTTGTACAGCTTCCTTCTTCACCTTTCCGATGCTGCCGCTCTCTCCGGCTCCCGGAGCCGAAGAAGCGGCTTCTTCGCGCAAAGACGATTGTACCGCTCACAGTGATCTCCTTAGCTCGGCTTCTGCCGAAAGAAGCCCGGGAGCGGCTCTTAGCTCCGGAGAGCATCGTACCTTCGTCTTTAGCGTCTTTTGTGGTCTACATCCTAGCAGAAAGCTTTTCCACTCTGTCTGGCAAGGAAAACCTGCGGGAGCACAGAAAACATCTCCCATCGTGTTCTGGACGTTGCACGGAGGTCTGCCAAGTGTTTGGCATGAATGATAGGAAAGCTGTCCAAAACAGCTTCCAATCAAATATTCAGGTGATTGGAAACGTCAGGAAAGTGTAAGGTACTGTTTTCTATCAGTTGGCAAGTTGCGCACACAATCCCAGTGTTGTACAGCTTCCTTCTTCACCTTTCCGATGCTGCCGCTCTCTCCGGCTCCCGGAGCCGAAGAAGCGGCTTCTTCGCGCAAAGACAATTGTACCGCTCACAGTGCTCTCCTTAGCGCGGCTTGTGCCGAAAGAAGGCCGGGAGCGGCTCTTAGCTCCGGAGAGCATTGTACCTTCGTCTTTAGCGTCTTTTGTGGTCTACATCCTAGCAGAAAGCTTTTCCACTCTGTCTGGCAAGGAAAACCTGCGGGAGCACAGAAAACATCTCCCATCGTGTTCTGGAGGTTGCACGGAGGTCTGCCAAGTGTTTGACAAGAAGAAAAGGAAAGCTGACCAAAACAGCTTCCAATCGAATATTCATGTGATTGGAAATGTCAGGAAAGTGTAAGGTACTGTTTTCTATCAGTTGGCAAGCTGCGCACACAATCCCAGTGTTGTACAGCTTCCTTCTTCACCTTTCCGATGCTGCCGCTCTCTCCGGCTCCCGGAGCCGAAGAAGCGGCTTCTTCGCGCAAAGACGATTGTACCGCTCACAGTGTTCCCCTTAGCGCGGCTTGTGCCGAAAGAAGCCCGGGAGCGGCTCTTAGCTCCGGAGAGCATCGTACCTTCGTCTTTAGCGTCTTTTGTGGTCTACATCCTAGCAGAAAGCTTTTCCACTCTGTCTGGCAAGGAAAACCTGCGGGAGCACAGAAAACATCTCCCATCGTGTTCTGGACGTTGGACGGAGGTCTGCCAAGTGTTTGACAAGAAGGAAAGAAAAGTTGTCCAAAACAGCATCCAATATAGTATTCATGTAATTGGAAATGTCAGGAAAGTGGTAATGTATTGTTTTCTATCAGTTGGCAAGTTGCGCACACAATCCCAGTGTTGTACAGCTTCCTTCTTCACCTTTCCGATGCTGCCGCTCTCTCCGGCTCCCGGAGCCGAAGAAGCGGCTTCTTCGCGCAAAGACGATTGTACCGCTCACAGTGCTCTCCTTAGCGCGGCTTGTGCCGAAAGAAGCCCGGGAGCGGCTCATAGCTCCGGAGAGCATCGTACCTTCGTCTTTAGCGTCTTTTGTGGTCTACATCCTAGCAGAAAGCTTTTCCACTCTGTCTGGCAAGGAAAACCTGCGGGAGCACAGAAAACATCTCCCATCGTGTTCTGGACGTTGCACGGAGGTCTGCCAAGTGTTTGGCATGAAGGAAAGGAAAGCTGTCCAAAACAGCTTCCAATCGAATATTCATGTGATTGGAAACGTCAGGAAAGTGTAAGGTACTGTTTTCTATCAGTTGGCAAGTTGCGCACACAATCCCAGTGTTGTACAGCTTCCTTCTTCACCTTTCCGGTGCTGCCGCTCTCTCCGGCTCCCGGAGCCGAAGAAGCGGCTTCTTCGCGCAAAGACGATTGTACCGCTCACAGTGCTCTCCTTAGCGCGGCTTCTGTCGAAAGAAACCCGGGAGCGGCTCTTAGCTCCGGAGAGCATCGTACCTTCGTCTTTAGCGTCTTTTGTGGTCTACATCCTAGCAGAAAGCTTTTCCACTCTGTCTGGCAAGGAAAACCTGCGGGAGCACAGAAAACATCTCCCATCGTGTTCTGGACGTTGGACGGATTTCTGCCAAGTGTTTGACAAGAAGGAAAGAAAAGTTGTCCAAAACAGCATCCAATATAGTATTCATGTAATTGGAAATGTCAGGAAAGTGGTAATGTATTGTTTTCTATCAGTTGGCAAGTTGCGCACACAATCCCAGTGTTGTACAGCTTCCTTCTTCACCTTTCCGATGCTGCCGCTCTCTCCGGCTCCCGGAGCCGAAGAAGCGGCTTCTTCGCGCAAAGACGATTGTACCGCTCACAGTGCTCTCCTTAGCGCGGCTTGTGCCGAAAGAAGGCCGGGAGCGCCTCTTAGCTCCGGAGAGCATCGTACCTTCGTCTTTAGCGTCTTTTGTGGTCTACATCCTAGCAGAAAGCTTTTCCACTCTGTCTGGCAAGGAAAACCTGCGGGAGCACAGAAAACATCTCCCATCGTGTTCTGGACGTTGCACGGAGGTCTGCCAAAGTGTTTGGCGTGAAGGAAAGAAAAGTTGTCCAAAACAGCTTCTTATCGAATATTCATGTAATTGGAAACGTCAGGAAAGTGGTAAGGTATTGTTTTCTATCAGTTGGCAAGTTGCGCACACAATCCCAGTGTTGTACAGCTTCCTTCTTTACCTTTCCGATGCTGCCGCTCTCTCCGGCTCCCGGAGCCGAAGAAGCGGCTTCTTCGCGCAAAGACGATTGTACCGCTCACAGTGCTCTCTTAGCGCCGCTTCTGCCGAAAGAAGCCCGGGAGCGGCTCTTAGCTCCGGAGAGCATCGTACCTTCGTCTTTAGCGTCTTTTGTGGTCTACATCCTAGCAGAAAGCTTTTCCACTCTGTCTGGCAAGGAAAACCTGCGGGAGCACAGAAAACATCTCCCATCGTCTTCTGGACGTTGCACGGAGGTCTGCCAAGTGTTTTGCATGAAGGATAGGAAAGCTGTCCAAAACAGCTTCCAATCGAATATTCATGTGATTGGAAACGTCAGGAAAGTGTAAGGTACTGTTTTCTATCAGTTGGCAAGTTGCGCACACAATCCCAGTGTTGTACAGCTTCCTTCTTCACCTTTCCGATGCTGCCGCTCTCTCCGGCTCCCGGAGCCGAAGAAGCGGCTTCTTCGCGCAAAGACGATTGTACCGCTCACAGTGCTCTCCTTAGCGCCGCTTCTGTCGAAAGAAGCCCGGGAGCGGCTCTTAGCTCCGGAGAGCATCGTACCTTCGTCTTTAGCGTCTTTTGTGGTCTACATCCTAGCAGAAAGCTTTTCCACTCTGTCTGGCAAGGAAAACCTGCGGGAGCACAGAAAACATCTCCCATCGTGTTCTGGACGTTGCACGGATGTCTGCCAAGTGTTTGACAAGAAGGAAAGAAAAGTTGTCCAAAACAGCATCCAATATAATATTCATGTAATTGGAAATGTCAGGAAAGTGGTAAGGTATTGTTTTCTATCAGTTGGCATGTTGCGCACACAATCCCAGTGTTGTACAGCTTCCTTCTTCACCTTTCCGATGCTGCCGCTCTCTCGGGCTCCCGGAGCTGAAGAAGCGGCTTCTTCGCGCAAAGAGTATCGTACCGCTCACAGTGCTCTCCTTAGCGCGCGTTGTGCCGAAAGAAGCCCGGGAGCGGCTCTTAGCTCCGGAGAGCATCGTACCTTCGTCTTTAGCGTCTTTTGTGGTCTACATCCTAGCTTAAAGCTTTTCCACTCTGTCTGGCAAGGAAAACCTGCGGGAGCACAGAAAACATCTCCCATCGTGTTCTGGACGTTGCACGGAGGTCTGCCAAGTGTTTGGCATGAAGGAAAGGAAAGCTGTCCAAAACAGCTTCCAATCAAATATTCATGTGATTGGAAACGTCAGGAAAGTGTAAGGTACTGTTTTCTATCAGTTGGCAAGTTGCGCACACAATCCCAGTGTTGTACAGCTTCCTTCTTCACCTTTCCGATGCTGCCGCTCTCTCCGGCTCCCGGAGCCGAAGAAGCGGCTTCTTCGCGCAAAGACGATTGTACCGCTCACAGTGTTCTCCTTAGCGCGGCTTGTGCCGAAAGAAGCCCGGGAGCGGCGCTTAGCTCCGGAGAGCATCGTACCTTCGTCTTTAGCGTCTTTTGTGGTCTACATCCTAGCAGAAAGCTTTTCCACTCTGTCTGGCAAGGAAAACCTGCGGGAGCACAGAAAACATCTCCCATCGTGTTCTGGACGTTGCACGGAGGTCTGCCAAGTGTTTGACAAGAAGAAAAGGAAAGCTGACCAAAACAGCTTCCAATCGAATATTCATGTGATTGGAAACGTCAGGAAAGTGTAAGGTACTGTTTTCTATCAGTTGGCAAGCTGCGCACACAATCCCAGTGTTGTACAGCTTCCTTCTTCACCTTTCCGATGCTGCCGCTCTCTCCGGCTCCCGGAGCCGAAGAAGCGGCTTCTTCGCGCAAAGACGATTGTACCGCTCACAGTGTTCCCCTTAGCGCGGCTTGTGCCGAAAGAAGCCCGGGAGCGGCTCTTAGCTCCGGAGAGCATCGTACCTTCGTCTTTAGCGTCTTTTGTGGTCTACATCCTAGCAGAAAGCTTTTCCACTCTGTCTGGCAAGGAAAACCTGCGGGAGCACAGAAAACATCTCCCATCGTGTTCTGGACGTTGCACGGAGGTCTGCCAAGTGTTTGGCATGAAGGAAAAAAAAGCTGTCCAAAACAGCTTCCAATCGAATATTCATGTGATTGGAAACGTCAGGAAAGTGTAAGGTACTGTTTTCTATCAGTTGGCAAGTTGCGCACACAATCCCAGTGTTGTACAGCTTCCTTCTTCACCTTTCCGATGCTGCCGCTCTCTCCGGCTCCCGGAGCCGAAGAAGCGGCTTCTTCGCGCAAAGACGATTGTACCGCTCACAGTGCTCTCCTTAGCGCGGCTTCTGTCGAAAGAAGCCCGGGAGCGGCTCTTAGCTCCGGAGAGCATCGTACCTTCGTCTTTAGCGTCTTTTGTGGTCTACATCCTAGCAGAAAGCTTTTCCACTCTGTCTGTCAAGGAAAACCTGCGGGAGCACAGAAAACATCTCCCATCGTGTTCTGGACGTTGGACGGATTTCTGCCAAGTGTTTGACAAGAAGGAAAGAAAAGTTGTCCAAAACAGCGTCCAATATAATATTCATGTAATTGGAAATGTCAGGAAAGTGGTAAGGTATTGTTTTCTATCAGTTGGCAAGTTGCGCACACAATCCCAGTGTTGTACAGCTTCCTTCTTCACCTTTCCGATGCTGCCGCTCTCTCGGGCTCCCGGAGCTGAAGAAGTGGCTTCTTCGCGCAAAGAGTATCGTACCGCTCACAGTGCTCTACTTAGCGCGCATTGTGCCGAAAGAAGCCCGGGAGCGGCTCTTAGCTCCGGAGAGCATCGTACCTTCGTCTTTAGCGTCTTTTGTGGTCTACATCCTAGCAGAAAGCTTTTCCACTCTGTCTGGCAAGGAAAACCTGCGGGAGCACAGAAAACATCTCCCATCGTGTTCTGGACGTTGCACGGAGGTCTGCCAAGTCTTTGGCATGAAGGAAAGAAAAGCTGTCCAAAACAGCTTCCAATCAAATATTCATGTGATTGGAAACGTCAGGAAAGTGTAAGGTACTGTTTTCTATCAGTTGGCAAGTTGCGCACACAATCCCAGTGTTGTACAGCTTCCTTCTTCACCTTTCCGATGCTGCCGCTCTCTCCGGCTCCCGGAGCCGAAGAAGCGGCTTCTTCGCGCAAAGAGTATCGTACCGCTCACAGTGCTCTCCTTAGCGCGGCTTGTGCCGAAAGAAGCCCGGGAGCGGCTCTTAGCTCCGGAGAGCATCGTACCTTCGTCTTTAGCGTCTTTTGTGGTCTACATCCTAGCAGAAAGCTTTTCCACTCTGTCTGGCAAGGAAAACCTGCGGGAGCACAGAAAACATCTCCCATCGTGTTCTGGACGTTGCACGGAGGTCTGCCAAAGTGTTTGGCGTGAAGGAAAGAAAAGTTGTCCAAAACAGCCTCTTATCGAATATTCGTGTAATTGGAAACGTCAGGAAAGTGTAAGGTACTGTTTTCTATCAGTTGGCAAGCTGCGCACACAATCCCAGTGTTGTACAGCTTCCTTCTTTACCTTTCCGATGCTGCCGCTCTCTCCGGCTCCCGGAGCCGAAGAAGCGGCTTCTTCGCGCAAAGACGATTGTACCGCTCACAGTGCTCTCTTAGCGCCGCTTCTGCCGAAAGAAGCCCGGGAGCGGCTCTTAGCTCCGGAGAGCATCGTACCTTCGTCTTTAGCGTCTTTTGTGGTCTACATCCTAGCAGAAAGCTTTTCCACTCTGTCTGGCAAGGAAAACCTGCGGGAGCACAGAAAACATCTCCCATCGTGTTCTGGACGTTGCACGGAGGTCTGCCAAGTGTTTGACAAGAAGAAAAGAAAAGTTGTCCAAAACAGCTTCCAATCGAATATTCATGTGATTGGAAACGTCAGGAAAGTGTAAGGTACTGTTTTCTATCAGTTGGCAAGCTGCGCACACAATCCCAGTGTTGTACAGCTTCCTTCTTCACCTTTCCGATGCTGCCGCTCTCTCCGGCTCCCGGAGCCGAAGAAGCGGCTTCTTCGTGCAAAGACGATTGTACCGCTCACAGTGCTCTCCTTAGCGCGGCTTGTGCCGAAAGAAGCCCGGGAGCGGCTCTTAGCTCCGGAGAGCATCGTACCTTCGTCTTTAGCGTCTTTTGTGGTCTACATCCTAGCAGAAAGCTTTTCCACTCTGTCTGGCAAGGAAAACCTGCGGGAGCACAGAAAACATCTCCCATCGTGTTCTGGACGTTGCACGGAGGTCTGCCAAGTGTTTGACAAGAAGAAAAGGAAAGCTGTCCAAAACAGCTTCCAATCGAATATTGATGTGATTGGAAACGTCAGGAAAGTGTAAGGTACTGTTTTCTATCACTTGGCAAGCTGCGCACACAATCCCAGTGTTGTACAGCTTCCTTCTTCACCTTTCCGATGCTGCCGCTCTCTCCGGCTCCCGGAGCCGAAGAAGCGGCTTCTTCGCGCAAAGACGATTGTACCGCTCACAGTGATCTCCTTAGCTCGGCTTCTGCCGAAAGAAGCCCGGGAGCGGCTCTTAGCTCCGGAGAGCATCGTACCTTCGTCTTTAGCGTCTTTTGTGGTCTACATCCTAGCAGAAAGCTTTTCCACTCTGTCTGGCAAGGAAAACCTGCGGGAGCACAGAAACATCTCCCATCGTGTTCTGGACGTTGCACGGAGGTCTGCCAAGTTTTTGGCATGAAAGATAGGAAAGCTGTCCAAAACAGCTTCCAAACGAATATTCATGTGATTGGAAACGTCAGGAAAGTGTAAGGTACCATTTTCTATCAGTTGGCAAGTTGCGCACACAATCCCAGTGTTGTACAGCTTCCTTCTTCACCTTTCCGATGCTGCCGCTCTCTCCGGCTCCCGGAGCTGAAGAAGCGGCTTCTTCGCGCAAAGAGGATCGTACCGCTCACAGTGCTCTCCTTAGCACGGCTTGTGCCGAAAGAAGGCCGGGAGAGGCTCTTAGCTCCGGAGAGCATCGTACCTTCGTCTTTAGCGTCTTTTGTGGTCTACATCCTAGCAGAAAGCTTTTCCACTCTGTCTGGCAAGGAAAACCTGCGGGAGCACAGAAAACATCTCCCATCGTGTTCTGGACGTTGCACGGAGGTCTGACAAGTGTTTGGCATGAAGGAAAGAAAAGCTGTCCAAAACAGCATCCAATATAATATTCATGTAATTGGAAACGTCAGGAAAGTGTAAGGTACTGTTTTCTATCAGTTGGCAAGTTGCGCACACAATCCCAGTGTTGTACAGCTTCCTTCTTCACCTTTCCGATGCTGCCGCTCTCTCCGGCTCCCGGAGCCGAAGAAGCGGCTTCTTCGCGCAAAGACGATTGTACCGCTCACAGTGCTCTCCTTAGCGCACGTTGTGCCGAAAGAAGCCCGGGAGCGGCTCTTAGCTCCGGAGAGCATCGTACCTTCGTCTTTAGCGTCTTTTGTGGTCTACATCCTAGCAGAAAGCTTTTCCACTCTGTCTGGCAAGGAAAACCTGCGGGAGCACAGAAAACATCTCCCATCGTGTTCTGGACGTTGCACGGAGGTCTGCCAAGTGTTTGACAAGAAGAAAAGGAAAGCTGACCAAAACAGCTTCCAATCGAATATTCATGTGATTGGAAACGTCAGGAAAGTGTAAGGTACTGTTTTCTATCAGTTGGCAAGCTGCGCACACAATCCCAGTGCAATACAGCTTCCTTCTTCACCTTTCCGATGCTGCCGCTCTCTCCGGCTCCCGGAGCCGAAGAAGCGGCTTCTTCGCGCAAAGACGATTGTACCGCTCACAGTGTTCCCCTTAGCGCGGCTTGTGCCGAAAGAAGCCCGGGAGAGGCTCTTAGCTCCGGGGGCTCCGTACCTTGCAATTCAATTTTTTCGTCTCCACAAACCAACTGGTATACTTGCAGCAGTAGGGTGGGACTTTGAATTGGACTTTGTCCTTTTAGAGAGAAGCTAATGAAAAATTTTCACCGAAATCAGAGCAGGCTGTAAAACAAGGAATGTTTCATGGAAATACGCCAGCCTTATCCTCTCAGCCTTTCTTGTTTTGATTGGCCAAGAAAGAAATGTGTCAACTCGGTGTTCCTGGGTATCACATCAGTAACAGGTACTTCAGCTGCTGTACTTCTCTCCTGAAGTTAAGAACAGAATCCAAGGAATTGTGATTCCATGGTCTCAATTCACTCAATATGGTGCTGAAAAGGGAGTGGAAGGGGCACGGGTCAATTAACTTGAATGGCCTATGTAAATCAGCGGCCACTGTTTTTCTGAAGGCTTCAACAGGTTAGTTGCCTATGTTCTTCTTGGAATTGTTTTAATCTTTGGTCATGTTTTTCTTGGGATTCTTTTACCCTTTTCCCATTAGTGCAGCCTTTGCTCTCAAGGCTTTGCTGACATTTCCAGTATCTCGGTAGCCTGGAGAAGTGTTGTCTTGATTGATCACATCATTATTCCCTTCCAAGGGTTGTTTTCCTCAAGTCTCAGTTTGGCTGGTTTTCTGCTAGTTGATTGTCAGAGGGCAGCAGGTGTTTTGTAAGAGCAAGTACACAATGCCATAGCTTGCTTTTCTTTGGATTTGGCCTGTCTAGAAAATGGAATGACTGAACATCTCTGGGAGGCTTTTCTCTCCCCATCAGGTTTCACTGGAAGGAGGGCAGATGCAAATCGTCTACCTAAAGTCTTGGCACAGAAGAAAGTAGTGGTTTGCTGCTGCATAGAGCTAGAAGCTTACAAAAGGAAGGCCTTGGGCTGAGGCCCATTACTTTGGCTAAGTAGAAAAGGACTGTGGCAAGGTGAGGCAGCTGACTTCGAGGTAGATCAACAAGTTCTAGAAGCGTCGTGTGTTCACAGCGTGGTGCATGGTGGTTGGTTGAATTGTGTTTGTTATGGCTTAAAGCTATGGAAATGAGAAAGGCCTGAGTGTTTCAAAAGCCTGGTTTTTGCAAGAAAGCAGCTCTCCTTTGCATCTGCCTGGGGACTCTGCATCACCACGGACCCTCACTGCCACTTTGCCAAGGAGATGATCAGTAGGAATGTTGCAGAGCTGCTGTGTGCATCTGAATGGAATGGCAGAGAACGAAGCGCTGGACGTTTCTGGCTTTAGTACAATGCTGCTGCATTGGTGCCAGTTTAGTTGGTTTTTCCATCAGTGGCCTTTCTGTCTAGAAGTACACTGCCCAGAGTATTGGATGCCTTTTCCTTCCTGTTGTTTTCATACCTTCCTTCAGTTGAAAGGATGATACAACCTTGACATTTTGAAGATCCCTGCTAGGAAGCACTATGCCAGAGGAGTCATCGCTCCCTTTTCTTCTGCCTCCTTTGTCATTTTCAGAGACTCATTTCAAATTTCTGCTCATGTCAGGAAGAATACTGAGACTACTTAGCAGGGCTGACGCTCTCAGCTGCTTTCCTCTTTCCTACTGCTTCATACTGGATGTGACTTCAAGGCCTCGTTTTGTCATCTGCATTTTGCCGTCATCCAAAGCTAAATATTCCAGGCCTGTGAACACAAAAAGAACTCTTAGTCTTTTGCAAGAACTACCCCTAGGAGGACTTGTGTTCACTTTGATCTCTTCAGTGTTTCAGGAAAAAGGAGATTGTACTCTCTTCTTGTGTACTCTCTTCTTGTGCTCTCATTTCCCTCTCTCTGCCTTGCATGCCCCAGTTAATCTACTGGTGTGACTCATTTGGCATCATCTCACGGTGCAAATTCTGCATAGTTTCAAGTCCTTACAAATGCCAGTTGCCAAGGAGCCTATCTAAGCATTCAAGGGGCAAAGAATTGTAGGGCTGGCAAGTTCAGGTGCTGAAACTGTAAGTCATGCCATATCAAAGTGACAGAGCAAATCAATTGATCTAGGACTTTCAGCTGGACACCTCTGAGAATAGCTGCTTGTCAGCAATGACACAGCCATCTTCCTAGCTGGATTCCAGAGAGAGGAAAGGGACACCTTCAATGGTTAATATGTTTGGCATGAGAAAACAGCAAGAAATGTACTGCAAAATACTTGAGTCAGATCAAGTGCGTTTCTCTAGTGAGAATTTTGCACTTGTTCTTTCTTGTCTGTGCCTTTACTTTTCACAGAAGACAGGCGAGCATTTCATTAGTACTGTTCTTTTGTTTTCTTTTGTTGGCCTCCCTCTTTCCACCTGCAATTAACAAATTTGCCTTTCTTTACTGGCTTCTCTTTCTTTACTTCTACAAGTTGACATGAGGTCATCCAACCTTATCATCAATGTTCTCAGACAGTGGAGAGAAGTAGAAGGTACAGCTAAATGGATAAAAGAAACCCACAAAAATAGACAGGTTTTTACAGTCTTCTGTGAGAACATTAGGACACAAGATGTCTTTGAACTGAGTCATGCTCTATTGATTTAACTTTCAGTCCACTGGTTACTATTATTACACGTGTTTGGCCTTTAGTACAGAGCCTTGGAACTAATCCAGGCCAATACTTGGCTAATTTTGTTTTATTTCTAGTGAGGACTTTGTTTCTTAAGGAATAGTCCAGAGAAAGAGCGTCCACGGTACAGTTACAGGTCATAAATTCTGGTACAGTTTGTGCTGGTAATAGGTCTAGGAAAGAAAGGTTTGACATCTTTTTTGACTTTCAAATGGAACCATGATTTGAAAAACCTAAGAGTTGCGGCTCCCCCCCCACCCCACACCCCAAGTACTTCTCTTTGCAATATTACTCAGGGATTACACATCAAAGCCCACCCTGTAAAATACGTTGCAGATACTTTGCAAGAAGTGCAGCTTAGCAGCTAGAGATGATAACGTGGCTTAAATAACATGGTCTAAATATGTCTGTCTACGCAGACATACTCAACAAAGGTTACGATGGCTTAGCTCCTGTGCTCAAGTGAACGTGCATTTTAGAACTTCCCAAGAAGGTGAATTCAACCTCCTTCATTGCTCTCTGCTGGAGTCCCAAGAGAATTTCAGTCTGCTTTTTGTCATTTACAGCTGTCACTGCTTAGCTCTTGAACATGAGACTCCCTCATGACTGATGAAAGTTGTCTAGTTAAGAGTGGCTGAAAGACATGGTCTTGCTCTAGAAGGAGATGAGAAGGTTTCTGCAGTCTTTGTCATCTCTACTGCTTGTGATTTCTAGACAAAACCAGTGGGAAGTTTTCTGAAGGCAGTCCAGAAGCTGGCAATATGGACAGCTTACAGCCCAACACTTGCTGCAGTGCAACCATGGTGACACCAGAAAGGACTTCAAAAATTTAAAAGGGCAAACAAAGCAGTTGGAAGGAAAAGAACATGAACCATTATTCCATTTTTCTCATCTATCTTTCTTTAAATCATCATTTTCGTGCAGTTTGGCGGCTTGCGTTGGTATCCCACCAAAGGAATCTGAGACAGAGTAAGCTTTTGAATGGAGTAGAAGTGAGAAACGCAGGCCAAGTTGCCTTTTTTGCCATCAAATACCAGTTAGGCTTGAACTACCCTCTGCTTAAGGTGCTTAGCTTACACTAAGAATTGATGAGCACATTTTGATGGGAGCAAATTTTACTGTCACGATGACTGAGTAAATTTTGCTGTCACGCAGAATTTTACTGTCGTCTGAATAGCAATGTTTGTGTCAAAATAGTATTTTGTCTCCTGTATCTGCAGCAGGTAAGCCTTTTGCTGTCAGCAGTGTTGCTTAAGCTTTCATGTCATATCCCTCTTCACATCCATCTTCTGCTTAAGGCTTATTAATCTACTTTAGAATTGGCAGGTGGAATAAGACTACTTTTCCTTTTTGAAAGCTCATGTCATTTGACCTACTTACAGCAAATAATTCATTAATTGCAAGTCCCCAGCTAGCATCTTTTCGGCATATTCTAACCTTCTAAAGAAGTAACAAAAGCACTCTCCAATACTTGACTTTCATATCACAGTGGGAACGCTGGTCCTGTTTGCAAGAAACAATCATGGGTATGGTAAAACAAAAGGAGGGCTTAGAGTTTTCTCTGTTAACCTATAGTGAGCTTGGATTTTGCAATATGCATGAAGTTAATTAACACTGTTATATAAAGTGGCTGATTTAATCAATAAATTGGAGTCAATGCTGATAAACGACAAGGTGGGTTGGCTTCCCTTCGCTTTCAACACAGTGCCAATTCGGGCTGGTTTGATAGGACTAAGTGGCTGCTGCAATCTGCCATCCAGAAGCGGGGCAGGTGAGTTTTGTTTGCAAGGGAAAAGGGCCATGGTTTGTGTTTGGGGGCCTGTGACTGAGAGTGCCGGCTGACTCCTGAAATTCTTTGATATGCAGGATGATTCCCAGACGCAAGGTGGAAACGCTGCCAAGTCGGGCTGGATTGAAATTACCCAGGGACTCCTGCAATCTGCCATCGAGAAGCAGGGCAGGTGAGTGTTGTTTGCCAGGGAAAAGGGCCGTGGATTGTGTTTGGGGGCCTGTGGCTGGGAGAGGCCGGCTGGCTCCTGAAAATCCACGATACGCAGGATGTTTCTCAGACCCAAGGTAGCAACATTGCCAAGTCGGGCTGGTTTGATAGTACCAAGTCGCTCCTGCAATCTGCCATCCAGAAGCAGGGCAGGTGACTTTTCTTTGCCAGGGAAAAGGGCCGAGGTTTGTGTTTGGGGGCCTGTGGCCAAGAGTGTCTTGCTGGCTCCTGAAAATCCATGATATGCAGGATTGTCGAAGGAAGGAGACCCAGACATCCGTTGATCATCATAGGCCCAATTTTATTGATCAGTACGGCGGGTTAAATACAGTTAATAATAAGCTTCATACATATTGCAAAAGTTGAGCTCAGGATTGGTCAGCTTACATATCAGCATCTACGCCTACTTCTACATTCCTATGGTTCTACTTTTGATACTTTTCACATATTCTCAGGATATATTCAGGAATATCTCTACTCCCTTTCCTCATGTTGCAGCAAGGTCACTGCTGACCTTTCCTTTTAGCTTGCTGACTGCTGGCTTTTCTCTTTCAGCTTAACCAGCGGCATTATTTCAGCGTGGCCTTTCTCAGCTAACCAATTATTAATAAATCTCTCCACATTTCCCCCGTTTTCTTCTTGCGCAAGGAGATTAGTTTGCCATGTTTTTGCTATTGTACGGCTAACCATGTTTTGAATACAGTTAAAGATACAAGGCAAAATAAGCAAAAACAGTAAGATTACATCCAGCAGGCCTATAGCATAGATCACAAGGTTCCTCAGCCACGGTCCAAGTCCTAAGCCTTTAAGCCATTCGTCAATTCCTAAACCGTCTTCTTCCTTAAGTTTGTGAAGTCCCTGTTGCAATTCTTTTATCTTAGAGTGAATGGACACCGAATGATCAGACAGATTCATGCAACACATTCCCTCAAACTCTTCACATCCATGCCCTTGTGCTAAGAGCAAAAAATCTACAGCAGCTCTATTCTGCAAAACAGCATGGTTAACACTTTGCACATCTGCAGTTAGCATGTCTAGAATTTGTGATGTCTTGTTCAGCTCATCCCTTGCCCAGCATCCTAATTGTTTTGCTAAATTCATAGCTTTATTGGCAGATCCTCCTGGCAAGATAGTTGAAACCACCACCTGTTTGAATGTGCCCCAAAACCGTGGATCTCCTATCTTGCTGCAGTCTAAGTCATGTATGCTACGTTTTTTCCTGTTTGAATTTTGACTCAGCTGCATTAGCAAGGACACATTAGGATGAAACAGTGACAATTTTCCCAAATAACAGGGTCCACCCTGTGGTTTAGCTGGTATGCCATTCCATGCCCTGTCTCCACAAATCAAAAATATTCCTGTGGGTAATTTCATTGGTGCTGTGATATTTGTGCTGTTACATTGATTGTAATGCTGTGGAGAGAATTCACTCACATTCAGGGATGAATCTAGGGTGGCCCATGTTTCTTTAGGTTGGTTTAAATTCTGAGCACCCAAAAGTCTGAAGCTAAACCATCCACCAGCTGTAGTGTTAGATACGCTGGCATTTGTACTTCCAAAAAGATCCAATTCCTCAGGAGGAGAATGCAAAGAGGTGTTAAGTGATTGGATTAGTAAGCATTGACGATAGCCATCACTCTGACCTGCAGTATACCCTTGTTGCACTGGCAATGTGATGTTTGACATGTTAGACATACATAAGGTTTGGTTGTTTATCAAACTGCAAAATTCTCCAGGAGACCACACCGGAAGTCCCACCAGGCATGTTCGAAATGGGTTAGTGACTCCTCCAAGACTAAGACAAAGTGATGATTGGTTAGTTTGATTAGCAAGTGTCACCCATAAATTTTCCCTTGGTTGACTAAAGTGTGTTATTCCTACTGCTTCACTTGCTACAGCATTGAGCAGTATAACAAGAACAAACCTCATTTTTCTTTCTGCTTGCTTTGCTTCTCCCCTTCTTCCTTCTGCTTGCGTTGTTTTTCCTTTCTTCACTGTCTTTTCCCTGGTTTGTTAGATTGTCTATTGTAAGGCTGAGTTAATTTTTGAATATACTGATCTAATTCTAAATCAGCATCCTTGCTCACAGGTATAGCATGAGATAAGTTTGAAGGCAAATCAGCTTTACAGCGAGCTGCTATGATGCGTGAAGCTTTAGTAATTTCAAATACTCTAAGGTTTTCCTGCAACTTCCACCTAAGATATGCTATAATCACTTGTTCTGCACTCTCAAAAAGCTGTAATCCTGTCCGTCCTGGCAGGCCAGTACTTTGTTCAAGAGCTCTAACCCAGAAATAATTTCGAATCCACTTTCCAGAACAAGGTTTACACCATAAATAATCTACTGACCTCTGTGAATACCAATAAACCTGATTACAATCTGCACAATGCAAAGCTACCCATGCATAGCATTTATCATTATCCCTTTTGCAAACGTAACAAGGAAGTGAATATAAGTAAGGACCAGTATGAAATTGTGGTTCTTCAATCCAAAGCAACCAATTCAATGGTGGTGATCGCAAAGCCTCTTCTGCCTTTTTACTGTATGAGGCTAACAGCTCAAGGTCTCTCTTTAACACAAGGTGTATCTTATTTCGTAATCGTAGTTCTTGTTCGTTATCCTCCTCAACAACTATATCTTCCCGAGGGTCCCACAACTGTAGAAGTGTTCTAATCATAGAAAATTAATTAGCAATCACTGATACCCTTATTCAAATGAGACCCTTCCCCTTTTGCCTTCTTTTTCTTATCTGTCTTTAATCTTGCTGCTCCTGATCTCACTGGTCCTGCCACTTGCAAACTCAATTTTTGCAACTTGTCAATGCAGCAATCTAATGCTCTATCAGGATCCCCTTTGAAGGGTCCTACAATTGAATGCTGTGTTAAAGGCACTAATTTCCTACACCTTATAGAAACTATACGTGATTTACTTTGAACCTTAATTCTATTCACAATACATTGTAGTTCCCATCGATAATAAGCAAGAATTTTCTGTTCAGGAGACTCATAAAGATTTAAAGCTATATATGCATTTTGCCCTGTTTGTCTCCTTAATTCATCTTGCCAACTTTTACCCCACGTGTGTTCTTGTTTACAAGTATGACACCACAAATCCCACAATAGTGATTGTTCTATCCAAAAAGTTCTTTCACAACCCCCACAACGTAGAGCTATCCAGGCAGCACAATGTGGATTGTAACAGTCAAGGCAATGTAGTTTCGCTGGATTCGTTAAATGAAAAGTTGATAATGAGTCAATAAAACCAATCAGCTCCTGGGCTGTCCGATAGTGACGTGTCAGTGCTCTGTCCAACGCTTCCGAGTACCCCTTCAATTGTAACAGTAGTGGCTGTAGGACTAGAAGCAGTTTCTTCCCCAGTCGCTCCCTGTCCTCCTCCGTGAGGCGATCCACCAGAGGCTGCATCAAAGACAGGTTTAGTCCACTTAGCAGGCACCCACAAAGGCCCTGTAGGTGAGGAAACACAAAGATACCCCCGACCCCAATATAATACTTTTGCAGGTTTTTCCCATAATCCTGTACTCGGGTTCTTATACTTAACCCAGACCTCTGTTTCCTTAGTATTTTCCTGACCTGACCTCGGATGATGTTTCATTGCAGGGGGGGTATCATCTTCCCCAAAAATGCATAAATGGTTAATCACATACAAAACCTTAGACAAACATGCCTGTGGATCTGCCAAATCTTGATGTTTTTCAATATACTGCTTAAGGGTACTGTTTGCTCTTTCCACTATTGCCTGTCCAGTAGGAGAGTGTGGAATACCTGTCACGTGCTTAACAGACCACTGATTCAAAAATTTCCGAACCCTAGCACTTACATAAGCTGGACCATTATCGGTTTTAATACTCTTTGGAACTCCCATAACAGCGAAACAACTTAACAGGTGTCTGATAACATGTGTAGCTTTCTCCCCTGCCTGAGCCGTAGCCCATATGTAATGACTATATGTATCTATGGTGACGTGCACATGCTTGACTTTACCAAATCTGGCTATGTGTGTAACATCCATTTGCCATTTCTCATTTATTTCTAAACCTCGAGGATTAACCCCGATGCCTAGACCTATCCCACCATTATGATAACTACATGTTGGACATGCTCTGACAATGGCCTTGGCTTCTGACAAACTCAGCTCAAAGTGTTTTGCTAAACCTCTTGCATTTTGATGATATCTACTATGTGCTTCTCTGGCCAACGTGTGCTTGTCAATAGGACAAGAATTATCAATGGGTAGGGTAACCAATTTATCTGCACGTTCATTCCCTTCTCCTAAACCTTCAGACCATTTATGACTCCTAATATGAATCACAGAATATGCTGCATTTCTTTCTCGTAAAGCCTTCCTTAACTGTATCAGTAACTCATACAATCGTTTATTATTCACTTCCTTAATTGTTGCTTCCTCTATTCGTTTGGCTACTCCTGCAACGTACATAGAGTCTGTGACCACATTTAAAGGCTCCTGTAAGTTGGATACCGCCCATACTACTGCTAGCAATTCCAAAGTTTGTAAGCTATCTGCAGGGTCTGCTGTGAGGAGTTGATGCTTCCATTGTCCCTTTTCTTGCCAGGTAACAGCAGCACGCCTTGATTTCTTTCCTGCATCTGTAAAAGCTGTAATAGCTCCTTCTATGGGGCATTCTTCTCTCAAAGGTCGAGTAATCCAGTTCCATTCTGTCATCCATTGCAAAACTCTAGGCACTAATTTACTAGTCTCTACTTTAGCAGGTGACATTAATAATGCTTCTTGTAAATTCTTTGAATTAATCAAGTACCAGTCCAAGGTTTCTTTTTCCATAGGCAATCTAATAGTAGCAGGTTCTCTACCATCCACTTCAAGAATTCTGAGACGCCCCTTTTTGATTAATGCAGCCAATTGTTCAATTTTTGAAGATATTGTTTTCTTATGCTGTAGTGGTGGTGATAACCATTCCAACACCCGTATCTCCCCCGTTTTCTTTTGCAACTGAGAGAGAGCACCAAGCAAGTGGCAAGGGCTATTCCAGATAGTAAGGTCGATGGGGTGGTCGAGTTGTCGACGAGACACATACCCTTGCTGTACACAGTTACCAATTTGCTGCAAGGCAAGATGATACTCCTTTGTCAGGTGTACAGGAGTAGTAGGGTCCACGCCTCTCAACAAAGGCCGTAGGGTTTCTAATAAATGATTTGGTATTCCCACAATAGGCTTCAGCCACTGTAAGTCTCCCAGCAACTTCTGTGCATCATGTAAAGTTTTAATGTCCAATTGTAATTCCAATTTTTGTGGTATTACTATTTGATCCATCAGAGTCCATCCCAAATATTTCCAGGGCTTTGTAGTCTGAATTTTCTCTGCAGCAATAACAAGTGAATATGCAGCAAGAGTATTTTTAATGGTTTCAATCTGTAAAGAGGAGAATGGCTGTTGTTGTGCAAACAAAATATCGTCCATGTAATGATATATTATAGTTGCTGGCCATTTGCGACGTAGTGGCTGTAAAGCAGCATCAACATAAAGCTGACATAAAGTGGGAGAGTTGCGCATGCCCTGCGGAAGAGATGTCCATTCAAATCTTTTATCCGGTTCTCCACGATTTATTGCTGGTAAAGTGAAAGCAAATCTCTTCATGTCATCAGGATGTAGGCCAATAGTGAAAAAACAATCCTTTAGGTCAATAATTAAAAGTGGCCAGTGTTCTGGAATCATAGCTGGATTTGGAAGACCAGGCTGTAAAGCTCCCATTGGTTCCATTTGGTCATTCACAGCCCTCAAATCGTGTATCAAACGATATTTCCCTGATTTCTTTTTGATTACAAAAATAGGTGTATTCCAAGGGCTTGTAGATAGTCGTAGGTGCCCTTTTGTATATTGTTCCTGTACCAATTCATGGGCATGCATAAGACTCTCCCCTTTTAATGGCCATTGCTTAACCACCACCGGTGTATCTGTTTTCCAGGTGAGTGGAATGGGGAAAGTCCAAGCAATGGCAATTACCCCAAAGGGTGTTGATTAGTTAACACCACTCCCAATTGTGTTAAAATGTCCCTTCCAATTAAACAAGAAACTGTAGGAGGCAGTTGAACAATTGAAAACACAGCAGATATTTGTTGATTCTCAATACACACAGACAAAGGCGGCGACCTGCTTGCCAGTGTAAATCCTCCCACTCCTGTGAGCATGTTTGATGAGGGAAATAGAGGCCAGTGTTGTGGCCATGCTTCTGGAGAAATAATACTGGTATCTGCTCCTGTATCCAATAATCCATAAAGGGTTATGCTTTGATGCCCATAAGTAATTCCAACCTTTTGCTTTGGTCTATTTTGTAAATCCACAGTTAAAAGTGTAACACCAGTAGAGCCAAAACCTTTTTCATCCCGTGTTTGTCCAGTAAGTGATTGTATTCCTGATGTCATTTGTGACAGTGGTACCAATTGTGCAATGCGTTGTCCTTTTGTAATTTTAATCGGAGGATAAAGGGTGTAAGCCATGATTTGTATTTCCCCAGTAAAGTCTGCATCGATAACACCAGGCAAAACAAATAATCCCAACATAGTTATAGAAGAACGTCCCAGCAATAATGCTCCACATGTTTGTCCATTTAATATAAGAGGGCCCTTTACTCCAGTGGGTATCCTCTCAGGCCGATTCGTCATTAGTGTGACGTCTACTGCTGCTGATAAGTCCAAGCCGAGGCTCCCTGTTGTTGCGGGTTGCAGACAGGAGGTAGCAGCGATGTTACGGCAGCAGCTGGTGTCTCCGATGACACGGTGGCAACTTGTGTCTGTCCCTCATTGCCGCATCGGTAACACTTGATGAATGGTCTCGAGCCTCCTTACGTGACCACCAGTGAGCCGCTTCGGAGAGGAGCAAGAGCAGCTAACACCTGATTTTGAGTAGACTATGCTTTTGCAACCCTAATCCTAATTCCTTTTTAAGGCTTCTACTATAAATGCCTGTGAAGCTGTTGGCATTAATGCCATTCACTCTAATGCTTCCTCAATAGCCCAATTTGCCCCTAAAGTAGCTAGCACTCTTTGGGTTGCTGGATTGCTATTTTGCAAGGCACACTACTTCAATAGGGCCCTGCAACACCAGCCCGATCTATAGCAGTAGCTGCTCTATCGATAAAATTTCCAAATGATTCTTCTCTACCTTGTTTAATGCCCATATAAACCGGTAACCCTCCTGGCTCTTTAACCATGTCTATTGCAGCACTCTAACCACATAGACTCCCTAAGTTTATCTTCTCCCGATATCATCTGTTCCTCTGTACGTAAAAATGCCTCTAAGCCCATCAGCTCCTTTACTGTCACCCCCTGTAGTGGGTCTCCCTGGGCTCCTTGTACAGCAACCGATTCGTTCACCAACGCTTGCCAATGGGCATTAAATAGTAACTGCTGATGCTGAGTAAATATCAACCGAACTATTCCTCTTAAATCATTAGGACATAAAACCTGAGTATTAAAAAGATAATCTAGCATTTGCTTAACAGGTTCACTTTTTACTCCAAACTGACTAACCGTAGAACGTAGCTGAGTTAACAGCTTCCAATCTAAGGGAGTATATTCTGCTATATTATGCGTAAGGTTCCCCTGTGCATCATAGTGTGGTGTGTATGTAACTGGGCATGCAAGACTAGAAGCTATTTCCACCGCCTCACCATCCCCCATTTGCATTACTTCTCTCGCCAAAGCAGCCCAAGCTTCCCTCCTCTGTTTAGCCATCTCCCCCCATGGATCACGGTGTGCCCCTGGGATGGGATCTGGCTCTTTAAGGGTGCTATGCTGCTGGCGCTTCGGTGCAGGCACCGAGTTTTTGCACGGGGAAGGCAGTGAAGCAGAGGCTGGCTCGCGCGGGGGAAGCAGGGGAAGCAGCCCCCCCGCTGGAGCTGACAGTGAAACCGGAGCCGGCTCGAGCTGAGACGGCCCGCGGGGGGCAATCAGCCCCCCCGCTGGAGCTGTAACCGGAGCCGGCTCAAGCTGAGACGGCCCGCGGGGGGCAATCAGCCCCCCCGCCGAAGCTGTAACCGGAGCCGGCTCATTGAGGGGAAGCGGCGGAGGCAAGGCTGACGGCGGAGGCGAAGCTGGCTCGCTCCCACTCCCACCGTCCGACCCGCCCGAAGCCGGTAGCGGAGGCAAAGCTGGCTTGCTCACACCCCCACCATCCGACCCGCCCGAAGCCGGTAGCGGAGGCAAAGCTGGTTTGCTCTTACCCCCACCATCCGACTCGCCCTCCCCCTCAGACAGGAAAGGTGCAGACGGTTCCACTGCGCCTATAGGAAAATCTTCCACACTACTTTCCTGGGGACCCTTAGGCATAAGTATCTTAGTTACAGAAGGTGCCAGGGGATCATCCTCACGACCATACCCTATATTCCTCCTATGAGCTTCTGTTGCCCTTTCTGCTGCCTTTCTCTCAGAGACCTGCTGCAGTAACGTGTTATACACCACCCGCCATAACTTCCCGAATTTCTTTGCTGACTTATCATCGTCCAACACTGTATCCCACAATATTTCCCCAAACTTCTTCCACTCTGCTAGCTCATGAACTGTATGAGGGTTAGAAAAAATACCCTTAGCATGGCCATAGGCTAATAACCCTGGTAACTCCTTTTTTAAATCTATCCCCTTTATCCCACGCCGCTCTAAATAGGCGGTAAATAAATCATATGCCGCTTGCCTATCCATACCTATTAATCAGCGCGCGCTGTTGCAGCTCTCCAGGCTCCCGCGGCACGTATTGGCTTAAGTCCACCGTTGTGAACCTTAAGGGTGCTTCAAATTCCGGCACCGTCCCTGCTGCAGGGGGACCCAAACCCAACTTCCCGACCGTGGCGTAATCCCTTTTTCTTTTAATCCGAGAAAAAGGGTAGAGATTCGGTTATGCCCGCATTCTCCACCATTTGTTGAAGGAAGGAGACCCAGACATCCGTTGATCATCATAGGCCCAATTTTATTGATCAGTACGGCGGGTTAAATACAGTTAATAATAAGCTTCATACATATTGCAAAAGTTGAGCTCAGGATTGGTCAGCTTACATATCAGCATCTACGCCTACTTCTACATTCCTATGGTACTACTTTTGATACTTTTCACATATTCTCAGGATATATTCAGGAATATCTCTACTCCCTTTCCTCATGTTGCAGCAAGGTCACTGCTGACCTTTCCTTTTAGCTTGCTGACTGCTGGCTTTTCTCTTTCAGCTTAACCAGCGGCATTATTTCAGCGTGGCCTTTCTCAGCTAACCAATTATTAATAAATCTCTCCATACAGGATGGTTCCCAGACGCAAGGTGGCACCAGTGCCAAGTCGGGCTGGTTTGATATTACCAAGTGGCTCCTGCAATGTGCCATGCAGAAGCGGGGCAGATGAGTTTTTTTGGCCAGGTAAGAGGGCCGAGGTCTGTGTTTAAAGGCCTGTGGCTGGGAGTGGCCGGCTGGCTCCTGAAAATCCACGATACGCAGGATGGTTCCCAGACCCAAGGTGGCACCAGTGCCAAGTCGGGCTGGTTTGATAGTACCAAGTGGCTCCTGCAATCTGCCATGATCACATGAAGAAATACTTTCTGGCGTCCGGACTGGGCCATATGCTCTTTCTTCTCTCAACTTCTCCATCACCTCTCATCTGTTTCACATGCGCTATCTTCAAGGTCCACAGGCTACTTTTCACAGCATCTTCAGGCCTGATGCAGTAAGAATGATGAATAGAACAGAGTTGGGTCTATTTTCCAGTTTGGATAAAATGCTTTCTGCACACAAATCCAAGGAGAAGGTGCTGCCCCGATGCCCAGAAAAACTTTCACTCCTGCTAGTGTTCTACGTCAACCACAACTTAGTCTGAAAGAAAAGCTTTTTCTCTGAGAGCATCTGAGAGGTTTGCAGGAAGCACTGATATCTGACATATGCAATTTTGAAGAGGAGAGGAAAAAGAAAATGGCAAGAAGTTTTTAATTTTAGTGGTTTCAATTTTAATTTCCGTGCACTTTTTCAAAACTTGTCAGCTCAAATGCCCATCAACATCTTTTAGTCATCTGTAAGTCAGTATTCATCTAAAATGTGCTTCAAATCAAAAGAATTTCAAATTTGCACTCCAAGTTTCTATGCCTAGATTTATGATTTCCTACACATATTAGATGAAAGGAAGGCCTTTTTTACTGTGGGAGTGCTGGAACACTGGGACAGGTTGCCCAGAGAAGTTGTGGGTGTCCCATCCCTGAAAGTATTCAAGGTCAGCTTGGACGGGGCTTGGAGCAGCAACAAAGGAGAAGCTTGATGGTAGAGAAACAAAGTTGGACTATAGAAGAAACTGGGATTGAAGTATAGGAGCAAGTTTTCTCTCAGCTCTTGGGGTAAATTCAAAGTTGTACAAAATGACATTTATCTGTGATTTTCACTACTGTAACAGAAAGGTTCATGAAAACTGTACAGAAGATAGCAAATTTTAAAAGAGATAAGAATTACAGCATAAAATCCATGGGATGGGTTACAACATGAGACACTGTCTAAGAGAAAATCTCTGTGTTTCAGCACTTCATCATGGTAAGATTTCATGAAGTGCCAAAGAAGGCGGCAAAATATCATTCGGGACATTATTTACTGGAGTTCAGCCTGGCCATTAGTAGGAACTGGGTTTGACCACATCATGTAGATATACCACACACACTTTCCCTTCACTGAAAAGCTACTGTTTACAACGAAGAAGCAATTGACGATCAAAATTGATTGAAAGCATCTTAAACATGTCAAGTATTTCATTGTAGATGATCTGTGATCCAAATGCTTCTTCCACCTTCGAGAGGGACAGAACAATTCTTCCATATCATGATGGTTTAAAATTGTATCAACCAATGTTTTCTGCTGAAAAGATAGCATCTATTTTTTTCTATTTTTGGAAGAAAATATTCCTAGACATACAACAGGTGAGAACTAAGTAATTTTAAAGAAGCAAATGACATGAAAATATTCTGTAAATAGAATGAAATGAAAAGCTGTGTTTTAAATAGGAGCTAAATATGAAACAGAATTTCTGTACCAGGCATTTGAATTACTGCACCAGCTCTTTTGCCCATCAAGAGAGGCATTGAGCATTTCAGTCTTTTCCAAGGTGTTCATGATCTGCTATGCTGATCTCTGTGTGTGCCTAGGTGTGTGTGGAAGGGGGGGCATGTGAAGGGGAGTGTGTATGTTTGCTTTACAATTGTTGTGGCAGATTCATGCCTCAGCTCCACATTTTGTTTTAGAAAGGTCACACAGAGTGGATATGAAGTTTACTATCAACAAGAGATCAATTCCCAAATCATCCATTTGACTCTACCTTATAAATCATGTGCTTTGTTGCATATTCTATCAAATCTACTTTCAAGCCAGATGGAGGCAGGAGGATGTGGGAATCCCTCCACCATCTTGCAACTTTTATGCAAGTAGGTTTTCAAGAAAATCATCATTTCTCTTTGAAATATGCTCTGGAACAGGCATGATGGTAGTGTCAACCTGCTGGAGTTTTTGTTGCTGGAAGAAGTTGTACAAAAGGATTGGTTTTTACATTGACCGGTTACTGAATCAAGCGCAGGAATACATTGGAAATTCAACTGGAGCCTCCTTTTCCCAGCAGACCACTTCTAGAACGAGCTTGTACAATGAAGCTGACGCTTCTGCTCTCTTTTTGTTTCTTTCCTATTTTTCTTGGCTTCTTTGCCACTCTCTAGACAATTTGTGAACTCTTTTCCCAACTCAAATGGTTTCAATAGTCTGATTGTGATCATACATTTTTACAAGGAATTTTTAAAATCTTTCCTCGAGTTAAGAAAGTCAAGGACTTAGGTCTTTTTCTTCCCTTATAATATTGCAATGAAATTGATAAATAAAGACCAACTCTTTCTTTTTGTTTTTAACCCAAGCAGATAATTCCCATCCATTCATCCATTTGGTGGACCAATAGTTACCATGCTGATGGAAGTTGTCACTTCTTAACAATAGACATTCTGTGACTATGTTGACAGCACTTTGGGTGAAGATCCTAACTGGTCTTGGATACACATAGGGAGAAATTTGCTCAGCCAGTGTCAGTCTTAAGCATGCGTATCAGAAGATCTTTCTAGAGCTGGGAATTTTCCCATGAAAGGGATTCAGTTAGGGAAGAGACACTCGTCCCAGAGTTTTACATTCTTCTTGAAGACGGCTTAAGGAGCTTAGATGCCGTGTCCATTTGGATCTCTGTCTTCACAGAACTTTGTCATGCAAGTGCTTGAAATGCATCTTGAAGAGAATTCACTAGCACAGAATGAATGAGAGTGGAAGGGGTTGGTGGGGCTAACCAGGCCCAACCCCCCTGCCTAAACCAGGATACCTAGAGCCTCTTGCCCAGGAGTCTATCTGGGTGTACTTTTAATGTCTTCAAAGATCCAGGCTCCACAATCTTTCTGGGCAGCCTGTGCCGTGGTTCAGTCACCCTCACAGTAAAGAATCATTTGCTGATGGTCAATGGCAATCTCCTGTATTTCAGAGAGTGCCCACTGCCTCTTGTTTTTTCACTCAGCATCACTGAAAAGACCCTGGTTCCCTCCCCTTTGCACTATTGCTTCCATATGGATGCGTGCTGCCATCTAGAGATATGTCAAAAACCTCCCTGAAGCCCAGGCAGATAATATTCCCTTCATCTACCAGTCAAGTTGATTCACCAGAGGAGTTTAAAGTGATGTTCAGCATGAAATTCCCCTGAAAAATCATGCTAACTACATTATTTTGTCGTCTTGCATGTGGCTGGCAAGATTTTCCAGGAAGAGCTGCTTCATCAACTTCCTGGGGATAAAAAGGAGGCTGGCTGGTTTGTACTATTCCGAGTCCTCCTAATTGCCTTTTATAGAGATGGGTGTCATTTCCTCTCATCCAGTCTTTAGACTCTCTTGTCGTCTACATCTTAGCAAAAAGCTTTTCCACTACATGTTCATGTGATTGGAAACGTCAGGAAAGTGTAAGGTACTGTTTTCTATCAGTTGGCAAGTTGCGCACACAATCCCAGTGTTGTACAGCTTCCTTCTTCACCTTTCCGATGCTGCCGCTCTCTCCGGCTCCCGGAGCCGAAGAAGCGGCTTCTTCGCGCAAAGATGATTGTACCGCTCACAGTGCTCTCTTAGCGCCGCTTCTGCCGAAAGAAGCCCGGGAGCGGCTCTTAGCTCCGGAGAGCATCGTACCTTCGTCTTTAGCGTCTTTTGTGGTCTACATCCTAGCAGAAAGCTTTTCCACTCTGTCTGGCAAGGAAAACCTGCGGGAGCACAGAAAACATCTCCCATCGTCTTCTGGACGTTGCACGGAGGTCTGCCAAGTGTTTGGCATGAAGGAAAGAAAAGTTGTCCAAAACAGCTTCCAATCGAAGATTCATGTGATTGGAAACGTCAGGAAAGTGTAAGGTACTGTTTTCTATCAGTTGGCAAGCTGCGCACACAATCCCAGTGTTGTACAGCTTCCTTCTTCACCTTTCCGATGCTGCCGCTCTCTCCGGCTCCCAGAGCCGAAGAAGCGGCTTCTTCGCGCAAAGACGATTGTACCGCTCACAGTGCTCTCTTAGCGCCGCTTCTGCCGAAAGAAGCCCGGGAGCGGCTCTTAGCTCCGGAGAGCATCGTACCTTCGTCTTTAGCGTCTTTTGTGGTCTACATCCTAGCAGAAAGCTTTTCCACTCTGTCTGGCAAGGAAAACCTGCGGGAGCACAGAAAACATCTCCCATCGTCTTCTGGACGTTGCACGGAGGTCTGCCAAGTGTTTGGCATGAAGGAAAGAAAAGTTGTCCAAAACAGCTTCCAATCGAATATTCATGTGATTGGAAACGTCAGGAAAGTGTAAGGTACTGTTTTCTATCAGTTGGCAAGCTGCGCACACAATCCCAGTGTTGTACAGCTTCCTTCTTCACCTTTCCGATGCTGCCGCTCTCTCCGGCTCCCGGAGCCGAAGAAGCGGCTTCTTCGCGCAAAGACGATTGTACCACTCACAGTGCTCTCTTAGCGCCGCTTCTGCCGAAAGAAGCCCGGGAGCGGCGCTTAGCTCCGGAGAGCATCGTACCTTCGTCTTTAGCGTCTTTTGTGGTCTACATCCTAGCAGAAAGCTTTTCCACTCTGTCTGGCAAGGAAAACCTGCGCGAGCACAGAAAACATCTCCCATCGTCTTCTGGACGTTGCACGGAGGTCTGCCAAGTGTTTGGCATGAAGGAAAGAAAAGTTGTCCAAAACAGCTTCCAATCGAAGATTCATGTGATTGGAAACGTCAGGAAAGTGTAAGGTACTGTTTTCTATCAGTTGGCAAGCTGCGCACACAATCCCAGTGTTGTACAGCTTCCTTCTTCACCTTTCCGATGCTGCCGCTCTCTCCGGCTCCCGGAGCCGAAGAAGCGGCTTCTTCGCGCAAAGACGATTGTACCGCTCACAGTGCTCTCTTAGCGCCGCTTCTGCCGAAAGACGCCCCGAGCGCCTCTTAGCTCCGGGGGCTCTGTACCTTCCAATTCAATTTTTTCGTCTCCACAAACCAAATGTTATACTTGCAGCAGTAGGGCGGGACGTTGAATTGGACTTTCTCCTTTTAGAGAGAAGCTAATGAAAAAGTTTCACCGGAATCAGAGCAGGCTGTAAAACTAGAAATGTGTCATGGAAATAAGCCAGCCTTATCCTCTTAGCCTTGCTTGTTGTGATTGGCCAAGAAAGAAATGTGTCAACTCGGTGTTCCTGGGTATCACATCAGTAACAGGTACTTCAGCTGCTGTACTTCTCTCCTGAAGTTAAGAACAGAATCCAAGGAATTGTGATTCCATGGTCTCAATTCACTCAATATGGTGCCGAAAAGGGAGTGGAAGGGGCACGGGTCAATTAACTTGAATGGCCTATGTAAATCAGCGGCCACTGTTTTTCTGAAGGCTTCAACAGGTTAGTTGCCTATGTTCTTCTTGGAATTGTTTTAATCTTTGGTCATGTTTTTCTTGGGATTCTTTTACCCTTTTCCCATTAGTGCAGCCTTTGCTCTCAAGGCTTTGCTGACATTTCCAGTATCTCGGTAGCCTGGAGAAGTGTTGTCTTGATTGATCACATCATTATTCCCTTCCAAGGGTTGTTTTCCTCAAGTCTCAGTTTGGCTGGTTTTCTGCTAGTTGATTGTCAGAGGGCAGCAGGTGTTTTGTAAGAGCAAGTACACAATGCCATAGCTTGCTTTTCTTTGGATTTGGCCTGTCTAGAAAATGGAATGACTGAACATCTCTGGGAGGCTTTTCTCTCCCCATCAGGTTTCACTGGAAGGAGGGCAGATGCAAATCGTCTACCTAAAGTCTTGGCACGGAAGAAAGTAGTGGTTTGCTGCTGCATAGAGCTAGAAGCTTACAAAAGGAAGGCCTTGGGCTGAGGCCCATTACTTTGGCTAAGTAGAAAAGGACTGTGGGAAGGTGAGGCTGCTGACTTCGAGGTAGATCAACAAGTTCTAGAAGCGTCGTGTGTTCACAGCGTGGTGCATGGTGGTTGGCTGAATTGTGTTTGTTATGGCTTAAAGCTATGGAAATGAGAAAGGCCTGAGTGTTTCAAAAGCCTGGTTTTTGCAAGAAAGCAGCTCTCCTTTGCATCTGCCTGGGGACTCTGCATCACCACGGACCCTCACTGCCACTTTGCCAAGGAGATGATCAGTAGGAATGTTGCAGAGCTGCTGTGTGCATCTGAATGGAATGGCAGAGAACGAAGCGCTGGACGTTTCTGGCTTTAGTACAATGCTGCTGCATTGGTGCCAGTTTAGTTGGTTTTTCCATCAGTGGCCTTTCTGTCTAGAAGTACACTGCCCAGAGTATTGGATGCCTTTTCCTTCCTGTTGTTTTCATACCTTCCTTCAGTTGAAAGGATGATACAACCTTGACATTTTGAAGATCCCTGCTAGGAAGCACTATGCCAGAGGAGTCATCGCTCCCTTTTCTTCTGCCTCCTTTGTCATTTTCAGAGACTCATTTCAAATTTCTGCTCATGTCAGGAAGAATACTGAGACTACTTAGCAGGGCTGACGCTCTCAGCTGCTTTCCTCTTTCCTACTGCTTCATACTGGATGTGACTTCAAGGCCTCGTTTTGTCATCTGCATTTTGCCGTCATCCAAAGCTAAATATTCCAGGCCTGTGAACACAAAAAGAACTCTTAGTCTTTTGCAAGAACTACCCCTAGGAGGATTTGTGTTCACTTTGATCTCTTCAGTGTTTCAGAAAAAAGGAGATTGTACTCTCTTCTTGTGTACTCTCTTCTTGTGCTCTCATTTCCCTCTCTCTGCCTTGCATGCCCCAGTTAATCTACTGGTGTGACTCATTTGGCATCATCTCACGGTGCAAATTCTGCATAGTTTCAAGTCCTTACAAATGCCAGTTGCCAAGGAGCCTATCTAAGCATTCAAGGGGCAAAGAATTGTAGGGCTGGCAAGTTCAGGTGCTGAAACTGTAAGTCATGCCATATCAAAGTGACAGAGCAAATCAATTGATCTAGGACTTTCAGCTGGACACCTCTGAGAATAGCTGCTTGTCAGCAATGACACAGCCATCTTCCTAGCTGGATTCCAGAGAGAGGAAAGGGACACCTTCAATGGTTAATATGTTTGGCATGAGAAAACAGCAAGAAATGTACTGCAAAATACTTGAGTCAGATCAAGTGCGTTTCTCTAGTGAGAATTTTGCACTTGTTCTTTCTTGTCTGTGCCTTTACTTTTCACAGAAGACAGGCGAGCATTTCATTAGTACTGTTCTTTTGTTTTCTTTTGTTGGCCTCCCTCTTTCCACCTGCAATTAACAAATTTGCCTTTCTTTACTGGCTTCTCTTTCTTTACTTCTACAAGTTGACATGAGGTCATCCAACCTTATCATCAATGTTCTCAGACAGTGGAGAGAAGTAGAAGGTACAGCTAAATGGATAAAAGAAACCCACAAAAATAGACAGGTTTTTACAGTCTTCTGTGAGAACATTAGGACACAAGATGTCTCTGAACTGAGTCATGCTCTATTGATTTAACTTTCAGTCCACTGGTTACTATTATTACACGTGTTTGGCCTTTAGTACAGAGCCTTGGAACTAATCCAGGCCAATACTTGGCTAATTTTGTTTTATTTCTAGTGAGGACTTTGTTTCTTAAGGAATAGTCCAGAGAAAGAGCGTCCACGGTACAGTTACAGGTCATAAATTCTGGTACAGTTTGTGCTGGTAATAGGTCTAGGAAAGAAAGGTTTGACATCTTTTTTGACTTTCAAATGGAACCATGATTTGAAAAACCTAAGAGTTGCGGCTCCCCCCCCACCCCACACCCCAAGTACTTCTCTTTGCAATATTACTCAGGGATTACACATCAAAGCCCACCCTGTAAAATACGTTGCAGATACTTTGCAAGAAGTGCAGCTTAGCAGCTAGAGATGATAACGTGGCTTAAATAACATGGTCTAAATATGTCTGTCTACGCAGACATACTCAACAAAGGTTACGATGGCTTAGCTCCTGTGCTCAAGTGAACGTGCATTTTAGAACTTCCCAAGAAGGTGAATTCAACCTCCTTCATTGCTCTCTGCTGGAGTCCCAAGAGAATTTCAGTCTGCTTTTTGTCATTTACAGCTGTCACTGCTTAGCTCTTGAACATGAGACTCCCTCATGACTGATGAAAGTTGTCTAGTTAAGAGTGGCTGAAAGACATGGTCTTGCTCTAGAAGGAGATGAGAAGGTTTCTGCAGTCTTTGTCATCTCTACTGCTTGTGATTTCTAGACAAAACCAGTGGGAAGTTTTCTGAAGGCAGTCCAGAAGCTGGCAATATGGACAGCTTACAGCCCAACACTTGCTGCAGTGCAACCATGGTGACACCAGAAAGGACTTCAAAAAATTCAAAGGGCAAACAAAGCAGTTGGAAGGAAAAGAACATGAACCATTATTCCATTTTTCTCATCTATCTTTCTTTAAATCATCATTTTCGTGCAGTTTGGCGGCTTGCGTTGGTATCCCACCAAAGGAATCTGAGACAGAGTAAGCTTTTGAATGGAGTAGAAGTGAGAAACGCAGGCCAAGTTGCCTTTTTTGCCATCAAATACCAGTTAGGCTTGAACTACCCTCTGCTTAAGGTGCTTAGCTTACACTAAGAATTGATGAGCACATTTTGATGGGAGCAAATTTTACTGTCACGATGACTGAGTAAATTTTGCTGTCACGCAGAATTTTACTGTCGTCTGAATAGCAATGTTTGTGTCCAAATAGTATTTTGTCTCCTGTATCTGCAGCAGGTAAGCCTTTTGCTGTCAGCAGTGTTGCTTAAGCTTTCATGTCATATCCCTCTTCACATCCATCTTCTGCTTAAGGCTTATTAATCTACTTTAGAATTGGCAGGTGGAATAAGACTACTTTTCCTTTTTGAAAGCTCATGTCATTTGACCTACTTACAGCAAATAATTCATTAATTGCAAGTCCCCAGCTAGCATCTTTTCGGCATATTCTAACCTTCTAAAGAAGTAACAAAAGCACTCTCCAATACTTGACTTTCATATCACAGTGGGAACGCTGGTCCTGTTTGCAAGAAACAATCATGGGTATGGTAAAACAAAAGGAGGGCTTAGAGTTTTCTCTGTTAACCTATAGTGAGCTTGGATTTTGCAATATGCATGAAGTTAATTAACACTGTTATATAAAGTGGCTGATTTAATCAATAAATTGGAGTCAATGCTGATAAACGACAAGGTGGGTTGGCTTCCCTTCGCTTTCAACACAGTGCCAATTCAGGCTGGTTTGATAGGACTAAGTGGCTGCTGCAATCTGCCATCCAGAAGCGGGGCAGGTGAGTTTTGTTTGCAAGGGAAAAGGGCCATGGTTTGTGTTTGGGGGCCTGTGACTGAGAGTGCCGGCTGACTCCTGAAATTCTTTGATATGCAGGATGATTCCCAGACGCAAGGTGGAAACGCTGCCAAGTCGGGCTGGATTGAAATTACCCAGGGACTCCTGCAATCTGCCATCGAGAAGCGGGGCAGGTGAGTGTTGTTTGCCAGGGAAAAGGGCCGTGGATTGTGTTTGGGGGCCTGTGGCTGGGAGAGGCCGGCTGGCTCCTGAAAATCCACGATACGCAGGATGTTTCTCAGACCCAAGGTAGCAACATTGCCAAGTCGGGCTGGTTTGATAGTACCAAGTCGCTCCTGCAATGTGCCATCCAGAAGCAGGGCAGGTGACTTTTCTTTGCCAGGGAAAAGGGCCGAGGTTTGTGTTTGGGGGCCTGTGGCCAAGAGTGTCTTGCTGGCTCCTGAAAATCCATGATATGCAGGATGGTTCCCAGACGCAAGGTGGCACCAGTGCCAAGTCGGGCTGGTTTGATATTACCAAGTGGCTCCTGCAATGTGCCATGCAGAAGCGGGGCAGGTGAGTTTTTTTGGCCAGGTAAGAGGGCCGAGGTCTGTGTTTAAGGGCCTGTGGCTGGGAGTGGCCGGCTGGCTCCTGAAAATCCACGATACGCAGGATGGTTCCCAGACCCAAGGTGGCACCAGTGCCAAGTCGGGCTGGTTTGATAGTACCAAGTGGCTCCTGCAATCTGCCATGATCACATGAAGAAATACTTTCTGGCGTCCGTACTGGGCCATATGCTCTTTCTTCTCTCAACTTCTCCATCACCTCTCATCTGTTTCACATGCGCTATCTTCAAGGTCCACAGGCTACTTTTCACAGCATCTTCAGGCCTGATGCAGTAAGAATGATGAATAGAACAGAGTTGGGTCTATTTTCCAGTTTGGATAAAATGCTTTCTGCACACAAATCCAAGGAGAAGGTGCTGCCCCGATGCCCAGAAAAACTTTCACTCCTGCTAGTGTTCTACGTCAACCACAACTTAGTCTGAAAGAAAAGCTTTTTCTCTGAGAGCATCTGAGAGGTTTGCATGAAGCACTGATATCTGACATATGCAATTTTGAAGAGGAGAGGAAAAAGAAAATGGCAAGAAGTTTTTAATTTTAGTGGTTTCAATTTTAATTTCCGTGCACTTTTTCAAAACTTGTCAGCTCAAATGCCCATCAACATCTTTTAGTCATCTGTAAGTCAGTATTCATCTAAAATGTGCTTCAAATCAAAAGAATTTCAAATTTGCACTCCAAGTTTCTATGCCTAGATTTATGATTTCCTACACATATTAGATGAAAGGAAGGCCTTTTTTACTGTGGGAGTGCTGGAACACTGGGACAGGTTGCCCAGAGAAGTTGTGGGTGTCCCATCCCTGAAAGTATTCAAGGTCAGCTTGGACGGGGCTTGGAGCAGCAACAAAGGAGAAGCTTGATGGTAGAGAAACAAAGTTGGACTATAGAAGAAACTGGGATTGAAGTATAGGAGCAAGTTTTCTCTCAGCTCTTGGGGTAAATTCAAAGTTGTACAAAATGACATTTATCTGTGATTTTCACTACTGTAACAGAAAGGTTCATGAAAACTGTACAGAAGATAGCAAATTTTAAAAGAGATAAGAATTACAGCATAAAATCCATGGGATGGGTTACAACATGAGACACTGTCTAAGAGAAAATCTCTGTGTTTCAGCACTTCATCATGGTAAGATTTCATGAAGTGCCAAAGAAGGCGGCAAAATATCATTCGGGACATTATTTACTGGAGTTCAGCCTGGCCATTAGTAGGAACTGGGTTTGACCACATCATGTAGATATACCACACACACTTTCCCTTCACTGAAAAGCTACTGTTTACAACGAAGAAGCAATTGACGATCAAAATTGATTGAAAGCATCTTAAACATGTCAAGTATTTCATTGTAGATGATCTGTGATCCAAATGCTTCTTCCACCTTCGAGAGGGACAGAACAATTCTTCCATATCATGATGGTTTAAAATTGTATCAACCAATGTTTTCTGCTGAAAAGATGGCATCTATTTTTTTCTATTTTTGGAAGAAAATATTCCTAGACATACAACAGGTGAGAACTAAGTAATTTTAAAGAAGCAAATGACATGAAAATATTCTGTAAATAGAATGAAATGAAAAGCTGTGTTTTAAATAGGAGCTAAATATGAAACAGAATTTCTGTACCAGGCATTTGAATTACTGCACCAGCTCTTTTGCCCATCAAGAGAGGCATTGAGCATTTCAGTCTTTTCCAAGGTGTTCATGATCTGCTATGCTGATCTCTGTGTGTGCCTAGGTGTGTGTGGAAGGGGGGGCATGTGAAGGGGAGTGTGTATGTTTGCTTTACAATTGTTGTGGCAGATTCATGCCTCAGCTCCACATTTTGTTTTAGAAAGGTCACACAGAGTGGATATGAAGTTTACTATCAACAAGAGATCAATTCCCAAATCATCCATTTGACTCTACCTTATAAATCATGTGCTTTGTTGCATATTTTATCAAATCTACTTTCAAGCCAGATGGAGGCAGGAGGATGTGGGAATCCCTCCACCATCTTGCAACTTTTATGCAAGTAGGTTTTCAAGAAAATCATCATTTCTCTTTGAAATATGCTCTGGAACAGGCATGATGGTAGTGTCAACCTGCTGGAGTTTTTGTTGCTGGAAGAAGTTGTACAAAAGGATTGGTTTTTACATTGACCGGTTACTGAATCAAGCGCAGGAATACATTGGAAATTCAACTGGGGCCTCCTTTTCCCAGCAGACCACTTCTAGAACGAGCTTGTACAATGAAGCTGACGCTTCTGCTCTCTTTTTGTTTCTTTCCTATTTTTCTTGGCTTCTTTGCCACTCTCTAGACAATTTGTGAACTCTTTTCCCAACTCAAATGGTTTCAATAGTCTGATTGTGATCATACATTTTTACAAGGAATTTTTAAAATCTTTCCTCGAGTTAAGAAAGTCAAGGACTTAGGTCTTTTTCTTCCCTTATAATATTGCAATGAAATTGATAAATAAAGACCAACTCTTTCTTTTTGTTTTTAACCCAAGCAGATAATTCCCATCCATTCATCCATTTGGTGGACCAATAGTTACCATGCTGATGGAAGTTGTCACTTCTTAACAATAGACATTCTGTGACTATGTTGACAGCACTTTGGGTGAAGATCCTAACTGGTCTTGGATACACATAGGGAGAAATTTGCTCAGCCAGTGTCAGTCTTAAGCATGTGTATCAGAAGATCTTTCTAGAGCTGGGAATTTTCCCATGAAAGGGATTCAGTTAGGGAAGAGACACTTGCCCCCGAGGTTTATATTCTTCTTGAAGACTGCTTAAGGAGCTTAGATGCCGTGTCCATTTGGATCTCTGTCTTCACAGAACTTTGTCATGCAAGTGCTTGAAATGCATCTTGAAGAGAATTCACTAGCACAGAATGAATGAGAGTGGAAGGGGTTGGTGGGGCTAACCAGGCCCAACCCCCCTGCCTAAACCAGGATACCTAGAGCCTCTTGCCCAGGAGTCTATCTGGGTGTACTTTTAATGTCTTCAAAGATCCAGGCTCCACAATCTTTCTGGGCAGCCTGTGCCATGGTTCAGTCACCCTCACAGTAAAGAATCATTTGCTGATGGTCAATGGCAATCTCCTGTATTTCAGAGAGTGCCCACTGCCTCTTGTTTTTTCACTCAGCATCACTGAAAAGACCCTGGTTCCCTCCCCTTTGCACTATTGCTTCCATATGGATGCGTGCTGCCATCTAGAGATATGTCAAAAACCTCCCTGAAACCCAGGCAGATAATATTCCCTTCATCTACCAGTCAAGTTGATTCATCAGAGGAGTTTAAAGTGATGTTCAGCATGAAATTCCCCTGAAAAATCATGCTAACTACATTATTTTGTCGTCTTGCATGTGGCTGGCAAGATTTTCCAGGAAGAGCTGCTTCATCAACTTCCTGGGGATAAAAAGGAGGCTGGCTGGTTTGTACTATTCCGAGTCCTCCTAATTGCCTTTTATAGAGATGGGTGTCATTTCCTCTCATCCAGTCTTTAGACTCTCTTGTCGTCTACATCTTAGCAAAAAGCTTTTCCACTACATGTTCATGTGATTGGAAACGTCAGGAAAGTGTAAGGTACTGTTTTCTATCAGTTGGCAAGCTGCGCACACAATCCCAGTGTTGTACAGCTTCCTTCTTCACCTTTCCGATGCTGCCGCTCTCTCCGGCTCCCGGAGCCGAAGAAGCGGCTTCTTCGCGCAAAGACGATTGTACCGCTCACAGTGCTCTCTTAGCGCCGCTTCTGCCGAAAGAAGCCCGGGAGCGGCTCTTAGCTCCGGAGAGCATCGTACCTTCGTCTTTAGCGTCTTTTGTGGTCTACATCCTAGCAGAAAGCTTTTCCACTCTGTCTGGCAAGGAAAACCTGCGGGAGCACAGAAAACATCTCCCATCGTGTTCTGGACGTTGCACGGAGGTCTGCCAAGTGTTTGGCATGAAGGAAAGAAAAGTTGTCCAAAACAGCTTCCAATCGAAGATTCATGTGATTGGAAACGTCAGGAAAGTGTAAGGTACTGTTTTCTATCAGTTGGCAAGCTGCGCACACAATCCCAGTGTTGTACAGCTTCCTTCTTCACCTTTCCGATGCTGCCGCTCTCTCCGGCTCCCGGAGCCGAAGAAGCGGCTTCTTCGCGCAAAGACGATTGTACCGCTCACAGTGCTCTCTTAGCGCCGCTTCTGCCGAAAGAAGCCCGGGAGCGGCTCTTAGCTCCGGAGAGCATCGTACCTTCGTCTTTAGCGTCTTTTGTGGTCTACATCCTAGCAGAAAGCTTTTCCACTCTGTCTGGCAAGGAAAACCTGCGGGAGCACAGAAAACATCTCCCATCGTCTTCTGGACGTTGCACGGAGGTCTGCCAAGTGTTTGGCATGAAGGAAAGAAAAGTTGTCCAAAACAGCTTCCAATCGAAGATTCATGTGATTGGAAACGTCAGGAAAGTGTAAGGTACTGTTTTCTATCAGTTGGCAAGCTGCGCACACAATCCCAGTGTTGTACAGCTTCCTTCTTCACCTTTCCGATGCTGCCGCTCTCTCCGGCTCCCAGAGCCGAAGAAGCGGCTTCTTCGCGCAAAATGATTGTACCGCTCACAGTGCTCTCTTAGCGCCGCTTCTGCCGAAAGAAGCCCGGGAGCGGCTCTTAGCTCCGGAGAGCATCGTACATTCGTCTTTAGCCTCTTTTGTGGTCTACATCCTAGCAGAAAGCTTTTCCACTCTGTCTGGCAAGGAAAACCTGCGGGAGCACAGAAAACATCTCCCATCGTGTTCTGGACGTTGCACGGAGGTCTGCCAAGTGTTTGGCATGAAGGAAAGAAAAGTTGTCCAAAACAGCTTCCAATCGAATATTCATGTGATTGGAAACGTCAGGAAAGTGTAAGGTACTGTTTTCTATCAGTTGGCAAGCTGCGCACACAATCCCAGTGTTGTACAGCTTCCTTCTTCACCTTTCCGATGCTGCCGCTCTTTCCGGCTCCCGGAGGCGAAGAAGCGGCTTCTTCGCGCAAAGACGATTGTACCGCTCACAGTGCTCTCTTAGCGCCGCTTCTGCCGAAAGAAGCCCGGGAGCGGCGCTTAGCTCCGGAGAGCATCGTACCTTCGTCTTTAGCGTCTTTTGTGGTCTACATCCTAGCAGAAAGCTTTTCCACTCTGTCTGGCAAGGAAAACCTGCGCGAGCACAGAAAACATCTCCCATCGTCTTCTGGACGTTGCACGGAGGTCTGCCAAGTGTTTGGCATGAAGGAAAGAAAAGTTGTCCAAAACAGCTTCCAATCGAATATTCATGTGATTGGAAACGTCAGGAAAGTGTAAGGTACTGTTTTCTATCAGTTGGCAAGCTGGGCACACAATCCCAGTGTTGTACAGCTTCCTTCTTCACCTTTCCGATGCTGCCGCTCTTTCCGGCTCCCGGAGGCGAAGAAGCGGCTTCTTCGCGCAAAGACGATTGTACCGCTCACAGTGCTCTCTTAGCGCCGCTTCTGCCGAAACAAGCCCGGGAGCGGCGCTTAGCTCCGGAGAGCATCGTACCTTCGTCTTTAGCGTCTTTTGTGGTCTACATCCTAGCAGAAAGCTTTTCCACTCTGTCTGGCAAGGAAAACCTGCGGGAGCACAGAAAACATCTCCCATCGTCTTCTGGACGTTGCACGGAGGTCTGCCAAGTGTTTGGCATGAAGGAAAGAAAAGTTGTCCAAAACAGCTTCCAATCGAAGATTCATGTGATTGGAAACGTCAGGAAAGTGTAAGGTACTGTTTTCTATCAGTTGGCAAGCTGCGCACACAATCCCAGTGTTGTACAGCTTCCTTCTTCACCTTTCCGATGCTGCCGCTCTCTCCGGCTCCCGGAGCCGAAGAAGCGGCTTCTTCGCGCAAAGACGATTGTACCGCTCACAGTGCTCTCTTAGCGCCGCTTCTGCCGAAAGGCGCCCCGAGCGCCTCTTAGCTCCGGGGGCTCTGTACCTTCCAATTCAATTTTTTCGTCTCCACAAACCAAATGTTATACTTGCAGCAGTAGGGCGGGACGTTGAATTGGACTTTCTCCTTTTAGAGAGAAGCTAATGAAAAAGTTTCACCGGAATCAGAGCAGGCTGTAAAACTAGAAATGTGTCATGGAAATAAGCCAGCCTTATCCTCTTAGCCTTGCTTGTTGTGATTGGCCAAGAAAGAAATGTGTCAACTCGGTGTTCCTGGGTATCACATCAGTAACAGGTACTTCAGCTGCTGTACTTCTCTCCTGAAGTTAAGAACAGAATCCAAGGAATTGTGATTCCATGGTCTCAATTCACTCAATATGGTGCCGAAAAGGGAGTGGAAGGGGCACGGGTCAATTAACTTGAATGGCCTATGTAAATCAGCGGCCACTGTTTTTCTGAAGGCTTCAACAGGTTAGTTGCCTATGTTCTTCTTGGAATTGTTTTAATCTTTGGTCATGTTTTTCTTGGGACTCTTTTACCCTTTTCCCATTAGTGCAGCCTTTGCTCTCAAGGCTTTGCTGACATTTCCAGTATCTCGGTAGCCTGGAAAAGTGTTGTCTTGATTGATCACATCATTATTCCCTTCCAAGGGTTGTTTTCCTCAAGTCTCAGTTTGGCTGGTTTTCTGCTAGTTGATTGTCAGAGGGCAGCAGGTGTTTTGTAAGAGCAAGTACACAATGCCATAGCTTGCTTTTCTTTGGATTTGGCCTGTCTAGAAAATGGAATGACTGAACATCTCTGGGAGGCTTTTCTCTCCCCATCAGGTTTCACTGGAAGGAGGGCAGATGCAAATCGTCTACCTAAAGTCTTGGCACGGAAGAAAGTAGTGGTTTGCTGCTGCATAGAGCTAGAAGCTTACAAAAGGAAGGCCTTGGGCTGAGGCCCATTACTTTGGCTAAGTAGAAAAGGACTGTGGGAAGGTGAGGCTGCTGACTTCGAGGTAGATCAACAAGTTCTAGAAGCGTCGTGTGTTCACAGCGTGGTGCATGGTGGTTGGCTGAATTGTGTTTGTTATGGCTTAAAGCTATGGAAATGAGAAAGGCCTGAGTGTTTCAAAAGCCTGGTTTTTGCAAGAAAGCAGCTCTCCTTTGCATCTGCCTGGGGACTCTGCATCACCACGGACTCTCACTGCCACTTTGCCAAGGAGATGATCAGTAGGAATGTTGCAGAGCTGCTGTGTGCATCTGAATGGAATGGCAGAGAACGAAGCGCTGGACGTTTCTGGCTTTAGTACAATGCTGCTGCATTGGTGCCAGTTTAGTTGGTTTTTCCATCAGTGGCCTTTCTGTCTAGAAGTACACTGCCCAGAGTATTGGATGCCTTTTCCTTCCTGTTGTTTTCATACCTTCCTTCAGTTGAAAGGATGATACAACCTTGACATTTTGAAGATCCCTGCTAGGAAGCACTATGCCAGAGGAGTCATCGCTCCCTTTTCTTCTGCCTCCTTTGTCATTTTCAGAGACTCATTTCAAATTTCTGCTCATGTCAGGAAGAATACTGAGACTACTTAGCAGGGCTGACGCTCTCAGCTGCTTTCCTCTTTCCTACTGCTTCATACTGGATGTGACTTCAAGGCCTCGTTTTGTCATCTGCATTTTGCCGTCATCCAAAGCTAAATATTCCAGGCCTGTGAACACAAAAAGAACTCTTAGTCTTTTGCAAGAACTACCCCTAGGAGGATTTGTGTTCACTTTGATCTCTTCAGTGTTTCAGAAAAAAGGAGATTGTACTCTCTTCTTGTGTACTCTCTTCTTGTGCTCTCATTTCCCTCTCTCTGCCTTGCATGCCCCAGTTAATCTACTGGTGTGACTCATTTGGCATCATCTCACGGTGCAAATTCTGCATAGTTTCAAGTCCTTACAAATGCCAGTTGCCAAGGAGCCTATCTAAGCATTCAAGGGGCAAAGAATTGTAGGGCTGGCAAGTTCAGGTGCTGAAACTGTAAGTCATGCCATATCAAAGTGACAGAGCAAATCAATTGATCTAGGACTTTCAGCTGGACACCTCTGAGAATAGCTGCTTGTCAGCAATGACACAGCCATCTTCCTAGCTGGATTCCAGAGAGAGGAAAGGGACACCTTCAATGGTTAATATGTTTGGCATGAGAAAACAGCAAGAAATGTACTGCAAAATACTTGAGTCAGATCAAGTGCGTTTCTCTAGTGAGAATTTTGCACTTGTTCTTTCTTGTCTGTGCCTTTACTTTTCACAGAAGACAGGCGAGCATTTCATTAGTACTGTTCTTTTGTTTTCTTTTGTTGGCCTCCCTCTTTCCACCTGCAATTAACAAATTTGCCTTTCTTTACTGGCTTCTCTTTCTTTACTTCTACAAGTTGACATGAGGTCATCCAACCTTATCATCAATGTTCTCAGACAGTGGAGAGAAGTAGAAGGTACAGCTAAATGGATAAAAGAAACCCACAAAAATAGACAGGTTTTTACAGTCTTCTGTGAGAACATTAGGACACAAGATGTCTTTGAACTGAGTAATGCTCTATTGATTTAACTTTCAGTCCACTGGTTACTATTATTACACGTGTTTGGCCTTTAGTACAGAGCCTTGGAACTAATCCAGGCCAATACTTGGCTAATTTTGTTTTATTTCTAGTGAGGACTTTGTTTCTTAAGGAATAGTCCAGAGAAAGAGCGTCCACGGTACAGTTACAGGTCATAAATTCTGGTACAGTTTGTGCTGGTTAATAGGTCTAGGAAAGAAAGGTTTGACATCTTTTTTGACTTTCAAATGGAACCATGATTTGAAAAACCTAAGAGTTGCGGCTCCCCCCCCACCCCACACCCCAAGTACTTCTCTTTGCAATATTACTCAGGGATTACACATCAAAGCCCACCCTGTAAAATACGTTGCAGATACTTTGCAAGAAGTGCAGCTTAGCAGCTAGAGATGATAACGTGGCTTAAATAACATGGTCTAAATATGTCTGTCTACGCAGACATACTCAACAAAGGTTACGATGGCTTAGCTCTTGTGCTCAAGTGAACGTGCATTTTAGAACTTCCCAAGAAGGTGAATTCAACCTCCTTCATTGCTCTCTGCTGGAGTCCCAAGAGAATTTCAGTCTGCTTTTTGTCATTTACAGCTGTCACTGCTTAGCTCTTGAACATGAGACTCCCTCATGACTGATGAAAGTTGTCTAGTTAAGAGTGGCTGAAAGACATGGTCTTGCTCTAGAAGGAGATGAGAAGGTTTCTGCAGTCTTTGTCATCTCTACTGCTTGTGATTTCTAGACAAAACCAGTGGGAAGTTTTCTGAAGGCAGTCCAGAAGCTGGCAATATGGACAGCTTACAGCCCAACACTTGCTGCAGTGCAACCATGGTGACACCAGAAAGGACTTCAAAAAATTCAAAGGGCAAACAAAGCAGTTGGAAGGAAAAGAACATGAACCATTATTCCATTTTTCTCATCTATCTTTCTTTAAATCATCATTTTCGTGCAGTTTGGCGGCTTGCGTTGGTATCCCACCAAAGGAATCTGAGACAGAGTAAGCTTTTGAATGGAGTAGAAGTGAGAAACGCAGGCCAAGTTGCCTTTTTTGCCATCAAATACCAGTTAGGCTTGAACTACCCTCTGCTTAAGGTGCTTAGCTTACACTAAGAATTGATGAGCACATTTTGATGGGAGCAAATTTTACTGTCACGATGACTGAGTAAATTTTGCTGTCCCTCAGAATTTTACTGTCGTCTGAATAGCAATATTTGTGTCCAAATAGTATTTTGTCTCCTGTATCTGCAGCAGGTAAGCCTTTTGCTGTCAGCAGTGTTGCTTAAGCTTTCATGTCATATCCCTCTTCACATCCATCTTCTGCTTAAGGCTTATTAATCTACTTTAGAATTGGCAGGTGGAATAAGACTACTTTTCCTTTTTGAAAGCTCATGTCATTTGACCTACTTACAGCAAATAATTCATTAATTGCAAGTCCCCAGCTAGCATCTTTTCGGCATATTCTAACCTTCTAAAGAAGTAACAAAAGCACTCTCCAATACTTGACTTTCATATCACAGTGGGAACGCTGGTCCTGTTTGCAAGAAACAATCATGGGTATGGTAAAACAAAAGGAGGGCTTAGAGTTTTCTCTGTTAACCTATAGTGAGCTTGGATTTTGCAATATACATGAAGTTAATTAACACTGTTATATAAAGTGGCTGATTTAATCAATAAATTGGAGTCAATGCTGATAAACGACAAGGTGGGTTGGCTTCCCTTCGCTTTCAACACAGTGCCAATTCGGGCTGGTTTGATAGGACTAAGTGGCTGCTGCAATCTGCCATCCAGAAGCGGGGCAGGTGAGTTTTGTTTGCAAGGGAAAAGGGCCATGGTTTGTGTTTGGGGGCCTGTGACTGAGAGTGCCGGCTGACTCCTGAAATTCTTTGATATGCAGGATGATTCCCAGACGCAAGGTGGAAACGCTGCCAAGTCGGGCTGGATTGAAATTACCCAGGGACTCCTGCAATCTGCCATCGAGAAGCGGGGCAGGTGAGTGTTGTTTGCCAGGGAAAAGGGCCGTGGATTGTGTTTGGGGGCCTGTGGCTGGGAGAGGCCGGCTGGCTCCTGAAAATCCACGATACGCAGGATGTTTCTCAGACCCAAGGTAGCAACATTGCCAAGTCGGGCTGGTTTGATAGTACCAAGTCGCTCCTGCAATGTGCCATCCAGAAGCAGGGCAGGTGACTTTTCTTTGCCAGGGAAAAGGGCCGAGGTTTGTGTTTGGGGGCCTGTGGCCAAGAGTGTCTTGCTGGCTCCTGAAAATCCATGATATGCAGGATGGTTCCCAGACGCAAGGTGGCACCAGTGCCAAGTCGGGCTGGTTTGATATTACCAAGTGGCTCCTGCAATGTGCCATGCAGAAGCGGGGCAGGTGAGTTTTTTTGGCCAGGTAAGAGGGCCGAGGTCTGTGTTTAAGGGCCTGTGGCTGGGAGTGGCCGGCTGGCTCCTGAAAATCCACGATACGCAGGATGGTTCCCAGACCCAAGGTGGCACCAGTGCCAAGTCGGGCTGGTTTGATAGTACCAAGTGGCTCCTGCAATCTGCCATGATCACATGAAGAAATACTTTCTGGCGTCCGTACTGGGCCATATGCTCTTTCTTCTCTCAACTTCTCCATCACCTCTCATCTGTTTCACATGCGCTATCTTCAAGGTCCACAGGCTACTTTTCACAGCATCTTCAGGCCTGATGCAGTAAGAATGATGAATAGAACAGAGTTGGGTCTATTTTCCAGTTTGGATAAAATGCTTTCTGCACACAAATCCAAGGAGAAGGTGCTGCCCCGATGCCCAGAAAAACTTTCACTCCTGCTAGTGTTCTACGTCAACCACAACTTAGTCTGAAAGAAAAGCTTTTTCTCTGAGAGCATCTGAGAGGTTTACACGAAGCACTGATATCTGACATATGCAATTTTGAAGAGGAGAGGAAAAAGAAAATGGCAAGAAGTTTTTAATTTTAGTGGTTTCAATTTTAATTTCCGTGCACTTTTTCAAAACTTGTCAGCTCAAATGCCCATCAACATCTTTTAGTCATCTGTAAGTCAGTATTCATCTAAAATGTGCTTCAAATCAAAAGAATTTCAAATTTGCACTCCAAGTTTCTATGCCTAGATTTATGATTTCCTACACATATTAGATGAAAGGAAGGCCTTTTTTACTGTGGGAGTGCTGGAACACTGGGACAGGTTGCCCAGAGAAGTTGTGGGTGTCCCATCCCTGAAAGTATTCAAGGTCAGCTTGGACGGGGCTTGGAGCAGCAACAAAGGAGAAGCTTGATGGTAGAGAAACAAAGTTGGACTATAGAAGAAACTGGGATTGAAGTATAGGAGCAAGTTTTCTCTCAGCTCTTGGGGTAAATTCAAAGTTGTACAAAATGACATTTATCTGTGATTTTCACTACTGTAACAGAAAGGTTCATGAAAACTGTACAGAAGATAGCAAATTTTAAAAGAGATAAGAATTACAGCATAAAATCCATGGGACGGGTTACAACATGAGACACTCTCTAAGAGAAAATCTCTGTGTTTCAGCACTTCATCATGGTAAGATTTCATGAAGTGCCAAAGAAGGCGGCAAAATATCATTCGGGACATTATTTACTGGAGTTCAGCCTGGCCATTAGTAGGAACTGGGTTTGACCACATCATGTAGATATACCACACACACTTTCCCTTCACTGAAAAGCTACTGTTTACAACGAAGAAGCAATTGACGATCAAAATTGATTGAAAGCATCTTAAACATGTCAAGTATTTCATTGTAGATGATCTGTGATCCAAATGCTTCTTCCACCTTCGAGAGGGACAGAACAATTCTTCCATATCATGATGGTTTAAAATTGTATCAACCAATGTTTTCTGCTGAAAAGATAGCATCTATTTTTTTCTATTTTTGGAAGAAAATATTCCTAGACATACAACAGGTGAGAACTAAGTAATTTTAAAGAAGCAAATGACATGAAAATATTCTGTAAATAGAATGAAATGAAAAGCTGTGTTTTAAATAGGAGCTAAATATGAAACAGAATTTCTGTACCAGGCATTTGAATTACTGCACCAGCTCTTTTGCCCATCAAGAGAGGCATTGAGCATTTCAGTCTTTTCCAAGGTGTTCATGATCTGCTATGCTGATCTCTGTGTGTGCCTAGGTGTGTGTGGAAGGGGGGGCATGTGAAGGGGAGTGTGTATGTTTGCTTTACAATTGTTGTGGCAGATTCATGCCTCAGCTCCACATTTTGTTTTAGAAAGGTCACACAGAGTGGATATGAAGTTTACTATCAACAAGAGATCAATTCCCAAATCATCCATTTGACTCTACCTTATAAATCATGTGCTTTGTTGCATATTTTATCAAATCTACTTTCAAGCCAGATGGAGGCAGGAGGATGTGGGAATCCCTCCACCATCTTGCAACTTTTATGCAAGTAGGTTTTCAAGAAAATCATCATTTCTCTTTGAAATATGTCTGGAACAGGCATGATGGTAGTGTCAACCTGTTGGAGTTTTTGTTGCTGGAAGAAGTTGTACAAAAGGATTGGTTTTTACATTGACCGGTTACTGAATCAAGCGCAGGAATACATTGGAAATTCAACTGGGGCCTCCTTTTCCTAGCAGACCACTTCTAGAACGAGCTTGTACAATGAAGCTGACGCTTCTGCTCTCTTTTTGTTTCTTTCCTATTTTTCTTGGCTTCTTTGCCACTCTCTAGACAATTTGTGAACTCTTTTCCCAACTCAGATGGTTTCAATAGTCTGATTGTGATCACACATTTTTACAAGGAATTCTTAAAATCTTTCCTCGAGTTAAGAAAGTCAAGGACTTAGGTCTTTTTCTTCCCTTATAATATTGCAATGAAATTGATAACTAAAGACCAACTCTTTCTTTTTGTTTTTAACCCAAGTAGATAATTCCCATCCATTCATCCATTTGGTGGGCCAATAGTTGCCATGCTGATGGAAGTTGTCACTTCTTAACAATAGACATTCTGTGACTATGTTGACAGCACTTTGGGTGAAGATCCTAACTGGTCTTGGATACACATAGGGAGAAATTTGCTCAGCCAGTGTCAGTCTTAAGCATGCGTATCAGAAGATCTTTCTAGAGCTGGGAATTTTCCCATGAAAGGGATTCAGTTAGGGAAGAGACACTCGTCCCAGAGTTTTACATTCTTCTTGAACACTGCTTAAGGAACTTAGATGCCGTGTCCATTTGGATCTCTGTCTTCACAGAACTTTGTCATGCAAGTGCTTGAAATGCATCTTGAAGAGAATTCACTAGCACAGAATGAATGAGAGTGGAAGGGGTTGGTGGGGCTAACCAGGCCCAATCCCCCTGCCTAAACCAGGATACCTAGAGCCTCTTGCCCAGGATTCTATCTGGGTGTACTTTTAATGTCTTCAAAGATCCAGGCTCCACAATCTTTCTGGGCAGTCTGTGCCGTGGTTCAGTCACCCTCACAGTAAAGAATCATTTGCTGATGGTCAATGGCAATCTCCTGTATTTCAGAGAGTGCCCACTGCCTCTTGTTTTTTTCACTCAGCATCACTGAAAAGACACTGGTTCCCTCCCCTTTGCACTATTGCTTCCATATGGATGCGTGCTGCCATGCAGAGATATGTCAAAAACCTCCCTGAAGCCCAGGCAGATAATATTCCCTTCATCTACCAGTCAAGTTGATTCATCAGAGGAGTTTAAAGTGATGTTCAGCATGAAATTCCCCTGAAAAATCATGCTAAGTACATTATTTTGTCGTCTTGCATGTGCCTGGCAAGGTTTTCCAGGAAGAGCTGCTTCATCAACTTCCTGGGGATAAAAAGGAAGCTGGCTGGTTTCTACTATTCCGAGTCCTCCTAATTGCCTATTATAGAGATGGGTGTCATTTGCTCTCATCCAGTCTTTAGCCTCTCTTGTCGTCTACATCTTAGCAAAAAGCTTTTCCACTACATGTTCATGTGATTGGAAACGTCAGGAAAGTGTAAGGTACTGTTTTCTATCAGTTGGCAAGCTGCGCACACAATCCCAGTGTTGTACAGCTTCCTTCTTCACCTTTCCGATGCTGCCGCTCTCTCCGGCTCCCGGAGCCGAAGAAGCGGCTTCTTCGCGCAAAGACGATTGTACCGCTCACAGTGCTCTCTTAGCGCCGCTTCTGCCGAAAGAAGCCCGGGAGCGGCTCTTAGCTCCGGAGAGCATCGTACCTTCGTCTTTAGCGTCTTTTGTGGTCTACATCCTAGCAGAAAGCTTTTCCACTCTGTCTGGCAAGGAAAACCTGCGGGAGCACAGAAAACATCTCCCATCGTCTTCTGGACGTTGCACGGAGGTCTGCCAAGTGTTTGGCATGAAGGAAAGAAAAGTTGTCCAAAACAGCTTCCAGTCGAATATTCATGTGATTGGAAACGTCAGGAAAGTGTAAGGTACTGTTTTCTATCAGTTGGCAAGCTGCGCACACAATCCCAGTGTTGTACAGCTTCCTTCTTCACCTTTCCGATGCTGCCGCTCTCTCCGGCTCCCGGAGCCGAAGAAGCGGCTTCTTCGCGCAAAGACGATTGTACCGCTCACAGTGCTCTCTTAGCGCCGCTTCTGCCGAAAGAAGCCCGGCAGCGGCTCTTAGCTCCGGAGAGCATCGTACCTTCGTCTTTAGCGTCTTTTGTGGTCTACATCCTAGCAGAAAGCTTTTCCACTCTGTCTGGCAAGGAAAACCTGCGGGAGCACAGAAAACATCTCCCATCGTCTTCTGGACGTTGCACGGAGGTCTGCCAAGTGTTTGGCATGAAGGAAAGAAAAGTTGTCCAAAACAGCTTCCAATCGAAGATTCATGTGATTGGAAACGTCAGGAAAGTGGTAAGGTACTGTTTTCTATCAGTTGGCAAGCTGCGCACACAATCCCAGTGTTGTACAGCTTCCTTCTTCACCTTTCCGATGCTGCCGCTCTCTCCGGCTCCCGGAGCCGAAGAAGCGGCTTCTTCGCGCAAAGACGATTGTACCGCTCACAGTGCTCTCTTAGCGCCGCTTCTGCCGAAAGAAGCCTGGGAGCGGCTGTTAGCTCCGGAGACCACCGTACCTTCGTCTTTAGCGTCTTTTGTGGTCTACATCCTAGCAGAAAGCTTTTCCACTCTGTCTGGCAAGGAAAACCTGCGGGAGCACAGAAAACATCTCCCATCGTCTTCTGGACGTTGCACGGAGGTCTGCCAAGTGTTTGGCATGAAGGAAAGAAAAGTTGTCCAAAACAGCTTCCAATCGAAGATTCCTGTGATTGGAAACGTCAGGAAAGTGTAAGGTACTGTTTTCTATCAGTTGGCAAGCTGCGCACACAATCCCAGTGTTGTACAGCTTCCTTCTTCACCTTTCCGATGCTGCCGCTCTCTCCGGCTCCCGGAGCCGAAGAAGCGGCTTCTTCGCGCAAAGACGATTGTACCGCTCACAGTGCTCTCTTAGCGCCGCTTCTGCCGAAAGAAGCCCGGCAGCGGCTCTTAGCTCTGGAGAGCATCGTACCTTCGTCTTTAGCGTCTTTTGTGGTCTACATCCTAGCAGAAAGCTTTTCCACTCTGTCTGGCAAGGAAAACCTGCGGGAGCACAGAAAACATCTCCCATCGTCTTCTGGACGTTGCACGGAGGTCTGCCAAGTGTTTGGCATGAAGGAAAGAAAAGTTGTCCAAAACAGCTTCCAATCGAAGATTCATGTGATTGGAAACGTCAGGAAAGTGTAAGGTACTGTTTTCTATCAGTTGGCAAGCTGCGCACACAATCCCAGTGTTGTACAGCTTCCTTCTTCACCTTTCCGATGCTGCCGCTCTCTCCGGCTCCCGGAGCCGAAGAAGCGGCTTCTTCGCGCAAAGACGATTGTACCGCTCACAGTGCTCTCTTAGCGCCGCTTCTGCCGAAAGAAGCCCGGCAGCGGCTCTTAGCTCCGGAGAGCATCGTACCTGCGTCTTTAGCGTCTTTTGCGGTCTACATCCTAGCAGAAAGCTTTTCCACTCTGTCTGGCAAGGAAAACCTGCGGGAGCACAGAAAACATCTCCCATCGTGTTCTGGACGTTGCACGGAGGTCTGCCAAGTGTTTGGCATGAAGGAAAGAAAAGTTGTCCAAAACAGCTTCCAATCGAATATTCATGTGATTGGAAACGTCAGGAAAGTGGTAAGGTACTGTTTTCTATCAGTTGGCAAGCTGCGCACACAATCCCAGTGTTGTACAGCTTCCTTCTTCACCTTTCCGATGCTGCCGCTCTCTCCGGCTCCCGGAGCCGAAGAAGCGGCTTCTTCGCGCAAAGACGATTGTACCGCTCACAGTGCTCTCTTAGCGCCGCTTCTGCCGAAAGAAGCCCGGGAGCGGCGCTTAGCTCCGGAGAGCATCGTACCTTCGTCTTTAGCGTCTTTTGTGGTCTACATCCTAGCAGAAAGCTTTTCCACTCTGTCTGGCAAGGAAAACCTGCGGGAGCACAGAAAACATCTCCCATCGTGTTCTGGACGTTGCACGGAGGTCTGCCAAGTGTTGGGCATGAAGGAAAGAAAAGTTTTCCAAAACAGGTTCCAATCGAATATTCATGTGATTGGAAACGTCAGGAAAGTGTAAGGTACTGTTTTCTATCAGTTGGCAAGCTGCGCACACAATCCCAGTGTTGTACAGCTTCCTTCTTCAGTTTTCCGATGCTGCCGCTCTCTCCGGCTCCCGGAGCCGAAGAAGCGGCTTCTTCGCGCAAAGACGATTGTACCGCTCACAGTGCTCTCTTAGCGCCGCTTCTGCCGAAAGAAGCCCGGGAGCGGCTCTTAGCTCCGGAGAGCATCGTACCTTCGTCTTTAGCGTCTTTTGTGGTCTACATCCTAGCAGAAAGCTTTTCCACTCTGTCTGGCAAGGAAAACCTGCGGGAGCACAGAAAACATCTCCCATCGTGTTCTGGACGTTGCACGGAGGTCTGCCAAGTGTTTGGCATGAAGGAAAAAAAAGCTGTCCAAAACAGCTTCCAATCGAATATTCATGTGATTGGAAACGTCAGGAAAGTGTAAGGTACTGTTTTCTATCAGTTGGCAAGCTGCGCACACAATCCCAGTGTTGTACAGCTTCCTTCTTCACCTTTCCGATGCTGCTGCTCTCTCCGGCTCCCGGAGCTGAAGAAGCGGCTTCTTCGCGCAAAGACGATTGTACCGCTCACAGTGCTCTCTTAGCGCCGCTTCTGCCGAAAGAAGCCCGGCAGCGGCTCTTAGCTCCGGAGAGCATCGTACCTTTGTCTTTAGCGTCTTTTGTGGTCTACATCCTAGCAGAAAGCTTTTCCACTCTGTCTGGCAAGGAAAACCTGCGGGAGCACAGAAAACATCTCCCATCGTGTTCTGCACGTTGCACGGAGGTCTGCCAAGTGTTTGGCATGAAGGAAAGAAAAGTTGTCCAAAACAGCTTCCAATCGAATATTCATGTGATTGGAAACGTCAGGAAAGTGTAAGGTACTGTTTTCTATCAGTTGGCAAGCTGCGCACACAATCCCAGTGTTGTACAGCTTCCTTCTTCACCTTTCCGATGCTGCCGCTCTCTCCGGCTCCCGGAGCCGAAGAAGCGGCTTCTTCGCGCAAAGACGATTGTACCGCTCACAGTGCTCTCTTAGAGCGGCTTCTGCCGAAAGAAGCCTGGGAGCGGCTCTTAGCTCCGGAGAGCATCGTACCTTCGTCTTTAGCGTCTTTTGTGGTCTACATCCTAGCAGAAAGCTTTTCCACTCTGTCTGGCAAGGAAAACCTGCGGGAGCACAGAAAACATCTCCCATCGTGTTCTGGACGTTGCACGGAGGTCTGCCAAGTGTTTGGCATGAAGGAAAGATAAGTTGTCCAAAACAGCTTCCAATCGAAGATTCATGTGATTGGAAACGTCAGGAAAGTGTAAGGTACTGTTTTCTATCAGTTGGCAAGCTGCGCACACAATCCCAGTGTTGTACAGCTTCCTTCTTCACCTTTCCGATGCTGCCGCTCTCTCCGGCTCCCGGAGCCGAAGAAGCGGCTTCTTCGCGCAAAGACGATTTTACTGCTCACAGTGCTCTCTTAGCGCCGCTTCTGCCGAAAGAAGCCCGGGAGCGGCTCTTAGCTCCGGAGAGCATCGTACCTTCGTCTTTAGCGTCTTTTCTGGTCTACATCCTAGCAGAAAGCTTTTCCACTCTGTCTGGCAAGGAAAACCTGCGGGAGCACAGAAAACATCTCCCATCGTGTTCTGGACGTTGCACGGAGGTCTGCCAAGTGTTTGGCATGAAGGAAAAAATAGCTGTCCAAAACAGCTTCCAATTGAATATTCATGTGATTGGAAACGTCAGGAAAGTGTAAGGTACTGTTTTCTATCAGTTGGCAAGCTGCGCACACAATCCCAGTGTTGTACAGCTTCCTTCTTCACCTTTCCGATGCTGCCGCTCTCTCCGGCTCCTGGAGCCGAAGAAGCGGCTTCTTCGCGCAAAGACGATTGTACCGCTCACAGTGCTCTCTTAGCGCCGCTTCTGCCGAAAGAAGCCCGGGAGCGGCTCTTAGCTCCGGAGAGCATCGTACCTTCGTCTTTAGCGTCTTTTGTGGTCTACATCCTAGCAGAAAGCTTTTCCACTCTGTCTGGCAAGGAAAACCTGCGGGAGCACAGAAAACATCTCCCATCGTGTTCTGGACGTTGCACGGAGGTCTGCCAAGTGTTTGGCATGAAGGAAAGAAAAGTTGTCCAAAACAGCTTCCAATCGAATATTCATGTGATTGGAAACGTCAGGAAAGTGTAAGGTACTGTTTTCTATCAGTTGGCAAGCTGCGCACACAATCCCAGTGTTGTACAGCTTCCTTCTTCACCTTTCCGATGCTGCCGCTCTCTCCGGCTCCCGGAGCCGAAGAAGCGGCTTCTTCGCGCAAAGACGATTGTACCGCTCACAGTGCTCTCTTAGAGCGGCTTCTGCCGAAAGAAGCCCGGGAGCGGCTCTTAGCTCCGGAGAGCATCGTACCTTCGTCTTTAGCGTCTTTTGTGGTCTACATCCTAGCAGAAAGCTTTTCCACTCTGTCTGGCAAGGAAAAGCTGCGGGAGCACAGAAAACATCTCCCATCGTGTTCTGGACGTTGCACGGAGGTCTGCCAAGTGTTTGGCATGAAGGAAAGAAAAGTTGTCCAAAACAGCTTCCAATCGAAGATTCATGTGATTGGAAACGTCAGGAAAGTGTAAGGTACGGTTTTCTATCACTTGGCAAGCTGCGCACACAATCCCAGTGTTGTACAGCTTCCTTCTTCACCTTTCCGATGCTGCCGCTCTCTCCGGCTCCCGGAGCCGAAGAAGCGGCTTCTTCGCGCAAAGACGATTTTACTGCTCACAGTGCTCTCTTAGCGCCGCTTCTGCCGAAAGAAGCCCGGGAGCGGCTCTTAGCTCCGGAGAGCATCGTACCTTCGTCTTTAGCGTCTTTTCTGGTCTACATCCTAGCAGAAAGCTTTTCCACTCTGTCTGGCAAGGAAAACCTGCGGGAGCACAGAAAACATCTCCCATCGTGTTCTGGACGTTGCACGGAGGTCTGCCAAGTGTTTGGCATGAAGGAAAAAATAGCTGTCCAAAACAGCTTCCAATTGAATATTCATGTGATTGGAAACGTCAGGAAAGTGTAAGGTACTGTTTTCTATCAGTTGGCAAGCTGCGCACACAATCCCAGTGTTGTACAGCTTCCTTCTTCACCTTTCCGATGCTGCCGCTCTCTCCGGCTCCTGGAGCCGAAGAAGCGGCTTCTTCGCGCAAAGACGATTGTACCGCTCACAGTGCTCTCTTAGCGCCGCTTCTGCCGAAAGAAGCCCGGCAGCGGCTCTTAGCTCCGGAGAGCATCGTACCTGCGTCTTTAGCGTCTTTTGCGGTCTACATCCTAGCAGAAAGCTTTTCCACTCTGTCTGGCAAGGAAAACCTGCGGGAGCACAGAAAACATCTCCCATCGTGTTCTGGACGTTGCACGGAGGTCTGCCAAGTGTTTGGCATGAAGGAAAGAAAAGTTGTCCAAAACAGCTTCCAATCGAATATTCATGTGATTGGAAACGTCAGGAAAGTGGTAAGGTACTGTTTTCTATCAGTTGGCAAGCTGCGCACACAATCCCAGTGTTGTACAGCTTCCTTCTTCACCTTTCCGATGCTGCCGCTCTCTCCGGCTCCCGGAGCCGAAGAAGCGGCTTCTTCGCGCAAAGACGATTGTACCGCTCACAGTGCTCTCTTAGCGCCGCTTCTGCCGAAAGAAGCCCGGGAGCGGCGCTTAGCTCCGGAGAGCATCGTACCTTCGTCTTTAGCGTCTTTTGTGGTCTACATCCTAGCAGAAAGCTTTTCCACTCTGTCTGGCAAGGAAAACCTGCGGGAGCACAGAAAACATCTCCCATCGTGTTCTGGACGTTGCACGGAGGTCTGCCAAGTGTTGGGCATGAAGGAAAGAAAAGTTTTCCAAAACAGGTTCCAATCGAATATTCATGTGATTGGAAACGTCAGGAAAGTGTAAGGTACTGTTTTCTATCAGTTGGCAAGCTGCGCACACAATCCCAGTGTTGTACAGCTTCCTTCTTCAGTTTTCCGATGCTGCCGCTCTCTCCGGCTCCCGGAGCCGAAGAAGCGGCTTCTTCGCGCAAAGACGATTGTACCGCTCACAGTGCTCTCTTAGCGCCGCTTCTGCCGAAAGAAGCCCGGGAGCGGCTCTTAGCTCCGGAGAGCATCGTACCTTCGTCTTTAGCGTCTTTTGTGGTCTACATCCTAGCAGAAAGCTTTTCCACTCTGTCTGGCAAGGAAAACCTGCGGGAGCACAGAAAACATCTCCCATCGTGTTCTGGACGTTGCACGGAGGTCTGCCAAGTGTTTGGCATGAAGGAAAAAAAAGCTGTCCAAAACAGCTTCCAATCGAATATTCATGTGATTGGAAACGTCAGGAAAGTGTAAGGTACTGTTTTCTATCAGTTGGCAAGCTGCGCACACAATCCCAGTGTTGTACAGCTTCCTTCTTCACCTTTCCGATGCTGCTGCTCTCTCCGGCTCCCGGAGCTGAAGAAGCGGCTTCTTCGCGCAAAGACGATTGTACCGCTCACAGTGCTCTCTTAGCGCCGCTTCTGCCGAAAGAAGCCCGGCAGCGGCTCTTAGCTCCGGAGAGCATCGTACCTTTGTCTTTAGCGTCTTTTGTGGTCTACATCCTAGCAGAAAGCTTTTCCACTCTGTCTGGCAAGGAAAACCTGCGGGAGCACAGAAAACATCTCCCATCGTGTTCTGCACGTTGCACGGAGGTCTGCCAAGTGTTTGGCATGAAGGAAAGAAAAGTTGTCCAAAACAGCTTCCAATCGAATATTCATGTGATTGGAAACGTCAGGAAAGTGTAAGGTACTGTTTTCTATCAGTTGGCAAGCTGCGCACACAATCCCAGTGTTGTACAGCTTCCTTCTTCACCTTTCCGATGCTGCCGCTCTCTCCGGCTCCCGGAGCCGAAGAAGCGGCTTCTTCGCGCAAAGACGATTGTACCGCTCACAGTGCTCTCTTAGAGCGGCTTCTGCCGAAAGAAGCCCGGGAGCGGCTCTTAGCTCCGGAGAGCATCGTACCTTCGTCTTTAGCGTCTTTTGTGGTCTACATCCTAGCAGAAAGCTTTTCCACTCTGTCTGGCAAGGAAAACCTGCGGGAGCACAGAAAACATCTCCCATCGTGTTCTGGACGTTGCACGGAGGTCTGCCAAGTGTTTGGCATGAAGGAAAGATAAGTTGTCCAAAACAGCTTCCAATCGAAGATTCATGTGATTGGAAACGTCAGGAAAGTGTAAGGTACTGTTTTCTATCAGTTGGCAAGCTGCGCACACAATCCCAGTGTTGTACAGCTTCCTTCTTCACCTTTCCGATGCTGCCGCTCTCTCCGGCTCCCGGAGCCGAAGAAGCGGCTTCTTCGCGCAAAGACGATTTTACTGCTCACAGTGCTCTCTTAGCGCCGCTTCTGCCGAAAGAAGCCCGGGAGCGGCTCTTAGCTCCGGAGAGCATCGTACCTTCGTCTTTAGCGTCTTTTCTGGTCTACATCCTAGCAGAAAGCTTTTCCACTCTGTCTGGCAAGGAAAACCTGCGGGAGCACAGAAAACATCTCCCATCGTGTTCTGGACGTTGCACGGAGGTCTGCCAAGTGTTTGGCATGAAGGAAAAAATAGCTGTCCAAAACAGCTTCCAATTGAATATTCATGTGATTGGAAACGTCAGGAAAGTGTAAGGTACTGTTTTCTATCAGTTGGCAAGCTGCGCACACAATCCCAGTGTTGTACAGCTTCCTTCTTCACCTTTCCGATGCTGCCGCTCTCTCCGGCTCCTGGAGCCGAAGAAGCGGCTTCTTCGCGCAAAGACGATTGTACCGCTCACAGTGCTCTCTTAGCGCCGCTTCTGCCGAAAGAAGCCCGGGAGCGGCTCTTAGCTCCGGAGAGCATCGTACCTTCGTCTTTAGCGTCTTTTGTGGTCTACATCCTAGCAGAAAGCTTTTCCACTCTGTCTGGCAAGGAAAACCTGCGGGAGCACAGAAAACATCTCCCATCGTGTTCTGGACGTTGCACGGAGGTCTGCCAAGTGTTTGGCATGAAGGAAAGAAAAGTTGTCCAAAACAGCTTCCAATCGAATATTCATGTGATTGGAAACGTCAGGAAAGTGTAAGGTACTGTTTTCTATCAGTTGGCAAGCTGCGCACACAATCCCAGTGTTGTACAGCTTCCTTCTTCACCTTTCCGATGCTGCCGCTCTCTCCGGCTCCCGGAGCCGAAGAAGCGGCTTCTTCGCGCAAAGACGATTGTACCGCTCACAGTGCTCTCTTAGAGCGGCTTCTGCCGAAAGAAGCCCGGGAGCGGCTCTTAGCTCCGGAGAGCATCGTACCTTCGTCTTTAGCGTCTTTTGTGGTCTACATCCTAGCAGAAAGCTTTTCCACTCTGTCTGGCAAGGAAAAGCTGCGGGAGCACAGAAAACATCTCCCATCGTGTTCTGGACGTTGCACGGAGGTCTGCCAAGTGTTTGGCATGAAGGAAAGAAAAGTTGTCCAAAACAGCTTCCAATCGAAGATTCATGTGATTGGAAACGTCAGGAAAGTGTAAGGTACGGTTTTCTATCACTTGGCAAGCTGCGCACACAATCCCAGTGTTGTACAGCTTCCTTCTTCACCTTTCCGATGCTGCCGCTCTCTCCGGCTCCCGGAGCCGAAGAAGCGGCTTCTTCGCGCAAAGACGATTTTACTGCTCACAGTGCTCTCTTAGCGCCGCTTCTGCCGAAAGAAGCCCGGGAGCGGCTCTTAGCTCCGGAGAGCATCGTACCTTCGTCTTTAGCGTCTTTTCTGGTCTACATCCTAGCAGAAAGCTTTTCCACTCTGTCTGGCAAGGAAAACCTGCGGGAGCACAGAAAACATCTCCCATCGTGTTCTGGACGTTGCACGGAGGTCTGCCAAGTGTTTGGCATGAAGGAAAAAATAGCTGTCCAAAACAGCTTCCAATTGAATATTCATGTGATTGGAAACGTCAGGAAAGTGTAAGGTACTGTTTTCTATCAGTTGGCAAGCTGCGCACACAATCCCAGTGTTGTACAGCTTCCTTCTTCACCTTTCCGATGCTGCCGCTCTCTCCGGCTCCTGGAGCCGAAGAAGCGGCTTCTTCGCGCAAAGACGATTGTACCGCTCACAGTGCTCTCTTAGCGCCGCTTCTGCCGAAAGAAGCCCGGGAGCGGCTCTTAGCTCCGGAGAGCATCGTACCTTCGTCTTTAGCGTCTTTTGTGGTCTACATCCTAGCAGAAAGCTTTTCCACTCTGTCTGGCAAGGAAAACCTGCGGGAGCACAGAAAACATCTCCCATCGTGTTCTGGACGTTGCACGGAGGTCTGCCAAGTGTTTGGCATGAAGGAAAGAAAAGTTGTCCAAAACAGCTTCCAATCGAATATTCATGTGATTGGAAACGTCAGGAAAGTGTAAGGTACTGTTTTCTATCAGTTGGCAAGCTGCGCACACAATCCCAGTGTTGTACAGCTTCCTTCTTCACCTTTCCGATGCTGCCGCTCTCTCCGGCTCCCGGAGCCGAAGAAGCGGCTTCTTCGCGCAAAGACGATTGTACCGCTCACAGTGCTCTCTTAGCGCCGCTTCTGCCGAAAGAAGCCCGGGAGCGGCGCTTAGCTCCGGAGAGCATCGTACCTTCGTCTTTAGCGTCTTTTGTGGTCTACATCCTAGCAGAAAGCTTTTCCACTCTGTCTGGCAAGGAAAACCTGCGGGAGCACAGAAAACATCTCCCATCGTGTTCTGGACGTTGCACGGAGGTCTGCCAAGTGTTTGGCATGAAGGAAAGAAAAGTTGTCCAAAACAGCTTCCAATCGAATATTCATGTGATTGGAAACGTCAGGAAAGTGTAAGGTACGGTTTTCTATCACTTGGCAAGCTGCGCACACAATCCCAGTGTTGTACAGCTTCCTTCTTCACCTTTCCGATGCTGCCGCTCTCTCCGGCTCCCGGAGCCCAAGAAGCGGCTTCTTCGCGCAAAGACGATTGTACCGCTCACAGTGTTCTCTTAGCGCCGCTTCTGCTGAAAGAAGCCCGGGAGCGGCTCTTAGCTCCGGAGAGCATCGTACCTTCGTCTTTAGCGTCTTTTGTGGTCTACATCCTAGCAGAAAGCTTTTCCACTCTGTCTGGCAAGGAAAACCTGCGGGAGCACAGAAAACATCTCCCATCGTGTTCTGGACGTTGCACGGAGGTCTGCCAAGTGTTTGGCATGAAGGAAAAAATAGCTGTCCAAAACAGCTTCCAATTGAATATTCATGTGATTGGAAACGTCAGGAAAGTGTAAGGTACTGTTTTCTATCAGTTGGCAAGCTGCGCACACAATCCCAGTGTTGTACAGCTTCCTTCTTCACCTTTCCGATGCTGCCGCTCTCTCCGGCTCCCGGAGCCGAAGAAGCGGCTTCTTCGCGCAAAGACGATTGTACCGCTCACAGTGCTCTCTTAGCGCCGCTTCTGCCGAAAGAAGCCCGGGAGCGGCTCTTAGCTCCGGAGAGCATCGTACCTTCGTCTTTAGCGTCTTTTGTGGTCTACATCCTAGCAGAAAGCTTTTCCACTCTGTCTGGCAAGGAAAACCTGCGGGAGCACAGAAAACATCTCCCATCGTGTTCTGGACGTTGCACGGAGGTCTGCCAAGTGTTTGGCATGAAGGAAAGAAAAGTTGTCCAAAACAGCTTCCAATCGAATATTCATGTGATTGGAAACGTCAGGAAAGTGTAAGGTACTGTTTTCTATCAGTTGGCAAGCTGCGCACACAATCCCAGGGTTGTACAGCTTCCTTCTTCACCTTTCCGATGCTGCCGCTCTCTCCGGCTCCCGGAGCCGAAGAAGCGGCTTCTTCGCGCAAAGACGATTGTACCGCTCACAGTGCTCTCTTAGCGCCGCTTCTGCCGAAAGAAGCCCGGGAGCGGCTCTTAGCTCCGGAGAGAATCGTACCTTCGTCTTTAGCGTCTTTTGTGGTCTACATCCTAGCAGAAAGCTTTTCCACTCTGTCTGGCAAGGAAAACCTGCGGGAGCACAGAAAACATCTCCCATCGTCTTCTGGACGTTGCACGGAGGTCTGCCAAGTGTTTGGCATGAAGGAAAGAAAAGTTGTCCAAAACAGCTTCCAGTCGAATATTCATGTGATTGGAAACGTCAGGAAAGTGTAAGGTACTGTTTTCTATCAGTTGGCAAGCTGCGCACACAATCCCAGTGTTGTACAGCTTCCTTCTTCACCTTTCCGATGCTGCCGCTCTCTCCGGCTCCCGGAGCCGAAGAAGCGGCTTCTTCGCGCAAAGACGATTGTACCGCTCACAGTGCTCTCTTAGCGCCGCTTCTGCCGAAAGAAGCCCGGGAGCGGCGCTTAGCTCCGGAGAGCATCGTACCTTCGTCTTTAGCGTCTTTTGTGGTCTACATCCTAGCAGAAAGCTTTTCCACTCTGTCTGGCAAGGAAAACCTGCGGGAGCACAGAAAACATCTCCCATCGTGTTCTGGACATTGCACGGAGGTCTGCCAAGTGTTTGGCATGAAGGAAAGAAAAGTTGTCCAAAACAGCTTCCAATCGAAGATTCATGTGATTGGAAACGTCAGGAAAGTGTAAGGTACGGTTTTCTATCACTTGGCAAGCTGCGCACACAATCCCAGTGTTGTACAGCTTCCTTCTTCACCTTTCCGATGCTGCCGCTCTCTCCGGCTCCCGGAGGCGAAGAAGCGGCTTCTTCGCGCAAAGACGATTGTACCGCTCACAGTGCTCTCTTAGCGCCGCTTCTGCTGAAAGAAGCCCGGGAGCGGCTCTTAGCTCCGGAGAGCATCGTACCTTCGTCTTTAGCGTCTTTTGTGGTCTACATCCTAGCAGAAAGCTTTTCCACTCTGTCTGGCAAGGAAAACCTGCGGGAGCACAGAAAACATCTCCCATCGTGTTCTGGACGTTGCACGGAGGTCTCCCAAGTGTTTGCCATGAAGAAAAAAAAGCTGTCCAAAACAGCTTCTTATCGAATATTCATGTGATTGGAAACGTCAGGAAAGTGTAAGGTACTGTTTTCTATCAGTTGGCAAGCTGCGCACACAATCCCAGTGTTGTACAGATTCCTTCTTCACCTTTCCGATGCTGCCGCTCTCTCCGGCTCCCGGAGCCGAAGAAGCGGCTTCTTCGCGCAAAGACGATTGTACCGCTCACAGTGCTCTCTTAGCGCGGCTTGTGCCGAAAGAAGCCCGGGAGCGGCGCTTAGCTCCGGAGAGCATCGTACCTTCGTCTTTAGCGTCTTTTGTGGTCTACATCCTAGCAGAAAGCTTTTCCACTCTGTCTGGCAAGGAAAACCTGCGGGAGCACAGAAAACATCTCCCATCGTGTTCTGGACGTTGCACGGAGGTCTGCCAAGTGTTTGGCATGAAGGAAAAAATAGCTGTCCAAAACAGCTTCCAATTGAATATTCATGTGATTGGAAACGTCAGGAAAGTGTAAGGTACTGTTTTCTATCAGTTGGCAAGCTGCGCACACAATCCCAGTGTTGTACAGCTTCCTTCTTCACCTTTCCGATGCTGCCGCTCTCTCCGGCTCCTGGAGCCGAAGAAGCGGCTTCTTCGCGCAAAGACGATTGTACCGCTCACAGTGCTCTCTTAGCGCCGCTTCTGCCGAAAGAAGCCCGGGAGCGGCTCTTAGCTCCGGAGAGCATCGTACCTTCGTCTTTAGCGTCTTTTGTGGTCTACATCCTAGCAGAAAGCTTTTCCACTCTGTCTGGCAAGGAAAACCTGCGGGAGCACAGAAAACATCTCCCATCGTGTTCTGGACGTTGCACGGAGGTCTGCCAAGTGTTTGGCATGAAGGAAAGAAAAGTTGTCCAAAACAGCTTCCAATCGAATATTCATGTGATTGGAAACGTCAGGAAAGTGTAAGGTACTGTTTTCTATCAGTTGGCAAGCTGCGCACACAATCCCAGTGTTGTACAGCTTCCTTCTTCACCTTTCCGATGCTGCCGCTCTCTCCGGCTCCCGGAGCCGAAGAAGCGGCTTCTTCGCGCAAAGACGATTGTACCGCTCACAGTGCTCTCTTAGAGCGGCTTCTGCCGAAAGAAGCCCGGGAGCGGCTCTTAGCTCCGGAGAGCATCGTACCTTCGTCTTTAGCGTCTTTTGTGGTCTACATCCTAGCAGAAAGCTTTTCCACTCTGTCTGGCAAGGAAAAGCTGCGGGAGCACAGAAAACATCTCCCATCGTGTTCTGGACGTTGCACGGAGGTCTGCCAAGTGTTTGGCATGAAGGAAAGAAAAGTTGTCCAAAACAGCTTCCAATCGAAGATTCATGTGATTGGAAACGTCAGGAAAGTGTAAGGTACGGTTTTCTATCACTTGGCAAGCTGCGCACACAATCCCAGTGTTGTACAGCTTCCTTCTTCACCTTTCCGATGCTGCCGCTCTCTCCGGCTCCCGGAGCCGAAGAAGCGGCTTCTTCGCGCAAAGACGATTTTACTGCTCACAGTGCTCTCTTAGCGCCGCTTCTGCCGAAAGAAGCCCGGGAGCGGCTCTTAGCTCCGGAGAGCATCGTACCTTCGTCTTTAGCGTCTTTTCTGGTCTACATCCTAGCAGAAAGCTTTTCCACTCTGTCTGGCAAGGAAAACCTGCGGGAGCACAGAAAACATCTCCCATCGTCTTCTGGACGTTGCACGGAGGTCTGCCAAGTGTTTGGCATGAAGGAAAAAATAGCTGTCCAAAACAGCTTCCAATTGAATATTCATGTGATTGGAAACGTCAGGAAAGTGTAAGGTACTGTTTTCTATCAGTTGGCAAGCTGCGCACACAATCCCAGTGTTGTACAGCTTCCTTCTTCACCTTTCCGATGCTGCCGCTCTCTCCGGCTCCTGGAGCCGAAGAAGCGGCTTCTTCGCGCAAAGACGATTGTACCGCTCACAGTGCTCTCTTAGCGCCGCTTCTGCCGAAAGAAGCCCGGGAGCGGCTCTTAGCTCCGGAGAGCATCGTACCTTCGTCTTTAGCGTCTTTTGTGGTCTACATCCTAGCAGAAAGCTTTTCCACTCTGTCTGGCAAGGAAAACCTGCGGGAGCACAGAAAACATCTCCCATCGTGTTCTGGACGTTGCACGGAGGTCTGCCAAGTGTTTGGCATGAAGGAAAGAAAAGTTGTCCAAAACAGCTTCCAATCGAATATTCATGTGATTGGAAACGTCAGGAAAGTGTAAGGTACTGTTTTCTATCAGTTGGCAAGCTGCGCACACAATCCCAGTGTTGTACAGCTTCCTTCTTCACCTTTCCGATGCTGCCGCTCTCTCCGGCTCCCGGAGCCGAAGAAGCGGCTTCTTCGCGCAAAGACGATTGTACCGCTCACAGTGCTCTCTTAGCGCCGCTTCTGCCGAAAGAAGCCCGGGAGCGGCGCTTAGCTCCGGAGAGCATCGTACCTTCGTCTTTAGCGTCTTTTGTGGTCTACATCCTAGCAGAAAGCTTTTCCACTCTGTCTGGCAAGGAAAACCTGCGGGAGCACAGAAAACATCTCCCATCGTGTTCTGGACGTTGCACGGAGGTCTGCCAAGTGTTTGGCATGAAGGAAAGAAAAGTTGTCCAAAACAGCTTCCAATCGAATATTCATGTGATTGGAAACGTCAGGAAAGTGTAAGGTACGGTTTTCTATCACTTGGCAAGCTGCGCACACAATCCCAGTGTTGTACAGCTTCCTTCTTCACCTTTCCGATGCTGCCGCTCTCTCCGGCTCCCGGAGCCCAAGAAGCGGCTTCTTCGCGCAAAGACGATTGTACCGCTCACAGTGTTCTCTTAGCGCCGCTTCTGCTGAAAGAAGCCCGGGAGCGGCTCTTAGCTCCGGAGAGCATCGTACCTTCGTCTTTAGCGTCTTTTGTGGTCTACATCCTAGCAGAAAGCTTTTCCACTCTGTCTGGCAAGGAAAACCTGCGGGAGCACAGAAAACATCTCCCATCGTGTTCTGGACGTTGCACGGAGGTCTGCCAAGTGTTTGGCATGAAGGAAAAAATAGCTGTCCAAAACAGCTTCCAATTGAATATTCATGTGATTGGAAACGTCAGGAAAGTGTAAGGTACTGTTTTCTATCAGTTGGCAAGCTGCGCACACAATCCCAGTGTTGTACAGCTTCCTTCTTCACCTTTCCGATGCTGCCGCTCTCTCCGGCTCCCGGAGCCGAAGAAGCGGCTTCTTCGCGCAAAGACGATTGTACCGCTCACAGTGCTCTCTTAGCGCCGCTTCTGCCGAAAGAATCCCGGGAGCGGCTCTTAGCTCCGGAGAGCATCGTACCTTCGTCTTTAGCGTCTTTTGTGGTCTACATCCTAGCAGAAAGCTTTTCCACTCTGTCTGGCAAGGAAAACCTGCGGGAGCACAGAAAACATCTCCCATCGTGTTCTGGACGTTGCACGGAGGTCTGCCAAGTGTTTGGCATGAAGGAAAGAAAAGTTGTCCAAAACAGCTTCCAATCGAATATTCATGTGATTGGAAACGTCAGGAAAGTGTAAGGTACTGTTTTCTATCAGTTGGCAAGCTGCGCACACAATCCCAGGGTTGTACAGCTTCCTTCTTCACCTTTCCGATGCTGCCGCTCTCTCCGGCTCCCGGAGCCGAAGAAGCGGCTTCTTCGCGCAAAGACGATTGTACCGCTCACAGTGCTCTCTTAGCGCCGCTTCTGCCGAAAGAAGCCCGGGAGCGGCTCTTAGCTCCGGAGAGAATCGTACCTTCGTCTTTAGCGTCTTTTGTGGTCTACATCCTAGCAGAAAGCTTTTCCACTCTGTCTGGCAAGGAAAACCTGCGGGAGCACAGAAAACATCTCCCATCGTCTTCTGGACGTTGCACGGAGGTCTGCCAAGTGTTTGGCATGAAGGAAAGAAAAGTTGTCCAAAACAGCTTCCAGTCGAATATTCATGTGATTGGAAACGTCAGGAAAGTGTAAGGTACTGTTTTCTATCAGTTGGCAAGCTGCGCACACAATCCCAGTGTTGTACAGCTTCCTTCTTCACCTTTCCGATGCTGCCGCTCTCTCCGGCTCCCGGAGCCGAAGAAGCGGCTTCTTCGCGCAAAGACGATTGTACCGCTCACAGTGCTCTCTTAGCGCCGCTTCTGCCGAAAGAAGCCCGGGAGCGGCGCTTAGCTCCGGAGAGCATCGTACCTTCGTCTTTAGCGTCTTTTGTGGTCTACATCCTAGCAGAAAGCTTTTCCACTCTGTCTGGCAAGGAAAACCTGCGGGAGCACAGAAAACATCTCCCATCGTGTTCTGGACATTGCACGGAGGTCTGCCAAGTGTTTGGCATGAAGGAAAGAAAAGTTGTCCAAAACAGCTTCCAATCGAAGATTCATGTGATTGGAAACGTCAGGAAAGTGTAAGGTACGGTTTTCTATCACTTGGCAAGCTGCGCACACAATCCCAGTGTTGTACAGCTTCCTTCTTCACCTTTCCGATGCTGCCGCTCTCTCCGGCTCCCGGAGGCGAAGAAGCGGCTTCTTCGCGCAAAGACGATTGTACCGCTCACAGTGCTCTCTTAGCGCCGCTTCTGCTGAAAGAAGCCCGGGAGCGGCTCTTAGCTCCGGAGAGCATCGTACCTTCGTCTTTAGCGTCTTTTGTGGTCTACATCCTAGCAGAAAGCTTTTCCACTCTGTCTGGCAAGGAAAACCTGCGGGAGCACAGAAAACATCTCCCATCGTGTTCTGGACGTTGCACGGAGGTCTCCCAAGTGTTTGCCATGAAGAAAAAAAAGCTGTCCAAAACAGCTTCTTATCGAATATTCATGTGATTGGAAACGTCAGGAAAGTGTAAGGTACTGTTTTCTATCAGTTGGCAAGCTGCGCACACAATCCCAGTGTTGTACAGATTCCTTCTTCACCTTTCCGATGCTGCCGCTCTCTCCGGCTCCCGGAGCTGAAGAAGCGGCTTCTTCGCGCAAAGACGATTGTACCGCTCACAGTGCTCTCTTAGCGCCGCTTCTGCCGAAAGAAGGCCGGGAGCGGCGCTTAGCTCCGGAGAGCATCGTACCTTCGTCTTTAGCGTCTTTTGTGGTCTACATCCTAGCAGAAAGCTTTTCCACTCTGTCTGGCAAGGAAAACCTGCGGGAGCACAGAAAACATCTCCCATCGTGTTCTGGACGTTGCACGGAGGTCTGCCAAGTGTTTGGCATGAAGGAAAGAAAAGTTGTCCAAAACAGCTTCCAGTCGAATATTCATGTGATTGGAAACGTCAGGAAAGTGTAAGGTACTGTTTTCTATCAGTTGGCAAGCTGCGCACACAATCCCAGTGTTGTACAGCTTCCTTCTTCACCTTTCCGATGCTGCCGCTCTCTCCGGCTCCCGGAGCCGAAGAAGCGGCTTCTTCGCGCAAAGACGATTGTACCGCTCACAGTGCTCTCTTAGCGCCGCTTCTGCCGAAAGAAGCCCGGGAGCGGCGCTTAGCTCCGGAGAGCATCGTACCTTCGTCTTTAGCGTCTTTTGTGGTCTACATCCTAGCAGAAAGCTTTTCCACTCTGTCTGGCAAGGAAAACCTGCGGGAGCACAGAAAACATCTCCCATCGTGTTCTGGACGTTGCACGGAGGTCTGCCAAGTGTTTGGCATGAAGGAAAAAAAAGCTGTCCAAAACAGCTTCCAATCGAATATTCATGTGATTGGAAACGTCAGGAAAGTGTAAGGTACTGTTTTCTATCAGTTGGCAAGCTGCGCACACAATCCCAGTGTTGTACAGCTTCCTTCTTCACCTTTCCGATGCTGCCGCTCTCTCCGGCTCCCGGAGCCGAAGAAGCGGCTTCTTCGCGCAAAGACGATTGTACCGCTCACAGTGCTCTCTTAGCGCCGCTTCTGCCGAAAGAAGGCCGGGAGCGGCTCTTAGCTCCGGAGAGCATCGTACCTTCGTCTTTAGCGTCTTTTGTGGTCTACATCCTAGCAGAAAGCTTTTCCACTCTGTCTGGCAAGGAAAACCTGCGGGAGCACAGAAAACATCTCCCATCGTGTTCTGGACGTTGCACGGAGGTCTGCCAAGTGTTTGGCATGAAGGAAAGATAAGTTGTCCAAAACAGCTTCCAATCGAAGATTCATGTGATTGGAAACGTCAGGAAAGTGTAAGGTACTGTTTTCTATCAGTTGGCAAGCTGCGCACACAATCCCAGTGTTGTACAGCTTCCTTCTTCACCTTTCCGATGCTGCCGCTCTCTCCGGCTCCCGGAGCCGAAGAAGCGGCTTCTTCGCGCAAAGACGATTGTACCGCTCACAGTGCTCTCTTAGCGCCGCTTCTGCCGAAAGAAGCCCGGGAGCGGCTCTTAGCTCCGGAGAGCATCGTACCTTCGTCTTTAGCGTCTTTTGTGGTCTACATCCTAGCAGAAAGCTTTTCCACTCTGTCTGGCAAGGAAAACCTGCGGGAGCACAGAAAACATCTCCCATCGTGTTCTGGACGTTGCACGGAGGTCTGCCAAGTGTTTGGCATGAAGGAAAAAATAGCTGTCCAAAACAGCTTCCAATTGAATATTCATGTGATTGGAAACGTCAGGAAAGTGTAAGGTACTGTTTTCTATCAGTTGGCAAGCTGCGCACACAATCCCAGTGTTGTACAGCTTCCTTCTTCACCTTTCCGATGCTGCCGCTCTCTCCGGCTCCTGGAGCCGAAGAAGCGGCTTCTTCGCGCAAAGACGATTGTACCGCTCACAGTGCTCTCTTAGCGCCGCTTCTGCCGAAAGAAGCCCGGCAGCGGCTCTTAGCTCCGGAGAGCATCGTACCTTCGTCTTTAGCGTCTTTTGTGGTCTACATCCTAGCAGAAAGCTTTTCCACTCTGTCTGGCAAGGAAAACCTGCGGGAGCACAGAAAACATCTCCCATCGTGTTCTGCACGTTGCACGGAGGTCTGCCAAGTGTTTGGCATGAAGGAAAGAAAAGTTGTCCAAAACAGCTTCCAATCGAAGATTCATGTGATTGGAAACGTCAGGAAAGTGTAAGGTACTGTTTTCTATCAGTTGGCAAGCTGCGCACACAATCCCAGTGTTGTACAGCTTCCTTCTTCACCTTTCCGATGCTGCCGCTCTCTCCGGCTCCCGGAGCCGAAGAAGCGGCTTCTTCGCGCAAAGACGATTGTACCGCTCACAGTGCTCTCTTAGAGCGGCTTCTGCCGAAAGAAGCCCGGGAGCGGCTCTTAGCTCCGGAGAGCATCGTACCTTCGTCTTTAGCGTCTTTTGTGGTCTACATCCTAGCAGAAAGCTTTTCCACTCTGTCTGGCAAGGAAAACCTGCGGGAGCACAGAAAACATCTCCCATCGTGTTCTGGACGTTGCACGGAGGTCTGCCAAGTGTTTGGCATGAAGGAAAGAAAAGTTGTCCAAAACAGCTTCCAATCGAAGATTCATGTGATTGGAAACGTCAGGAAAGTGTAAGGTACGGTTTTCTATCACTTGGCAAGCTGCGCACACAATCCCAGTGTTGTACAGCTTCCTTCTTCACCTTTCCGATGCTGCCGCTCTCTCCGGCTCCCGGAGCCGAAGAAGCGGCTTCTTCGCGCAAAGACGATTTTACTGCTCACAGTGCTCTCTTAGCGCCGCTTCTGCCGAAAGAAGCCCGGGAGCGGCTCTTAGTTGCGGAGAGCATCGTACCTTCGTCTTTAGCGTCTTTTCTGGTCTACATCCTAGCAGAAAGCTTTTCCACTCTGTCTGGCAAGGAAAACCTGCGGGAGCACAGAAAACATCTCCCATCGTGTTCTGGACGTTGCACGGAGGTCTGCCAAGTGTTTGGCATGAAGGAAAAAATAGCTGTCCAAAACAGCTTCCAATTGAATATTCATGTGATTGGAAACGTCAGGAAAGTGTAAGGTACTGTTTTCTATCAGTTGGCAAGCTGCGCACACAATCCCAGTGTTGTACAGCTTCCTTCTTCACCTTTCCGATGCTGCCGCTCTCTCCGGCTCCTGGAGCCGAAGAAGCGGCTTCTTCGCGCAAAGACGATTGTACCGCTCACAGTGCTCTCTTAGCGCCGCTTCTGCCGAAAGAAGCCCGGCAGCGGCTCTTAGCTCCGGAGAGCATCGTACCTTCGTCTTTAGCGTCTTTTGTGGTCTACATCCTAGCAGAAAGCTTTTCCACTCTGTCTGGCAAGGAAAACCTGCGGGAGCACAGAAAACATCTCCCATCGTGTTCTGCACGTTGCACGGAGGTCTGCCAAGTGTTTGGCATGAAGGAAAGAAAAGTTGTCCAAAACAGCTTCCAATCGAATATTCATGTGATTGGAAACGTCAGGAAAGTGTAAGGTACTGTTTTCTATCAGTTGGCAAGCTGCGCACACAATCCCAGTGTTGTACAGCTTCCTTCTTCACCTTTCCGATGCTGCCGCTCTCTCCGGCTCCCGGAGCCGAAGAAGCGGCTTCTTCGCGCAAAGACGATTGTACCGCTCACAGTGCTCTCTTAGAGCGGCTTCTGCCGAAAGAAGCCCGGGAGCGGCTCTTAGCTCCGGAGAGCATCGTACCTTCGTCTTTAGCGTCTTTTGTGGTCTACATCCTAGCAGAAAGCTTTTCCACTCTGTCTGGCAAGGAAAACCTGCGGGAGCACAGAAAACATCTCCCATCGTGTTCTGGACGTTGCACGGAGGTCTGCCAAGTGTTTGGCATGAAGGAAAGAAAAGTTGTCCAAAACAGCTTCCAATCGAAGATTCATGTGATTGGAAACGTCAGGAAAGTGTAAGGTACGGTTTTCTATCACTTGGCAAGCTGCGCACACAATCCCAGTGTTGTACAGCTTCCTTCTTCACCTTTCCGATGCTGCCGCTCTCTCCGGCTCCCGGAGCCGAAGAAGCGGCTTCTTCGCGCAAAGACGATTTTACTGCTCACAGTGCTCTCTTAGCGCCGCTTCTGCCGAAAGAAGCCCGGGAGCGGCTCTTAGTTGCGGAGAGCATCGTACCTTCGTCTTTAGCGTCTTTTCTGGTCTACATCCTAGCAGAAAGCTTTTCCACTCTGTCTGGCAAGGAAAACCTGCGGGAGCACAGAAAACATCTCCCATCGTGTTCTGGACGTTGCACGGAGGTCTGCCAAGTGTTTGGCATGAAGGAAAAAATAGCTGTCCAAAACAGCTTCCAATTGAATATTCATGTGATTGGAAACGTCAGGAAAGTGTAAGGTACTGTTTTCTATCAGTTGGCAAGCTGCGCACACAATCCCAGTGTTGTACAGCTTCCTTCTTCACCTTTCCGATGCTGCCGCTCTCTCCGGCTCCTGGAGCCGAAGAAGCGGCTTCTTCGCGCAAAGACGATTGTACCGCTCACAGTGCTCTCTTAGCGCCGCTTCTGCCGAAAGAAGCCCGGGAGCGGCTCTTAGCTCCGGAGAGCATCGTACCTTCGTCTTTAGCGTCTTTTGTGGTCTACATCCTAGCAGAAAGCTTTTCCACTCTGTCTGGCAAGGAAAACCTGCGGGAGCACAGAAAACATCTCCCATCGTGTTCTGGACGTTGCACGGAGGTCTGCCAAGTGTTTGGCATGAAGGAAAGAAAAGTTGTCCAAAACAGCTTCCAATCGAAGATTCATGTGATTGGAAACGTCAGGAAAGTGTAAGGTACTGTTTTCTATCAGTTGGCAAGCTGCGCACACAATCCCAGTGTTGTACAGCTTCCTTCTTCACCTTTCCGATGCTGCCGCTCTCTCCGGCTCCCGGAGCCGAAGAAGCGGCTTCTTCGCGCAAAGACGATTGTACCGCTCACAGTGCTCTCTTAGCGCCGCTTCTGCCGAAAGAAGCCCGGCAGCGGCTCTTAGCTCCGGAGAGCATCGTACCTTCGTCTTTAGCGTCTTTTGTGGTCTACATCCTAGCAGAAAGCTTTTCCACTCTGTCTGGCAAGGAAAACCTGCGGGAGCACAGAAAACATCTCCCATCGTGTTCTGGACGTTGCACGGAGGTCTGCCAAGTGTTTGGCATGAAGGAAAAAATAGCTGTCCAAAACAGCTTCCAATTGAATATTCATGTGATTGGAAACGTCAGGAAAGTGTAAGGTACTGTTTTCTATCAGTTGGCAAGCTGCGCACACAATCCCAGTGTTGTACAGCTTCCTTCTTCACCTTTCCGATGCTGCCGCTCTCTCCGGCTCCTGGAGCCGAAGAAGCGGCTTCTTCGCGCAAAGACGATTGTACCGCTCACAGTGCTCTCTTAGCGCCGCTTCTGCCGAAAGAAGCCCGGCAGCGGCTCTTAGCTCCGGAGAGCATCGTACCTTCGTCTTTAGCGTCTTTTGTGGTCTACATCCTAGCAGAAAGCTTTTCCACTCTGTCTGGCAAGGAAAACCTGCGGGAGCACAGAAAACATCTCCCATCGTGTTCTGCACGTTGCACGGAGGTCTGCCAAGTGTTTGGCATGAAGGAAAGAAAAGTTGTCCAAAACAGCTTCCAATCGAATATTCATGTGATTGGAAACGTCAGGAAAGTGTAAGGTACTGTTTTCTATCAGTTGGCAAGCTGCGCACACAATCCCAGTGTTGTACAGCTTCCTTCTTCACCTTTCCGATGCTGCCGCTCTCTCCGGCTCCCGGAGCCGAAGAAGCGGCTTCTTCGCGCAAAGACGATTGTACCGCTCACAGTGCTCTCTTAGAGCGGCTTCTGCCGAAAGAAGCCCGGGAGCGGCTCTTAGCTCCGGAGAGCATCGTACCTTCGTCTTTAGCGTCTTTTGTGGTCTACATCCTAGCAGAAAGCTTTTCCACTCTGTCTGGCAAGGAAAACCTGCGGGAGCACAGAAAACATCTCCCATCGTGTTCTGGACGTTGCACGGAGGTCTGCCAAGTGTTTGGCATGAAGGAAAGAAAAGTTGTCCAAAACAGCTTCCAATCGAAGATTCATGTGATTGGAAACGTCAGGAAAGTGTAAGGTACGGTTTTCTATCACTTGGCAAGCTGCGCACACAATCCCAGTGTTGTACAGCTTCCTTCTTCACCTTTCCGATGCTGCCGCTCTCTCCGGCTCCCGGAGCCGAAGAAGCGGCTTCTTCGCGCAAAGACGATTTTACTGCTCACAGTGCTCTCTTAGCGCCGCTTCTGCCGAAAGAAGCCCGGGAGCGGCTCTTAGCTCCGGAGAGCATCGTACCTTCGTCTTTAGCGTCTTTTCTGGTCTACATCCTAGCAGAAAGCTTTTCCACTCTGTCTGGCAAGGAAAACCTGCGGGAGCACAGAAAACATCTCCCATCGTGTTCTGGACGTTGCACGGAGGTCTGCCAAGTGTTTGGCATGAAGGAAAAAATAGCTGTCCAAAACAGCTTCCAATTGAATATTCATGTGATTGGAAACGTCAGGAAAGTGTAAGGTACTGTTTTCTATCAGTTGGCAAGCTGCGCACACAATCCCAGTGTTGTACAGCTTCCTTCTTCACCTTTCCGATGCTGCCGCTCTCTCCGGCTCCTGGAGCCGAAGAAGCGGCTTCTTCGCGCAAAGACGATTGTACCGCTCACAGTGCTCTCTTAGCGCCGCTTCTGCCGAAAGAAGCCCGGGAGCGGCTCTTAGCTCCGGAGAGCATCGTACCTTCGTCTTTAGCGTCTTTTGTGGTCTACATCCTAGCAGAAAGCTTTTCCACTCTGTCTGGCAAGGAAAACCTGCGGGAGCACAGAAAACATCTCCCATCGTGTTCTGGACGTTGCACGGAGGTCTGCCAAGTGTTTGGCATGAAGGAAAGAAAAGTTGTCCAAAACAGCTTCCAATCGAATATTCATGTGATTGGAAACGTCAGGAAAGTGTAAGGTACTGTTTTCTATCAGTTGGCAAGCTGCGCACACAATCCCAGTGTTGTACAGCTTCCTTCTTCACCTTTCCGATGCTGCCGCTCTCTCCGGCTCCCGGAGCCGAAGAAGCGGCTTCTTCGCGCAAAGACGATTGTACCGCTCACAGTGCTCTCTTAGCGCCGCTTCTGCCGAAAGAAGCCCGGCAGCGGCTCTTAGCTCCAGAGAGCATCGTACCTTCGTCTTTAGCGTCTTTTGTGGTCTACATCCTAGCAGAAAGCTTTTCCACTCTGTCTGGCAAGGAAAACCTGCGGGAGCACAGAAAACATCTCCCATCGTGTTCTGGACGTTGCACGGAGGTCTGCCAAGTGTTTGGCATGAAGGAAAGAAAAGTTGTCCAAAACAGCTTCCAATCGAATATTCATGTGATTGGAAACGTCAGGAAAGTGTAAGGTACGGTTTTCTATCACTTGGCAAGCTGCGCACACAATCCCAGTGTTGTACAGCTTCCTTCTTCACCTTTCCGATGCTGCCGCTCTCTCCGGCTCCCGGAGCCCAAGAAGCGGCTTCTTCGCGCAAAGACGATTGTACCGCTCACAGTGTTCTCTTAGCGCCGCTTCTGCTGAAAGAAGCCCGGGAGCGGCTCTTAGCTCCGGAGAGCATCGTACCTTCGTCTTTAGCGTCTTTTGTGGTCTACATCCTAGCAGAAAGCTTTTCCACTCTGTCTGGCAAGGAAAACCTGCGGGAGCACAGAAAACATCTCCCATCGTGTTCTGGACGTTGCACGGAGGTCTGCCAAGTGTTTGGCATGAAGGAAAAAATAGCTGTCCAAAACAGCTTCCAATTGAATATTCATGTGATTGGAAACGTCAGGAAAGTGTAAGGTACTGTTTTCTATCAGTTGGCAAGCTGCGCACACAATCCCAGTGTTGTACAGCTTCCTTCTTCACCTTTCCGATGCTGCCGCTCTCTCCGGCTCCCGGAGCCGAAGAAGCGGCTTCTTCGCGCAAAGACGATTGTACCGCTCACAGTGCTCTCTTAGCGCCGCTTCTGCCGAAAGAAGCCCGGGAGCGGCTCTTAGCTCCGGAGAGCATCGTACCTTCGTCTTTAGCGTCTTTTGTGGTCTACATCCTAGCAGAAAGCTTTTCCACTCTGTCTGGCAAGGAAAACCTGCGGGAGCACAGAAAACATCTCCCATCGTGTTCTGGACGTTGCACGGAGGTCTGCCAAGTGTTTGGCATGAAGGAAAGAAAAGTTGTCCAAAACAGCTTCCAATCGAATATTCATGTGATTGGAAACGTCAGGAAAGTGTAAGGTACTGTTTTCTATCAGTTGGCAAGCTGCGCACACAATCCCAGTGTTGTACAGCTTCCTTCTTCACCTTTCCGATGCTGCCGCTCTCTCCGGCTCCCGGAGCCGAAGAAGCGGCTTCTTCGCGCAAAGACGATTGTACCGCTCACAGTGCTCTCTTAGCGCCGCTTCTGCCGAAAGAAGCCCGGGAGCGGCTCTTAGCTCCGGAGAGAATCGTACCTTCGTCTTTAGCGTCTTTTGTGGTCTACATCCTAGCAGAAAGCTTTTCCACTCTGTCTGGCAAGGAAAAGCTGCGGGAGCACAGAAAACATCTCCCATCGTCTTCTGGACGTTGCACGGAGGTCTGCCAAGTGTTTGGCATGAAGGAAAGAAAAGTTGTCCAAAACAGCTTCCAGTCGAATATTCATGTGATTGGAAACGTCAGGAAAGTGTAAGGTACTGTTTTCTATCAGTTGGCAAGCTGCGCACACAATCCCAGTGTTGTACAGCTTCCTTCTTCACCTTTCCGATGCTGCTGCTCTCTCCGGCTCCCGGAGCCGAAGAAGCGGCTTCTTCGCGCAAAGACGATTGTACCGCTCACAGTGCTCTCTTAGCGCCGCTTCTGCCGAAAGAAGCCCGGGAGCGGCGCTTAGCTCCGGAGAGCATCGTACCTTCGTCTTTAGCGTCTTTTGTGGTCTACATCCTAGCAGAAAGCTTTTCCACTCTGTCTGGCAAGGAAAACCTGCGGGAGCACAGAAAACATCTCCCATCGTGTTCTGGACATTGCACGGAGGTCTGCCAAGTGTTTGGCATGAAGGAAAGAAAAGTTGTCCAAAACAGCTTCCAATCGAAGATTCATGTGATTGGAAACGTCAGGAAAGTGTAAGGTACGGTTTTCTATCACTTGGCAAGCTGCGCACACAATCCCAGTGTTGTACAGCTTCCTTCTTCACCTTTCCGATGCTGCCGCTCTCTCCGGCTCCCGGAGGCGAAGAAGCGGCTTCTTCGCGCAAAGACGATTGTACCGCTCACAGTGCTCTCTTAGCGCCGCTTCTGCTGAAAGAAGCCCGGGAGCGGCTCTTAGCTCCGGAGAGCATCGTACCTTCGTCTTTAGCGTCTTTTGTGGTCTACATCCTAGCAGAAAGCTTTTCCACTCTGTCTGGCAAGGAAAACCTGCGGGAGCACAGAAAACATCTCCCATCGTGTTCTGGACGTTGCACGGAGGTCTCCCAAGTGTTTGCCATGAAGAAAAAAAAGCTGTCCAAAACAGCTTCTTATCGAATATTCATGTGATTGGAAACGTCAGGAAAGTGTAAGGTACTGTTTTCTATCAGTTGGCAAGCTGCGCACACAATCCCAGTGTTGTACAGATTCCTTCTTCACCTTTCCGATGCTGCCGCTCTCTCCGGCTCCCGGAGCTGAAGAAGCGGCTTCTTCGCGCAAAGACGATTGTACCGCTCACAGTGCTCTCTTAGCGCGGCTTGTGCCGAAAGAAGCCCGGGAGCGGCGCTTAGCTCCGGAGAGCATCGTACCTTCGTCTTTAGCGTCTTTTGTGGTCTACATCCTAGCAGAAAGCTTTTCCACTCTGTCTGGCAAGGAAAACCTGCGGGAGCACAGAAAACATCTCCCATCGTGTTCTGGACGTTGCACGGAGGTCTGCCAAGTGTTTGGCATGAAGGAAAGAAAAGTTGTCCAAAACAGCTTCCAGTCGAATATTCATGTGATTGGAAACGTCAGGAAAGTGTAAGGTACTGTTTTCTATCAGTTGGCAAGCTGCGCACACAATCCCAGTGTTGTACAGCTTCCTTCTTCACCTTTCCGATGCTGCCGCTCTCTCCGGCTCCCGGAGCCGAAGAAGCGGCTTCTTCGCGCAAAGACGATTGTACCGCTCACAGTGCTCTCTTAGCGCCGCTTCTGCCGAAAGAAGCCCGGGAGCGGCGCTTAGCTCCGGAGAGCATCGTACCTTCGTCTTTAGCGTCTTTTGTGGTCTACATCCTAGCAGAAAGCTTTTCCACTCTGTCTGGCAAGGAAAACCTGCGGGAGCACAGAAAACATCTCCCATCGTGTTCTGGACATTGCACGGAGGTCTGCCAAGTGTTTGGCATGAAGGAAAGAAAAGTTGTCCAAAACAGCTTCCAATCGAATATTCATGTGATTGGAAACGTCAGGAAAGTGTAAGGTACGGTTTTCTATCACTTGGCAAGCTGCGCACACAATCCCAGTGTTGTACAGCTTCCTTCTTCACCTTTCCGATGCTGCCGCTCTCTCCGGCTCCCGGAGCCGAAGAAGCGGCTTCTTCGCGCAAAGACGATTGTACCGCTCACAGTGCTCTCTTAGCGCCGCTTCTGCTGAAAGAAGCCCGGGAGCGGCTCTTAGCTCCGGAGAGCATCGTACCTTCGTCTTTAGCGTCTTTTGTGGTCTACATCCTAGCAGAAAGCTTTTCCACTCTGTCTGGCAAGGAAAACCTGCGGGAGCACAGAAAACATCTCCCATCGTGTTCTGGACGTTGCACGGAGGTCTCCCAAGTGTTTGCCATGAAGAAAAAAAAGCTGTCCAAAACAGCTTCTTATCGAATATTCATGTGATTGGAAACGTCAGGAAAGTGTAAGGTACTGTTTTCTATCAGTTGGCAAGCTGCGCACACAATCCCAGTTTTGTACAGATTCCTTCTTCACCTTTCCGATGCTGCCGCTCTCTCCGGCTCCCGGAGCTGAAGAAGCGGCTTCTTCGCGCAAAGACGATTGTACCGCTCACAGTGCTCTCTTAGCGCGGCTTGTGCCGAAAGAAGCCCGGGAGCGGCGCTTAGCTCCGGAGAGCATCGTACCTTCGTCTTTAGCGTCTTTTGTGGTCTACATCCTAGCAGAAAGCTTTTCCACTCTGTCTGGCAAGGAAAACCTGCGGGAGCACAGAAAACATCTCCCATCGTGTTCTGGACGTTGCACGGAGGTCTGCCAAGTGTTTGGCATGAAGGAAAAAAAAGCTGTCCAAAACAGCTTCCAATCGAATATTCATGTGATTGGAAACGTCAGGAAAGTGTAAGGTACTGTTTTCTATCAGTTGGCAAGCTGCGCACACAATCCCAGTGTTGTACAGCTTCCTTCTTCACCTTTCCGATGCTGCCGCTCTCTCCGGCTCCCGGAGCCGAAGAAGCGGCTTCTTCGCGCAAAGACGATTGTACCGCTCACAGTGCTCTCTTAGCGCCGCTTCTGCCGAAAGAAGGCCGGGAGCGGCTCTTAGCTCCGGAGAGCATCGTACCTTCGTCTTTAGCGTCTTTTGTGGTCTACATCCTAGCAGAAAGCTTTTCCACTCTGTCTGGCAAGGAAAACCTGCGGGAGCACAGAAAACATCTCCCATCGTGTTCTGGACGTTGCACGGAGGTCTGCCAAGTGTTTGGCATGAAGGAAAAAAAAGCTGGCCAAAACAGCTTCCAATCGAATATTCATGTGATTGGAAACGTCAGGAAAGTGTAAGGTACTGTTTTCTATCAGTTGGCAAGCTTCGCACACAATCCCAGTGTTGTACAGCTTCCTTCTTCACCTTTCCGATGCTGCCGCTCTCTCCGGCTCCCGGAGCCGAAGAAGCAGCTTCTTCGCGCAAAGACGATTGTACCGCTCACAGTGCTCTCTTAGCGCCGCTTCGGCCAAAAGAAGCCCGGGAGCGGCTCTTAGCTCCGGAGAGCATCGTACCTTCGTCTTTAGCGTCTTTTGTGGTCTACATCCTAGCAGAAAGCTTTTCCACTCTGTCTGGCAAGGAAAACCTGCGGGAACACAGAAAACATCTCCCATCGTGTTCTGGACGTTGCACGGAGGTCTGCCAAGTGTTTGGCATGAAGGAAAAAAAAGCTGTCCAAAACAGCTTCCAATCGAATATTCATGTGATTGGAAACGTCAGGAAAGTGTAAGGTACTGTTTTCTATCAGTTGGCAAGCTGCGCACACAATCCCAGTGTTGTACAGCTTCCTTCTTCACCTTTCCGATGCTGCCGCTCTCTCCGGCTCCCGGAGCCGAAGAAGCGGCTTCTTCGCGCAAAGACGATTGTACCGCTCACAGTGCTCTCTTAGCGCCGCTTCTGCCGAAAGAAGCCCGGGAGCGGCTCTTAGCTCCGGAGAGAATCGTACCTTCCTCTTTAGCATCTTTTGTGGTCTACATCCTAGCAGAAAGCTTTTCCACTCTGTCTGGCAAGGAAAACCTGCGGGAGCACAGAAAACATCTCCCATCGTGTTCTGGACGTTGCACGGAGGTCTGCCAAGTGTTTGGCATGAAGGAAAGAAAAGTTGTCCAAAACAGCTTCCAATCGAAGATTCATGTGATTGGAAACGTCAGGAAAGTGTAAGGTACGGTTTTCTATCACTTGGCAAGCTGCGCACACAATCCCAGTGTTGTACAGCTTCCTTCTTCACCTTTCCGATGATGCCGCTCTCTCCGGCTCCCGGAGGCGAAGAAGCGGCTTCTTCGCGCAAAGACGATTGTACCGCTCACAGTGCTCTCTTAGCGCCGCTTCTGCCGAAAGAAGCCCGGGAGCGGCTCTTAGCTCCGGAGAGAATCGTACCTTCGTCTTTAGCGTCTTTTGTGGTCTACATCCTAGCAGAAAGCTTTTCCACTCTGTCTGGCAAGGAAAACCTGCGGGAGCACAGAAAACATCTCCCATCGTGTTCTGGACGTTGCACGGAGGTCTGCCAAGTGTTTGGCATGAAGGAAAGAAAAGTTGTCCAAAACAGCTTCCAATCGAATATTCATGTGATTGGAAACGTCAGGAAAGTGTAAGGTACTGTTTTCTATCAGTTGGCAAGCTGCGCACACAATCCCAGTGTTGTACAGCTTCCTTCTTCACCTTTCCGATGCTGCCGCTCTCTCCGGCTCCCGGAGCCGAAGAAGCGGCTTCTTCGCGCAAAGACGATTGTACCGCTCACAGTGCTCTCTTAGCGCCGCTTCTGCCGAAAGAAGCCCGGGAGCGGCTCTTAGCTCCGGAGAGCATCGTACCTTCGTCTTTAGCGTCTTTTGTGGTCTACATCCTAGCAGAAAGCTTTTCCACTCTGTCTGGCAAGGAAAACCTGCGGGAGCACAGAAAACATCTCCCATCGCGTTCTGGACGTTGCACGGAGGTCTGCCAAGTGTTTGGCATGAAGGAAAGAAAAGTTGTCCAAAACAGCTTCCAATCGAAGATTCATGTGATTGGAAACGTCAGGAAAGTGTAAGGTACTGTTTTCTATCAGTTGGCAAGCTGCGCACACAATCCCAGTGTTGTACAGCTTCCTTCTTCACCTTTCCGATGATGCCGCTCTCTCCGGCTCCCGGAGCCGAAGAAGCGGCTTCTTCGCGCAAAGATGATTGTACCGCTCACAGTGCTCTCTTAGCGCCGCTTCTGCCGAAAGAAGCCCGGGAGCGGCGCTTAGCTCCGGAGAGCATCGTACCTTCGTCTTTAGCGTCTTTTGTGGTCTACATCCTAGCAGAAAGCTTTTCCATTCTGTCTGGCAAGGAAAACCTGCAGGAGCACAGAAAACATCTCCCATCGTGTTCTGGACGTTGCACGGAGGTCTGCCAAGTGTTGGGCATGAAGGAAAGAAAAGTTTTCCAAAACAGGTTCCAATCGAATATTCATGTGATTGGAAACGTCAGGAAAGTGTAAGGTACTGTTTTCTATCAGTTGGCAAGCTGCGCACACAATCCCAGTGTTGTACAGCTTCCTTCTTCACCTTTCCGATGCTGCCGCTCTCTCCGGCTCCCGGAGCCGAAGAAGCGGCTTCTTCGCGCAAAGACGATTGTACCGCTCACAGTGCTCTCTTAGCGCCGCTTCTGCCGAAAGAAGCCCGGGAGCGGCTCTTAGCTCCGGAGAGCATCGTACCTTCGTCTTTAGCGTCTTTTCTGGTCTACATCCTAGCAGAAAGCTTTTCCACTCTGTCTGGCAAGGAAAACCTGCGGGAGCACAGAAAACATCTCCCATCGTGTTCTGGACGTTGCACGGAGGTCTGCCAAGTGTTTGGCATGAAGGAAAAAAAAGCTGTCCAAAACAGCTTCCAATCGAATATTCATGTGATTGGAAACGTCAGGAAAGTGTAAGGTACTGTTTTCTATCAGTTGGCAAGCTGCGCACACAATCCCAGTGTTGTACAGCTTCCTTCTTCACCTTTCCGATGCTGCCGCTCTCTCCGGCTCCCGGAGCCGAAGAAGCGGCTTCTTCGCGCAAAGACGATTGTACCGCTCACAGTGCTCTCTTAGAGCGGCTTCTGCCGAAAGAAGCCCGGCAGCGGCTCTTAGCTCCGGAGAGCATCGTACCTTCGTCTTTAGCGTCTTTTGTGGTCTACATCCTAGCAGAAAGCTTTTCCACTCTGTCTGGCAAGGAAAACCTGCGGGAGCACAGAAAACATCTCCCATCGTGTTCTGGACGTTGCACGGAGGTCTGCCAAGTGTTTGGCATGAAGGAAAGAAAAGTTGTCCAAAACAGCTTCCAATCGAATATTCATGTGATTGGAAACGTCAGGAAAGTGTAAGGTACTGTTTTCTATCAGTTGGCAAGCTGCGCACACAATCCCAGTGTTGTACAGCTTCCTTCTTCACCTTTCCGATGCTGCCGCTCTCTCCGGCTCCCGGAGGCGAAGAAGCGGCTTCTTCGCGCAAAGACGATTGTACCGCTCACAGTGCTCTCTTAGCGCCGCTTCTGCCGAAAGAAGCCCGGGAGCGGCTCTTAGTTCCGGAGAGCATCGTACCTTCGTCTTTAGCGTCTTTTGTGGTCTACATCCTAGCAGAAAGCTTTTCCACTCTGTCTGGCAAGGAAAACCTGCGGGAGCACAGAAAACATCTCCCATCGTGTTCTGGACGTTGCACGGAGGTCTGCCAAGTGTTTGGCATGAAGGAAAGAAAAGTTGTCCAAAACAGCTTCCAATCGAATATTCATGTGATTGGAAACGTCATGAAAGTGGTAAGGTACTGTTTTCTATCAGTTGGCAAGCTGCGCACACAATCCCAGTGTTGTACAGCTTCCTTCTTCACCTTTCCGATGCTGCCGCTCTCTCCGGCTCCCGGAGCCGAAGAAGCGGCTTCTTCGCGCAAAGACGATTGTACCGCTCACAGTGCTCTCTTAGAGCGGCTTCTGCCGAAAGAAGCCCGGCAGCGGCTCTTAGCTCCGGAGAGCATCGTACCTTCGTCTTTAGCGTCTTTTGTGGTCTACATCCTAGCAGAAAGCTTTTCCACTCTGTCTGGCAAGGAAAACCTGCGGGAGCACAGAAAACATCTCCCATCGTGTTCTGCACGTTGCACGGAGGTCTGCCAAGTGTTTGGCATGAAGGAAAGAAAAGTTGTCCAAAACAGCTTCCAATCGAAGATTCATGTGATTGGAAACGTCAGGAAAGTGTAAGGTACTGTTTTCTATCAGTTGGCAAGCTGCGCACACAATCCCAGTGTTGTACAGCTTCCTTCTTCACCTTTCCGATGCTGCCGCTCTCTCCGGCTCCCGGAGCCGAAGAAGCGGCTTCTTCGCGCAAAGACGATTGTACCGCTCACAGTGCTCTCTTAGCGCCGCTTCTGCCGAAAGAAGCCCGGCAGCGGCTCTTAGCTCCGGAGAGAATCGTACCTTCGTCTTTAGCGTCTTTTGTGGTCTACATCCTAGCAGAAAGCTTTTCCACTCTGTCTGGCAAGGAAAACCTGCGGGAGCACAGAAAACATCTCCCATCGTGTTCTGGACGTTGCACGGAGGTCTGCCAAGTGTTTGGCATGAAGGAAAGAAAAGTTGTCCAAAACAGCTTCCAGTCGAATATTCATGTGATTGGAAACGTCAGGAAAGTGTAAGGTACTGTTTTCTATCAGTTGGCAAGCTGCGCACACAATCCCAGTGTTGTACAGCTTCCTTCTTCACCTTTCCGATGCTGCCGCTCTCTCCGGCTCCCGGAGCCGAAGAAGCGGCTTCTTCGCGCAAAGACGATTGTACCGCTCACAGTGCTCTCTTAGCGCCGCTTCTGCCGAAAGAAGCCCGGGAGCGGCTCTTAGCTCCGGAGAGCATCGTACCTTCGTCTTTAGCGTCTTTTGTGGTCTACATCCTAGCAGAAAGCTTTTCCACTCTGTCTGGCAAGGAAAACCTGCGGGAGCACAGAAAACATCTCCCATCGTCTTCTGGACGTTGCACGGAGGTCTGCCAAGTGTTTGGCATGAAGGAAAGAAAAGTTGTCCAAAACAGCTTCCAATCGAAGATTCATGTGATTGGAAACGTCAGGAAAGTGTAAGGTACTGTTTTCTATCAGTTGGCAAGCTGCGCACACAATCCCAGTGTTGTACAGATTCCTTCTTCACCTTTCCGATGCTGCCGCTCTCTCCGGCTCCCGGAGCTGAAGAAGCGGCTTCTTCGCGCAAAGACGATTGTACCGCTCACAGTGCTCTCTTAGCGCCGCTTCTGCCGAAAGAAGCCCGGGAGCGGCGCTTAGCTCCGGAGAGCATCGTACCTTCGTCTTTAGCGTCTTTTGTGGTCTACATCCTAGCAGAAAGCTTTTCCACTCTGTCTGGCAAGGAAAACCTGCGGGAGCACAGAAAACATCTCCCATCGTGTTCTGGACGTTGCACGGAGGTCTGCCAAGTGTTGGGCATGAAGGAAAGAAAAGTTGTCCAAAACAGGTTCCAATTGAATATTCATGTGATTGGAAACGTCAGGAAAGTGTAAGGTACTGTTTTCTATCAGTTGGCAAGCTGCGCACACAATCCCAGTGTTGTACAGCTTCCTTCTTCACCTTTCCGATGCTGCCGCTCTCTCCGGCTCCCGGAGCCGAAGAAGCGGCTTCTTCGTGCAAAGACGATTGTACCGCTCACAGTGCTCTCTTAGCGCCGCTTCTGCCGAAAGAAGCCCGGGAGCAGCTCTTAGCTCCGGAGAGCATCGTACCTTCCTCTTTAGCGTCTTTTGTGGTCTACATCCTAGCAGAAAGCTTTTCCACTCTGTCTGGCAAGGAAAACCTGCGGGAGCACAGAAAACATCTCCCATCGTGTTCTGGACGTTGCACGGAGGTCTGCCAAGTGTTTGGCATGAAGGAAAGAAAAGTTGTCCAAAACAGCTTCCAATCGAATATTCATGTGATTGGAAACGTCAGGAAAGTGTAAGGTACTGTTTTCTATCAGTTGGCAAGCTGCGCACACAATCCCAGTGTTGTACAGATTCCTTCTTCACCTTTCCGATGCTGCCGCTCTCTCCGGCTCCCGGAGCTGAAGAAGCGGCTTCTTCGCGCAAAGACGATTGTACCGCTCACAGTGCTCTCTTAGCGCGGCTTGTGCCGAAAGAAGCCCGGGAGCGGCGCTTAGCTCCGGAGAGCATCGTACCTTCGTCTTTAGCGTCTTTTGTGGTCTACATCCTAGCAGAAAGCTTTTCCACTCTGTCTGGCAAGGAAAACCTGCGGGAGCACAGAAAACATCTCCCATCGTGTTCTGGACGTTGCACGGAGGTCTGCCAAGTGTTTGGCATGAAGGAAAGAAAAGTTGTCCAAAACAGCTTCCAGTCGAATATTCATGTGATTGGAAACGTCAGGAAAGTGTAAGGTACTGTTTTCTATCAGTTGGCAAGCTGCGCACACAATCCCAGTGTTGTACAGCTTCCTTCTTCACCTTTCCGATGCTGCCGCTCTCTCCGGCTCCCGGAGCCGAAGAAGCGGCTTCTTCGCGCAAAGACGATTGTACCGCTCACAGTGCTCTCTTAGCGCCGCTTCTGCCGAAAGAAGCCCGGGAGCGGCGCTTAGCTCCGGAGAGCATCGTACCTTCGTCTTTAGCGTCTTTTGTGGTCTACATCCTAGCAGAAAGCTTTTCCACTCTGTCTGGCAAGGAAAACCTGCGGGAGCACAGAAAACATCTCCCATCGTGTTCTGGACATTGCACGGAGGTCTGCCAAGTGTTTGGCATGAAGGAAAGAAAAGTTGTCCAAAACAGCTTCCAATCGAATATTCATGTGATTGGAAACGTCAGGAAAGTGTAAGGTACGGTTTTCTATCACTTGGCAAGCTGCGCACACAATCCCAGTGTTGTACAGCTTCCTTCTTCACCTTTCCGATGCTGCCGCTCTCTCCGGCTCCCGGAGCCGAAGAAGCGGCTTCTTCGCGCAAAGACGATTGTACCGCTCACAGTGCTCTCTTAGCGCCGCTTCTGCTGAAAGAAGCCCGGGAGCGGCTCTTAGCTCCGGAGAGCATCGTACCTTCGTCTTTAGCGTCTTTTGTGGTCTACATCCTAGCAGAAAGCTTTTCCACTCTGTCTGGCAAGGAAAACCTGCGGGAGCACAGAAAACATCTCCCATCGTGTTCTGGACGTTGCACGGAGGTCTCCCAAGTGTTTGCCATGAAGAAAAAAAAGCTGTCCAAAACAGCTTCTTATCGAATATTCATGTGATTGGAAACGTCAGGAAAGTGTAAGGTACTGTTTTCTATCAGTTGGCAAGCTGCGCACACAATCCCAGTTTTGTACAGATTCCTTCTTCACCTTTCCGATGCTGCCGCTCTCTCCGGCTCCCGGAGCTGAAGAAGCGGCTTCTTCGCGCAAAGATGATTGTACCGCTCACAGTGCTCTCTTAGCGCGGCTTGTGCCGAAAGAAGCCCGGGAGCGGCGCTTAGCTCCGGAGAGCATCGTACCTTCGTCTTTAGCGTCTTTTGTGGTCTACATCCTAGCAGAAAGCTTTTCCACTCTGTCTGGCAAGGAAAACCTGCGGGAGCACAGAAAACATCTCCCATCGTGTTCTGGACGTTGCACGGAGGTCTGCCAAGTGTTTGGCATGAAGGAAAAAAAAGCTGTCCAAAACAGCTTCCAATCGAATATTCATGTGATTGGAAACGTCAGGAAAGTGTAAGGTACTGTTTTCTATCAGTTGGCAAGCTGCGCACACAATCCCAGTGTTGTACAGCTTCCTTCTTCACCTTTCCGATGCTGCCGCTCTCTCCGGCTCCCGGAGCCGAAGAAGCGGCTTCTTCGCGCAAAGACGATTGTACCGCTCACAGTGCTCTCTTAGCGCCGCTTCTGCCGAAAGAAGGCCGGGAGCGGCTCTTAGCTCCGGAGAGCATCGTACCTTCGTCTTTAGCGTCTTTTGTGGTCTACATCCTAGCAGAAAGCTTTTCCACTCTGTCTGGCAAGGAAAACCTGCGGGAGCACAGAAAACATCTCCCATCGTGTTCTGGACGTTGCACGGAGGTCTGCCAAGTGTTTGGCATGAAGGAAAAAAAAAGCTGTCCAAAACAGCTTCCAATCGAATATTCATGTGATTGGAAACGTCAGGAAAGTGTAAGGTACTGTTTTCTATCAGTTGGCAAGCTTCGCACACAATCCCAGTGTTGTACAGCTTCCTTCTTCACCTTTCCGATGCTGCCGCTCTCTCCGGCTCCCGGAGCCGAAGAAGCAGCTTCTTCGCGCAAAGACGATTGTACCGCTCACAGTGCTCTCTTAGCGCCGCTTCGGCCAAAAGAAGCCCGGGAGCGGCTCTTAGCTCCGGAGAGCATCGTACCTTCGTCTTTAGCGTCTTTTGTGGTCTACATCCTAGCAGAAAGCTTTTCCACTCTGTCTGGCAAGGAAAACCTGCGGGAACACAGAAAACATCTCCCATCGTGTTCTGGACGTTGCACGGAGGTCTGCCAAGTGTTTGGCATGAAGGAAAAAAAAGCTGTCCAAAACAGCTTCCAATCGAATATTCATGTGATTGGAAACGTCAGGAAAGTGTAAGGTACTGTTTTCTATCAGTTGGCAAGCTGCGCACACAATCCCAGTGTTGTACAGCTTCCTTCTTCACCTTTCCGATGCTGCCGCTCTCTCCGGCTCCCGGAGCCGAAGAAGCGGCTTCTTCGCGCAAAGACGATTGTACCGCTCACAGTGCTCTCTTAGCGCCGCTTCTGCCGAAAGAAGCCCGGGAGCGGCTCTTAGCTCCGGAGAGCATCGTACCTTCCTCTTTAGCATCTTTTGTGGTCTACATCCTAGCAGAAAGCTTTTCCACTCTGTCTGGCAAGGAAAACCTGCGGGAGCACAGAAAACATCTCCCATCGTGTTCTGGACGTTGCACGGAGGTCTGCCAAGTGTTTGGCATGAAGGAAAGAAAAGTTGTCCAAAACAGCTTCCAATCGAATATTCATGTGATTGGAAACGTCAGGAAAGTGTAAGGTACTGTTTTCTATCAGTTGGCAAGCTGCGCACACAATCCCAGTGTTGTACAGCTTCCTTCTTCACCTTTCCGATGATGCCGCTCTCTCCGGCTCCCGGAGGCGAAGAAGCGGCTTCTTCGCGCAAAGACGATTGTACCGCTCACAGTGCTCTCTTAGCGCCGCTTCTGCCGAAAGAAGCCCGGGAGCGGCTCTTAGCTCCGGAGAGAATCGTACCTTCGTCTTTAGCGTCTTTTGTGGTCTACATCCTAGCAGAAAGCTTTTCCACTCTGTCTGGCAAGGAAAACCTGCGGGAGCACAGAAAACATCTCCCATCGTGTTCTGCACGTTGCACGGAGGTCTGCCAAGTGTTTGGCATGAAGGAAAAATAGCTGTCCAAAACAGCTTCCAATCGAATATTCATGTGATTGGAAACGTCAGGAAAGTGTAAGGTACTGTTTTCTATCAGTTGGCAAGCTGCGCACACAATCCCAGTGTTGTACAGCTTCCTTCTTCACCTTTCCGATGCTGCCGCTCTCTCCGGCTCCCGGAACCGAAGAAGCGGCTTCTTCGCGCAAAGACGATTGTACCGCTCACAGTGCTCTCTTAGCGCCTCTTCTGCCGAAAGAAGCCCGGGAGCGGCTCTTAGCTCCGGAGAGCATCGTACCTTCGTCTTTAGCGTCTTTTGTGGTCTACATCCTAGCAGAAAGCTTTTCCACTCTGTCTGGCAAGGAAAACCTGCGGGAGCACAGAAAACATCTCCCATCGCGTTCTGGACGTTGCACGGAGGTCTGCCAAGTGTTTGGCATGAAGGAAAGAAAAGTTGTCCAAAACAGCTTCCAATCGAAGATTCATGTGATTGGAAACGTCAGGAAAGTGTAAGGTACTGTTTTCTATCAGTTGGCAAGCTGCGCACACAATCCCAGTGTTGTACAGCTTCCTTCTTCACCTTTCCGATGATGCCGCTCTCTCCGGCTCCCGGAGCCGAAGAAGCGGCTTCTTCGCGCAAAGATGATTGTACCGCTCACAGTGCTCTCTTAGCGCCGCTTCTGCCGAAAGAAGCCCGGGAGCGGCGCTTAGCTCCGGAGAGCATCGTACCTTCGTCTTTAGCGTCTTTTGTGGTCTACATCCTAGCAGAAAGCTTTTCCATTCTGTCTGGCAAGGAAAACCTGCAGGAGCACAGAAAACATCTCCCATCGTGTTCTGGACGTTGCACGGAGGTCTGCCAAGTGTTGGGCATGAAGGAAAGAAAAGTTTTCCAAAACAGGTTCCAATCGAATATTCATGTGATTGGAAACGTCAGGAAAGTGTAAGGTACTGTTTTCTATCAGTTGGCAAGCTGCGCACACAATCCCAGTGTTGTACAGCTTCCTTCTTCACCTTTCCGATGCTGCCGCTCTCTCCGGCTCCCGGAGCCGAAGAAGCGGCTTCTTCGCGCAAAGACGATTGTACCGCTCACAGTGCTCTCTTAGCGCCGCTTCTGCCGAAAGAAGCCCGGGAGCGGCTCTTAGCTCCGGAGAGCATCGTACCTTCGTCTTTAGCGTCTTTTGTGGTCTACATCCTAGCAGAAAGCTTTTCCACTCTGTCTGGCAAGGAAAACCTGCGGGAGCACAGAAAACATCTCCCATCGTGTTCTGGACGTTGCACGGAGGTCTGCCAAGTGTTTGGCATGAAGGAAAAAAAAGCTGTCCAAAACAGCTTCCAATCGAATATTCATGTGATTGGAAACGTCAGGAAAGTGTAAGGTACTGTTTTCTATCAGTTGGCAAGCTGCGCACACAATCCCAGGGTTGTACAGCTTCCTTCTTCACCTTTCCGATGCTGCCGCTCTCTCCGGCTCCCGGAGCCGAAGAAGCGGCTTCTTCGCGCAAAGACGATTGTACCGCTCACAGTGCTCTCTTAGAGCGGCTTCTGCCGAAAGAAGCCCGGCAGCGGCTCTTAGCTCCGGAGAGCATCGTACCTTCGTCTTTAGCGTCTTTTGTGGTCTACATCCTAGCAGAAAGCTTTTCCACTCTGTCTGGCAAGGAAAACCTGCGGGAGCACAGAAAACATCTCCCATCGTGTTCTGGACGTTGCACGGAGGTCTGCCAAGTGTTTGGCATGAAGGAAAGAAAAGTTGTCCAAAACAGCTTCCAATCGAATATTCATGTGATTGGAAACGTCAGGAAAGTGTAAGGTACTGTTTTCTATCAGTTGGCAAGCTGCGCACACAATCCCAGTGTTGTACAGCTTCCTTCTTCACCTTTCCGATGCTGCCGCTCTCTCCGGCTCCCAGAGCCGAAGAAGCGGCTTCTTCGCGCAAAGACGATTGTACCGCTCACAGTGCTCTCTTAGCGCCGCTTCTGCCGAAAGAAGCCCGGGAGCGGCTCTTAGTTCCGGAGAGCATCGTACCTTCGTCTTTAGCGTCTTTTGTGGTCTACATCCTAGCAGAAAGCTTTTCCACTCTGTCTGGCAAGGAAAACCTGCGGGAGCACAGAAAACATCTCCCATCGTGTTCTGGACGTTGCACGGAGGTCTGCCAAGTGTTTGGCATGAAGGAAAGAAAAGTTGTCCAAAACAGCTTCCAATCGAATATTCATGTGATTGGAAACGTCATGAAAGTGGTAAGGTACTGTTTTCTATCAGTTGGCAAGCTGCGCACACAATCCCAGTGTTGTACAGCTTCCTTCTTCACCTTTCCGATGCTGCCGCTCTCTCCGGCTCCCGGAGCCGAAGAAGCGGCTTCTTCGCGCAAAGACGATTGTACCGCTCACAGTGCTCTCTTAGAGCGGCTTCTGCCGAAAGAAGCCCGGCAGCGGCTCTTAGCTCCGGAGAGCATCGTACCTTCGTCTTTAGCGTCTTTTGTGGTCTACATCCTAGCAGAAAGCTTTTCCACTCTGTCTGGCAAGGAAAACCTGCGGGAGCACAGAAAACATCTCCCATCGTGTTCTGCACGTTGCACGGAGGTCTGCCAAGTGTTTGGCATGAAGGAAAGAAAAGTTGTCCAAAACAGCTTCCAATCGAAGATTCATGTGATTGGAAACGTCAGGAAAGTGTAAGGTACTGTTTTCTATCAGTTGGCAAGCTGCGCACACAATCCCAGTGTTGTACAGCTTCCTTCTTCACCTTTCCGATGCTGCCGCTCTCTCCGGCTCCCGGAGCCGAAGAAGCGGCTTCTTCGCGCAAAGACGATTGTACCGCTCACAGTGCTCTCTTAGCGCCGCTTCTGCCGAAAGAAGCCCGGCAGCGGCTCTTAGCTCCGGAGAGAATCGTACCTTCGTCTTTAGCGTCTTTTGTGGTCTACATCCTAGCAGAAAGCTTTTCCACTCTGTCTGGCAAGGAAAACCTGCGGGAGCACAGAAAACATCTCCCATCGTGTTCTGGACGTTGCACGGAGGTCTGCCAAGTGTTTGGCATGAAGGAAAGAAAAGTTGTCCAAAACAGCTTCCAGTCGAATATTCATGTGATTGGAAACGTCAGGAAAGTGTAAGGTACTGTTTTCTATCAGTTGGCAAGCTGCGCACACAATCCCAGTGTTGTACAGCTTCCTTCTTCACCTTTCCGATGCTGCCGCTCTCTCCGGCTCCCGGAGCCGAAGAAGCGGCTTCTTCGCGCAAAGACGATTGTACCGCTCACAGTGCTCTCTTAGCGCCGCTTCTGCCGAAAGAAGCCCGGGAGCGGCTCTTAGCTCCGGAGAGCATCGTACCTTCGTCTTTAGCGTCTTTTGTGGTCTACATCCTAGCAGAAAGCTTTTCCACTCTGTCTGGCAAGGAAAACCTGCGGGAGCACAGAAAACATCTCCCATCGTGTTCTGGACGTTGCACGGAGGTCTGCCAAGTGTTTGGCATGAAGGAAAGAAAAGTTGTCCAAAACAGCTTCCAATCGAATATTCATGTGATTGGAAACGTCAGGAAAGTGTAAGGTACGGTTTTCTATCACTTGGCAAGCTGCGCACACAATCCCAGTGTTGTACAGCTTCCTTCTTCACCTTTCCGATGCTGCCGCTCTCTCCGGCTCCCGGAGCCGAAGAAGCGGCTTCTTCGCGCAAAGACGATTGTACCGCTCACAGTGCTCTCTTAGCGCCGCTTCTGCTGAAAGAAGCCCGGGAGCGGCTCTTAGCTCCGGAGAGCATCGTACCTTCGTCTTTAGCGTCTTTTCTGGTCTACATCCTAGCAGAAAGCTTTTCCACTCTGTCTGGCAAGGAAAACCTGCGGGAGCACAGAAAACATCTCCCATCGTGTTCTGGACGTTGCACGGAGGTCTGCCAAGTGTTTGCCATGAAGGAAAAAAAAGTTGTCCAAAACAGCTTCCAATCGAATATTCATGTGATTGGAAACGTCAGGAAAGTGTAAGGTACTGTTTTCTATCAGTTGGCAAGCTGCGCACACAATCCCAGTGTTGTACAGATTCCTTCTTCACCTTTCCGATGCTGCCGCTCTCTCCGGCTCCCGGAGCTGAAGAAGCGGCTTCTTCGCGCAAAGACGATTGTACCGCTCACAGTGCTCTCTTAGCGCCGCTTCTGCCGAAAGAAGCCCGGGAGCGGCGCTTAGCTCCGGAGAGCATCGTACCTTCGTCTTTAGCGTCTTTTGTGGTCTACATCCTAGCAGAAAGCTTTTCCACTCTGTCTGGCAAGGAAAACCTGCGGGAGCACAGAAAACATCTCCCATCGTGTTCTGGACGTTGCACGGAGGTCTGCCAAGTGTTGGGCATGAAGGAAAGAAAAGTTGTCCAAAACAGGTTCCAATTGAATATTCATGTGATTGGAAACGTCAGGAAAGTGTAAGGTACTGTTTTCTATCAGTTGGCAAGCTGCGCACACAATCCCAGTGTTGTACAGCTTCCTTCTTCACCTTTCCGATGCTGCCGCTCTCTCCGGCTCCCGGAGCCGAAGAAGCGGCTTCTTCGTGCAAAGACGATTGTACCGCTCACAGTGCTCTCTTAGCGCCGCTTCTGCCGAAAGAAGCCCGGGAGCAGCTCTTAGCTCCGGAGAGCATCGTACCTTCCTCTTTAGCGTCTTTTGTGGTCTACATCCTAGCAGAAAGCTTTTCCACTCTGTCTGGCAAGGAAAACCTGCGGGAGCACAGAAAACATCTCCCATCGTGTTCTGGACGTTGCACGGAGGTCTGCCAAGTGTTTGGCATGAAGGAAAGAAAAGTTGTCCAAAACAGCTTCCAATCGAATATTCATGTGATTGGAAACGTCAGGAAAGTGTAAGGTACTGTTTTCTATCAGTTGGCAAGCTGCGCACACAATCCCAGTGTTGTACAGCTTCCTTCTTCACCTTTCCGATGCTGCCGCTCTCTCCGGCTCCCGGAGCCGAAGAAGCGGCTTCTTCGCGCAAAGACGATTGTACCGCTCACAGTGCTCTCTTAGCGCCGCTTCTGCCGAAAGAAGCCCGGCAGCGGCTCTTAGCTCCGGAGAGAATCGTACCTTCGTCTTTAGCGTCTTTTGTGGTCTACATCCTAGCAGAAAGCTTTTCCACTCTGTCTGGCAAGGAAAACCTGCGGGAGCACAGAAAACATCTCCCATCGTGTTCTGGACGTTGCACGGAGGTCTGCCAAGTGTTTGGCATGAAGGAAAGAAAAGTTGTCCAAAACAGCTTCCAGTCCAATATTCATGTGATTGGAAACGTCAGGAAAGTGTAAGGTACTGTTTTCTATCAGTTGGCAAGCTGCGCACACAATCCCAGTGTTGTACAGCTTCCTTCTTCACCTTTCCGATGCTGCCGCTCTCTCCGGCTCCCGGAGCCGAAGAAGCGGCTTCTTCGCGCAAAGACGATTGTACCGCTCACAGTGCTCTCTTAGCGCCGCTTCTGCCGAAAGAATCCCGGGAGCGGCTCTTAGCTCCGGAGAGCATCGTACCTTTGTCTTTAGCGTCTTTTGTGGTCTACATCCTAGCAGAAAGCTTTTCCACTCTGTCTGGCAAGGAAAACCTGCGGGAGCACAGAAAACATCTCCCATCGTGTTCTGGAGGTTGCACGGAGGTCTGCCAAGTGTTTGCCATGAAGGAAAAAAAAGCTGTCCAAAACAGCTTCTTATCGAATATTCATGTGATTGGAAACGTCAGGAAAGTGTAAGGTACTGTTTTCTATCAGTTGGCAAGCTGCGCACACAATCCCAGTGTTGTACAGATTCCTTCTTCACCTTTCCGATGCTGCCGCTCTCTCCGGCTCCCGGAGCTGAAGAAGCGGCTTCTTCGCGCAAAGACGATTGTACCGCTCACAGTGCTCTCTTAGCGCGGCTTGTGCCGAAAGAATCCCGGGAGCGGCTCTTAGCTCCGGAGAGCATCGTACCTTCGTCTTTAGCGTCTTTTGTGGTCTACATCCTAGCAGAAAGCTTTTCCACTCTGTCTGGCAAGGAAAACCTGCGGGAGCACAGAAAACATCTCCCATCGTCTTCTGGACGTTGCACGGAGGTCTGCCAAGTGTTGGGCATGAAGGAAAGAAAAGTTGTCCAAAGCAGCTTCCAATCGAATATTCATGTGATTGGAAACGTCAGGAAAGTGTAAGGTACTGTTTTCTATCAGTTGGAAAGCTGCGCACACAATCCCAGTGTTGTACAGCTTCCTTCTTCACCTTTCCGATGCTGCCGCTCTCTCCGGCTCCCGGAGCCGAAGAAGCAGCTTCTTCGCGCAAAGACGATTGTACCGCTCACAGTGCTCTCTTAGCGCCGCTTCGGCCAAAAGAAGCCCGGGAGCGGCTCTTAGCTCCGGAGAGCATCGTACCTTCGTCTTTAGCGTCTTTTGTGGTCTACATCCTAGCAGAAAGCTTTTCCACTCTGTCTGGCAAGGAAAACCTGCGGGAGCACAGAAAACATCTCCCATCGTCTTCTGGACGTTGCACGGAGGTCTGCCAAGTGTTTGGCATGAAGGAAAAAAAAGCTGTCCAAAACAGCTTCCAATCGAATATTCATGTGATTGGAAACGTCAGGAAAGTGTAAGGTACTGTTTTCTATCAGTTGGCAAGCTGCGCACACAATCCCAGTGTTGTACAGCTTCCTTCTTCACCTTTCCGATGCTGCCGCTCTCTCCGGCTCCCGGAGCCGAAGAAGCGGCTTCTTCGCGCAAAGACGATTGTACCGCTCACAGTGCTCTCTTAGCGCCGCTTCTGCCGAAAGAAGCCCGGGAGCGGCTCTTAGCTCCGGAGAGCATCGTACCTTCGTCTTTAGCGTCTTTTCTGGTCTACATCCTAGCAGAAAGCTTTTCCACTCTGTCTGGCAAGGAAAACCTGCGGGAGCACAGAAAACATCTCCCATCGTGTTCTGGACGTTGCACGGAGGTCTGCCAAGTGTTTGGCATGAAGGAAAAAAAAGCTGTCCAAAACAGCTTCCAATCGAAAATTCATGTGATTGGAAACGTCAGGAAAGTGTAAGGTACTGTTTTCTATCAGTTGGCAAGCTGCGCACACAATCCCAGTGTTGTACAGCTTCCTTCTTCAGTTTTCCGATGCTGCCGCTCTCTCCGGCTCCCGGAGCCGAAGAAGCGGCTTCTTCGCGCAAAGACGATTGTACCGCTCACAGTGCTCTCTTAGCGCCGCTTCTGCCGAAAGAAGGCCGGGAGCGGCTCTTAGCTCCGGAGAGCATCGTACCTTCCAATTCAATTTTTTCAGCTCCACAAACCAAATGGTATACTTGCAGCAGTAGGGTGGGACGTTGAATTGGACTTTCTCCTTTTAGAGAGAAGCTAATGAAAAAGTTTCACCGGAATCAGAGCAGGCTGTAAAACAAGAAAAGTGTCATGGGAATAAGCCAGCCTTATCCTCTTAGCCTTGCTTGTTGTGATCGGCCAATAAAGAAATGTGTCAACTCGGTGTTCCTGGGTATCATATCAGTAACAGGTACTTCAGCTGCTGTTCTTCTCTCCTGAAGTTAAGAACAGAATCCAAGGAATTGTGATTCCATGGTCTCAATTCACTCAATATGGTGCCGAAAAGGGAGTGGAAGGGGCACGGGTCAATTAACTTGAATGGCCTATGTAAATCAGCGGCCACTGTTTTTCTGAAGGCTTCAACAGGTTAGTTGCCTATGTTCTTCTTGGAATTGTTTTAATCTTTGGTCATGTTTTTCTTGGGATTCTTTTACCCTTTTCCCATTAGTGCAGCCTTTGCTCTCAAGGCTTTGCTGACATTTCCAGTATCTCGGTAGCCTGGAAAAGTGTTGTCTTGATTGATCACATCATTATTCCCTTCCAAGGGTTGTTTTCCTCAAGTCTCAGTTTGGCTGGTTTTCTGCTAGTTGATTGTCAGAGGGCAGCAGGTGTTTTGTAAGAGCAAGTACACAATGCCATAGCTTGCTTTTCTTTGGATTTGGCCTGTCTAGAAAATGGAATGACTGAACATCTCTGGGAGGCTTTTCTCTCCCCATTAGGTTTCACTGGAAGGAGGGCAGATGCAAATCGTCTACCTAAAGTCTTGGCACGGAAGAAAGTAGTGGTTTGCTGCTGCATAGAGTTAGAAGCTTACAAAAGGAAGGCCTTGGGCTGAGGCCCATTACTTTGGCTAAGTAGAAAAGGACTGTGGCAAGGTGAGGCAGCTGACTTCGAGGTAGATCAACAAGTTCTAGAAGCGTCGTGTGTTCACAGCGTGGTGCATGGTGGTTGGCTGAATTGTGTTTGTTATGGCTTAAAGCTATGGAAATGAGAAAGGCCTGAGTGTTTCAAAAGCCTGGTTTTTGCAAGAAAGCAGCTCTCCTTTGCATCTGCCTGGGGACTCTGCATCACCACGGACCCTCACTGCCACTTTGCCAAGGAGATGATCAGTAGGAATGTTGCAGAGCTGCTGTGTGCATCTGAATGGAATGGCAGAGAACGAAGCGCTGGACGTTTCTGGCTTTAGTACAATGCTGCTGCATTGGTGCCAGTTTAGTTGGTTTTTCCATCAGTGGCCTTTCTGTCTAGAAGTACACTGCCCAGAGTATTGGATGCCTTTTCCTTCCTGTTGTTTTCATACCTTCCTTCAGTTGAAAGGATGATACAACCTTGACATTTTGAAGATCCCTGTTAGGAAGCACTATGCCAGAGGAGTCATCGCTCCCTTTTCTTCTGCCTCCTTTGTCATTTTCAGAGACTCATTTCAAATTTCTGCTCATGTCAAGAAGAATACTGAGACTACTTAGCAGGGCTGACGCTCTCAGCTGCTTTCCTCTTTCCTACTGCTTCATACTGGATGTGACTTCAAGGCCTCGTTTTGTCATCTGCATTTTGCCGTCATCCAAAGCTAAATATTCCAGGCCTGTGAACACAAAAAGAACTCTTAGTCTTTTGCAAGAACTACCCCTAGGAGGATTTGTGTTCACTTTGATCTCTTCAGTGTTTCAGAAAAAAGGAGATTGTACTCTCTTCTTGTGTACTCTCTTCTTGTGCTCTCATTTCCCTCTCTCTGCCTTGCATGCCCCAGTTAATCTACTGGTGTGACTCATTTGGCATCATCTCACGGTGCAAATTCTGCATAGTTTCAAGTCCTTACAAATGCCAGTTGCCAAGGAGCCTATCTAAGCATTCAAGGGGCAAAGAATTGTAGGGCTGGCAAGTTCAGGTGCTGAAACTGTAAGTCATGCCATATCAAAGTGACAGAGCAAATCAATTGATCTAGGACTTTCAGCTGGACACCTCTGAGAATAGCTGCTTGTCAGCAATGACACAGCCATCTTCCTAGCTGGATTCCAGAGAGAGGAAAGGGACACCTTCAATGGTTAATATGTTTGGCATGAGAAAACAGCAAGAAATGTACCGCAAAATACTTGAGTCAGATCAAGTGCGTTTCTCTAGTGAGAATTTTGCACTTGTTCTTTCTTGTCTGTGCCTTTACTTTTCACAGAAGACAGGGGAGCATTTCATTAGTACTGTTCTTTTGTTTTCTTTTGTTGGCCTCCCTCTTTCCACCTGCAATTAACAAATTTGCCTTTCTTTACTGGCTTCTCTTTCTTTACTTCTACAAGTTGACATGAGGTCATCCAACCTTATCATCAATGTTCTCAGACAGTGGAGAGAAGTAGAAGGTACAGCTAAATGGATAAAAGAAACCCACAAAAACAGACAGGTTTTTACAGTCTTCTGTGAGAACATTAGGACACAAGATGTCTTTGAACTGAGTCATGCTCTATTGACTTAACTTTTAGTCCACTGGTTACTATTATTACACGTGTTTGGCCTTTAGTACAGAGCCTTGGAACTAATCCAGGCCAATACTTGGCTAATTTTGTTTTATTTCTAGTGAGGACTTTGTTTCTTAAGGAATAGTCCAGAGAAAGAGCGTCCACGGTACAGTTACAGGTCATAAATTCTGGTACAGTTTGTGCTGGTAATAGGTCTAGGAAAGAAAGGTTTGACATCTTTTTTGACTTTCAAATGGAACCATGATTTGAAAAACCTAAGAGTTGCAGCTCCCCCCCCCACCCCACACCCCAAGTACTTCTCTTTGCAATATTACTCAGGGATTACACATCAAAGCCCACCCTGTAAAATACGTTGCAGATACTTTGCAAGAAGTGCAGCTTAGCAGCTAGAGATGATAACGTGGCTTAAATAACATGGTCTAAATATGTCTGTCTACGCAGACATACTCAACAAAGGTTACGATGGCTTAGCTCCTGTGCTCAAGGGAAGGTGCATTTTAGAACTTCCCAAGAAGGTGAATTCAACCTCCTTCATTGCTCTCTGCTGGAGTCCCAAGAGAATTTCAGTCTGCTTTTTGTCATTTACAGCTGTCACCACTGCTTAGCTCTTGAACATGAGACTCCCTCATGACTGATGAAAGTTGTCTAGTTAAGAGTGGCTGAAAGACATGGTCTTGCTCTAGAAGGAGATGAGAAGGTTTCTGCAGTCTTTGTCATCTCTACTGCTTGTGATTTCTAGACAAAACCAGTGGGAAGTTTTCTGAAGGCAGTCCAGAAGCTGGCAATATGGACAGCTTACAGCCCAACACTTGCTGCAGTGCAACCATGGTGACACCAGAAAGGACTTCAAAAATTTAAAAGGGCAAACAAAGCAGTTGGAAGGAAAAGAACATGAACCATTATTCCATTTTTCTCATCTATCTTTCTTTAAATCATCATTTTCGTGCAGTTTGGCGGCTTGCGTTGGTATCCCACCAAAGGAATCTGAGACAGAGTAAGCTTTTGAATGGAGTAGAAGTGAGAAACGCAGGCCAAGTTGCCTTTTTTGCCATCAAATACCAGTTAGGCTTGAACTACCCTCTGCTTAAGGTGCTTAGCTTACACTAAGAATTGATGAGCACATTTTGATGGGAGCAAATTTTACTGTCATGATGACTGAGTAAATTTTGCTGTCACGCAGAATTTTACTGTCGTCTGAATAGCAATGTTTGTGTCCAAATAGTATTTTGTCTCCTGTATCTGCAGCAGGTAAGCCTTTTGCTGTCAGCAGTGTTGCTTAAGCTTTCATGTCATATCCCTCTTCACATCCATCTTCTGCTTAAGGCTTATTAATCTACTTTAGAATTGGCAGGTGGAATAAGACTACTTTTCCTTTTTGAAAGCTCATGTCATTTGACCTACTTACAGCAAATAATTCATTAATTGCAAGTCCCCAGCTAGCATCTTTTCGGCATATTCTAACCTTCTAAAGAAGTAACAAAAGCACTCTCCAATACTTGACTTTCATATCACAGTGGGAACGCTGGTCCTGTTTGCAAGAAACAATCATGGGTATGGTAAAACAAAAGGAGGGCTTAGAGTTTTCTCTGTTAACCTATAGTGAGCTTGGATTTTGCAATATGCATGAAGTTAATTAACACTGTTATATAAAGTGGCTGATTTAATCAATAAATTGGAGTCAATGCTGATAAACGACAAGGTGGGTTGGCTTCCCTTCGCTTTCAACACAGTGCCAATTCGGGCTGGTTTGATAGGACTAAGTGGCTGCTGCAATCTGCCATCCAGAAGCGGGGCAGGTGAGTTTTGTTTGCAAGGGAAAAGGGCCATGGTTTGTGTTTGGGGGCCTGTGACTGAGAGTGCCGGCTGACTCCTGAAATTCTTTGATATGCAGGATGATTCCCAGACGCAAGGTGGAAATGCTGCCAAGTCGGGCTGGTTTGATAGTACCAAGTTGCTCCTGCAATGTGCCATGCAGAAGCAGGGCAGGTGACTTTTCTTTGCCAGGGAAAAGGGCCGAGGTTTGTGTTTGGGGGCCTGTGGCCAAGAGTGTCTTGCTGGCTCCTGAAAATCCATGATATGCAGGATGGTTCCCAGACCCAAGGTGGCACCAGTGCCAAGTCGGGCTGGTTTGATATTACCAAGTGGCTCCTGCAATGTGCCATGCAGAAGCGGGGCAGGTGAGTTTTTTTGGCCAGGTAAGAGGGCCGAGGTCTGTGTTTAAGGGCCTGTGGCTGGGAGTGGCCGGCTGGCTCCTGAAAATCCACGATACGCAGGATGGTTCCCAGACCCAAGGTGGCACCAGTGCCAAGTCGGGCTGGTTTGATAGTACCAAGTGGCTCCTGCAATCTGCCATGATCACATGAAGAAATACTTTCTGGCGTCCGTACTGGGCCATGTGCTCTTTCTTCTCTCAACTTCTCCATCACCTCTCATCTGTTTCACATGCGCTATCTTCAAGGTCCACAGGCTACTTTTCACAGCATCTTCAGGCCTGATGCAGTAAGAATGATGAATAGAACAGAGTTGGGTCTATTTTCCAGTTTGGATAAAATGCTTTCTGCACACAAATCCAAGGAGAAGGTGCTGCCCCGATGCCCAGAAAAACTTTCACTCCTGCTAGTGTTCTACGTCAACCACAACTTAGTCTGAAAGAAAAGCTTTTTCTCTGAGAGCATCTGAGAGGTTTGCACGAAGCACTGATATCTGACATATGCAATTTTGAATAGGAGAGGAAAAAGAAAATGGCAAGAAGTTTTTAATTTTAGTGGTTTCAATTTTAATTTCCGTGCACTTTTTCAAAACTTGTCAGCTCAAATGCCCATCAACATCTTTTAGTCATCTGTAAGTCAGTATTCATCTAAAATGTGCTTCAAATCAAAAGAATTTCAAATTTGCACTCCAAGTTTCTATGCCTAGATTTATGATTTCCTACACATATTAGATGAAAGGAAGGCCTTTTTTACTGTGGGAGTGCTGGAACACTGGGACAGGTTGCCCAGAGAAGTTGTGGGTGTCCCATCCCTGAAAGTATTCAAGGTCAGCTTGGACGGGGCTTGGAGCAGCAACAAAGGAGAAGCTTGATGGTAGAGAAACAAAGTTGGACTATAGAAGAAACTGGGATTGAAGTATAGGAGCAAGTTTTCTCTCAGCTCTTGGGGTAAATTCAAAGTTGTACAAAATGACATTTATCTGTGATTTTCACTACTGTAACAGAAAGGTTCATGAAAACTGTACAGAAGATAGCAAATTTTAAAAGAGATAAGAATTACAGCATAAAATCCATGGGACGGGTTACAACATGAGACACTCTCTAAGAGAAAATCTCTGTGTTTCAGCACTTCATCATGGTAAGATTTCATGAAGTGCCAAAGAAGGCGGCAAAATATCATTCGGGACATTATTTACTGGAGTTCAGCCTGGCCATTAGTAGGAACTGGGTTTGACCACATCATGTAGATATACCACACACACTTTCCCTTCACTGAAAAATGACTGTTTACAACGAAGAAGCAATTGACGATCAAAATTGATTGAAAGCATCTTAAACATGTCAAGTATTTCATTGTAGATGATCTGTGATCCAAATGCTTCTTCCACCTTCGAGAGGGACAGAACAATTCTTCCATATCATGATGGTTTCAAATTGTATCAACCAATGTTTTCTGCTGAAAAGATAGCATCTATTTTTTTCTATTTTTGGAAGAAAATATTCCTAGACATACAACAGGTGAGAACTAAGTAATTTTAAAGAAGCAAATGACATGAAAATATTCTGTAAATAGAATGAAATGAAAAGCTGTGTTTTAAATAGGAGCTAAATATGAAACAGAATTTCTGTACCAGGCATTTGAATTACTGCACCAGCTCTTTTGCCCATCAAGAGAGGCATTGAGCATTTCAGTCTTTTCCAAGGTGTTCATGATCTGCTATGCTGATCTCTGTGTGTGCCTAGGTGTGTGTGGAAGGGGGGGCATGTGAAGGGGAGTGTGTATGTTTGCTTTACAATTGTTGTGGCAGATTCATGCCTCAGCTCCACATTTTGTTTTAGAAAGGTCACACAGAGTGGATATGAAGTTTACTATCAACAAGAGATCAATTCCCAAATCATCCATTTGACTCTACCTTATAAATCATGTGCTTTGTTGCATATTTTATCAAATCTACTTTCAAGCCAGATGGAGGCAGGAGGATGTGGGAATCCCTCCACCATCTTGCAACTTTTATGCAAGTAGGTTTTCAAGAAAATCATCATTTCTCTTTGAAATATGTCTGGAACAGGCATGATGGTAGTGTCAACCTGTTGGAGTTTTTGTTGCTGGAAGAAGTTGTACAAAAGGATTGGTTTTTACATTGACCGGTTACTGAATCAAGCGCAGGAATACATTGGAAATTCAACTGGGGCCTCCTTTTCCCAGCAGACCACTTCTAGAACGAGCTTGTACAATGAAGCTGACGCTTCTGCTCTCTTTTTGTTTCTTTCCTATTTTTCTTGGCTTCTTTGCCACTCTCTAGACAATTTGTGAACTCTTTTCCCAACTCAGATGGTTTCAATAGTCTGATTGTGATCACACATTTTTACAAGGAATTCTTAAAATCTTTCCTCGAGTTAAGAAAGTCAAGGACTTAGGTCTTTTTCTTCCCTTATAATATTGCAATGAAATTGATAACTAAAGACCAACTCTTTCTTTTTGTTTTTAACCCAAGTAGATAATTCCCATCCATTCATCCATTTGGTGGACCAATAGTTGCCATGCTGATGGAAGTTGTCACTTCTTAACAATAGACATTCTGTGACTATGTTGACAGCACTTTGGGTGAAGATCCTAACTGGTCTTGGATACACATAGGGAGAAATTTGCTCAGCCAGTGTCAGTCTTAAGCATGCGTATCGGAAGATCTTTCTAGAGCTGGGAATTTTCCCATGAAAGGGATTCAGTTAGGGAAGAGACACTCGTCCCAGAGTTTTACATTCTTCTTGAACACTGCTTAAGGAACTTAGATGCCGTGTCCATTTGGATCTCTGTCTTCACAGAACTTTGTCATGCAAGTGCTTGAAATGCATCTTGAAGAGAATTCACTAGCACAGAATGAATGAGAGTGGAAGGGGTTGGTGGGGCTAACCAGGCCCAATCCCCCTGCCTAAACCAGGATACCTAGAGCCTCTTGCCCAGGATTCTATCTGGGTGTACTTTTAATGTCTTCAAAGATCCAGGCTCCACAATCTTTCTGGGCAGTCTGCGCCGTGGTTCAGTCACCCTCACAGTAAAGAATCATTTGCTGATGGTCAATGGCAATCTCCTGTATTTCAGAGAGTGCCCACTGCCTCTTGTTTTTTTCACTCAGCATCACTGAAAAGACACTGGTTCCCTCCCCTTTGCACTATTGCTTCCATATGGATGCGTGCTGCCATGTAGAGATATGTCAAAAACCTCCCTGAAGCCCAGGCAGATAATATTCCCTTCATCTACCAGTCAAGTTGATTCATCAGAGGAGTTTAAAGTGATGTTCAGCATGAAATTCCCCTGAAAAATCATGCTAACTACATTATTTTGTCGTCTTGCATGTGCCTGGCAAGGTTTTCCAGGAAGAGCGGCTTCATCAACTTCCTGGGGATAAAAAGGAGGCTGGCTGGTTTGTACTATTCCGAGTCCACCTAATTGCCTTTTTTAGAGATGGGTGTCATTTGCTCACATCCAGTCTTTAGCCACTCTTGTCGTCTACATCTTAGCAAAAAGCTTTTCCACTACATGTTCATGTGATTGGAAACGTCAGGAAAGTGTGAGGTACTGTTTTCTATCAGTTGGCAAGCTGCGCACACAATCCCAGTGTTGTACAGCTTCCTTCTTCAGTTTTCCGATGCTGCCGCTCTCTCCGGCTCCTGGAGCCGAAGAAGCGGCTTCTTCGCGCAAAGACGATTGTACCGCTCACAGTGCTCTCTTAGCGCCGCTTCTGCCGAAAGAAGCCCGGCAGCGGCTCTTAGCTCCGGAGAGCATCGTACCTGCGTCTTTAGCGTCTTTTGTGGTCTACATCCTAGCAGAAAGCTTTTCCACTCTGTCTGGCAAGGAAAACCTGCGGGAGCACAGAAAACATCTCCCATCGTCTTCTGGACGTTGCACGGAGGTCTGCCAAGTGTTTGGCATGAAGGGAAGAAAAGTTGTCCAAAACAGCTTCCAATCGAAGATTCATGTGATTGGAAACGTTAGGAAAGTGTAAGGTACTGTTTTCTATGAGTTGGCAAGCTGCGCACACAATCCCAGTGTTGTACAGCTTCCTTCTTCACCTTTCCGATGCTGCCGCTCTCTCCGGCTCCCGGAGCCGAAGAAGCGGCTTCTTCGCGCAAAGACGATTGTACCGCTCACAGTGCTCTCTTAGCGCCGCTTCTGCCGAAAGAAGGCCGGCAGCGGCTCTTAGCTCCGGAGAGCATCGTACCTTCGTCTTTAGTGTCTTTTGTGGTCTACATCCTAGCAGAAAGCTTTTCCACTCTGTCTGGCAAGGAAAACCTGCGGGAGCACAGAAAACATCTCCCATCGTCTTCTGGACGTTGCACGGAGGTCTGCCAAGTGTTTGGCATGAAGGAAAGAAAAGTTGTCCAAAACAGCTTCCAATCGAAGATTCATGTGATTGGAAACGTCAGGAAAGTGTAAGGTACTGTTTTCTATCAGTTGGCAAGCTGCGCACACAATCCCAGTGTTGTACAGCTTCCTTCTTCACCTTTGCGATGCTGCCGCTCTCTCCGGCTCCCGGAGCCGAAGAAGCGGCTTCTTCGCGCAAAGACGATTGCGCCGGTCACAGTGCTCTCTTAGCGCCGCTTCTGCCGAAAGAAGCCCGGCAGCGGCTCTTAGCTCCGGAGAGCATCGTACCTTCGTCTTTAGCGTCTTTTGTGGTCTACATCCTAGCAGAAAGCTTTTCCACTCTGTCTGGCAAGGAAAACCTGCGGGAGCACAGAAAACATCTCCCATCGTCTTCTGGACGTTGCACGGAGGTCTGCCAAGTGTTTGGCATGAAGGAAAGAAAAGTTGTCCAAAACAGCTTCCAATCGAAGATTCATGTGATTGGAAACGTCAGGAAAGTGTAAGGTACTGTTTTCTATCAGTTGGCAAGCTGCGCACACAATCCCAGTGTTGTACAGCTTCCTTCTTCACCTTTCCGATGCTGCCGCTCTCTCCGGCTCCCGGAGCCGAAGAAGCGGCTTCTTCGCGCAAAGACGATTGTACCGCTCACAGTGCTCTCTTAGCGCCGCTTCTGCCGAAAGAAGCCCGGCAGCGGCTCTTAGCTCCGGAGAGCATCGTACCTTCGTCTTTAGCGTCTTTTGTGGTCTACATCCTAGCAGAAAGCTTTTCCACTCTGTCTGGCAAGGAAAACCTGCGGGAGCACAGAAAACATCTCCCATCGTCTTCTGGACGTTGCACGGAGGTCTGCCAAGTGTTTGGCATGAAGGAAAGAAAAGTTGTCCAAAACAGCTTCCAATCAAAGATTCATGTGATTGGAAACGTCAGGAAAGTGTAAGGTACTGTTTTCTATCAGTTGGCAAGCTGCGCACACAATCCCAGTGTTGTACAGCTTCCTTCTTCACCTTTCCGATGCTGCCGCTCTCTCCGGCTCCTGGAGCCGAAGAAGCGGCTTCTTCGCGCAAAGACGATTGTACCGCTCACAGTGCTCTCTTAGCGCCGCTTCTGCCGAAAGAAGCCTGGGAGCGCCTCTTAGCTCCGGAGAGCATCGTACCTGCGTCTTTAGCGTCTTTTGTGGTCTACATCCTAGCAGAAAGCTTTTCCACTCTGTCTGGCAAGGAAAACCTGCGGGAGCACAGAAAACATCTCCCATCGTCTTCTGGACGTTGCACGGAGGTCTGCCAAGTGTTTGGCATGAAGGAAAGAAAAGTTGTCCAAAACAGCTTCCAATCGAAGATTCATGTGATTGGAAACGTCAGGAAAGTGTAAGGTACTGTTTTCTATCAGTTGGCAAGCTGCGCACACAATCCCAGTGTTGTATAGCTTCCTTCTTCACCTTTCCGATGCTGCCGCTCTCTCCGGCTCCCGGAGCCGAAGAAGCGGCTTCTTCGCGCAAAGACGATTGTACCGCTCACAGTGCTCTCTTAGCGCCGCTTCTGCCGAAAGAAGCCCGGGAGCGGCTCTTAGCTTCGGAGAGCATCGTACCTTCCAATTCAATTTTTTCAGCTCCACAAACCAAATGGTATACTTGCAGCAGTAGGGCGGGACGTTGAATTGGACTTTCTCCTTTTAGACAGAAGCTAATGAAAAAGTTTCACCGGAGTCAGAGCAGGCTGTAAAACAAGAAAAGTGTCATGGAAATAAGCCAGCCTTATCCTCTTAGCCTTGCTTGTTGTGATCGGCCAATAAAGAAATGTGTCAACTCGGTGTTCCTGGGTATCATATCAGTAACAGGTACTTCAGCTGCTGTTCTTCTCTCCTGAAGTTAAGAACAGAATCCAAGGAGTTGTGATTCCATGGTCTCAATTCACTCAATATGGTGCCGAAAAGGGAGTGGAAGGGGCATGGGTCAATTAACTTGAATGGCCTATGTAAATCAGCGGCCACTGTTTTTCTGAAGGCTTCAACAGGTTAGTTGCCTATGTTCTTCTTGGAATTGTTTTAATCTTTGGTCATGTTTTTCTTGGGATTCTTTTACCCTTTTCCCATTAGTGCAGCCTTTGCTCTCAAGGCTTTGCTGACATTTCCAGTATCTCGGTAGCCTGGAAAAGTGTTGTCTTGATTGATCACATCATTATTCCCTTCCAAGGGTTGTTTTCCTCAAGTCTCAGTTTGGCTGGTTTTCTGCTAGTTGATTGTCAGAGGGCAGCAGGTGTTTTGTAAGAGCAAGTACACAATGCCATAGCTTGCTTTTCTTTGGATTTGGCCTGTCTAGAAAATGGAATGACTGAACATCTCTGGGAGGCTTTTCTCTCCCCATTAGGTTTCACTGGAAGGAGGGCAGATGCAAATCGTCTACCTAAAGTCTTGGCACGGAAGAAAGTAGTGGTTTGCTGCTGCATAGAGCTAGAAGCTTACAAAAGGAAGGCCTTGGGCTGAGGCCCATTACTTTGGCTAAGTAGAAAAGGACTGTGGCAAGGTGAGGCAGCTGACTTCGAGGTAGATCAACAAGTTCTAGAAGCGTCGTGTGTTCACAGCGTGGTGCATGGTGGTTGGCTGAATTGTGTTTGTTATGGCTTAAAGCTATGGAAATGAGAAAGGCCTGAGTGTTTCAAAAGCCTGGTTTTTGCAAGAAAGCAGCTCTCCTTTGCATCTGCCTGGGGACTCTGCATCACCACGGACCCTCACTGCCACTTTGCCAAGGAGATGATCAGTAGGAATGTTGCAGAGCTGCTGTGTGCATCTGAATGGAATGGCAGAGAACGAAGCGCTGGACGTTTCTGGCTTTAGTACAATGCTGCTGCATTGGTGCCAGTTTAGTTGGTTTTTCCATCAGTGGCCTTTCTGTCTAGAAGTACACTGCCCAGAGTATTGGATGCCTTTTCCTTCCTGTTGTTTTCATACCTTCCTTCAGTTGAAAGGATGATACAACCTTGACATTTTGAAGATCCCTGTTAGGAAGCACTATGCCAGAGGAGTCATCGCTCCCTTTTCTTCTGCCTCCTTTGTCATTTTCAGAGACTCATTTCAAATTTCTGCTCATGTCAAGAAGAATACTGAGACTACTTAGCAGGGCTGACGCTCTCAGCTGCTTTCCTCTTTCCTACTGCTTCATACTGGATGTGACTTCAAGGCCTCGTTTTGTCATCTGCATTTTGCCGTCATCCAAAGCTAAATATTCCAGGCCTGTGAACACAAAAAGAACTCTTAGTCTTTTGCAAGAACTACCCCTAGGAGGATTTGTGTTCACTTTGATCTCTTCAGTGTTTCAGAAAAAAGGAGATTGTACTCTCTTCTTGTGTACTCTCTTCTTGTGCTCTCATTTCCCTCTCTCTGCCTTGCATGCCCCAGTTAATCTACTGGTGTGACTCATTTGGCATCATCTCACGGTGCAAATTCTGCATAGTTTCAAGTCCTTACAAATGCCAGTTGCCAAGGAGCCTATCTAAGCATTCAAGGGGCAAAGAATTGTAGGGCTGGCAAGTTCAGGTGCTGAAACTGTAAGTCATGCCATATCAAAGTGACAGAGCAAATCAATTGATCTAGGACTTTCAGCTGGACACCTCTGAGAATAGCTGCTTGTCAGCAATGACACAGCCATCTTCCTAGCTGGATTCCAGAGAGAGGAAAGGGACACCTTCAATGGTTAATATGTTTGGCATGAGAAAACAGCAAGAAATGTACCGCAAAATACTTGAGTCAGATCAAGTGCGTTTCTCTAGTGAGAATTTTGCACTTGTTCTTTCTTGTCTGTGCCTTTACTTTTCACAGAAGACAGGGGAGCATTTCATTAGTACTGTTCTTTTGTTTTCTTTTGTTGGCCTCCCTCTTTCCACCTGCAATTAACAAATTTGCCTTTCTTTACTGGCTTCTCTTTCTTTACTTCTACAAGTTGACATGAGGTCATCCAACCTTATCATCAATGTTCTCAGACAGTGGAGAGAAGTAGAAGGTACAGCTAAATGGATAAAAGAAACCCACAAAAACAGACAGGTTTTTACAGTCTTCTGTGAGAACATTAGGACACAAGATGTCTTTGAACTGAGTCATGCTCTATTGACTTAACTTTTAGTCCACTGGTTACTATTATTACACGTGTTTGGCCTTTAGTACAGAGCCTTGGAACTAATCCAGGCCAATACTTGGCTAATTTTGTTTTATTTCTAGTGAGGACTTTGTTTCTTAAGGAATAGTCCAGAGAAAGAGCGTCCACGGTACAGTTACAGGTCATAAATTCTGGTACAGTTTGTGCTGGTAATAGGTCTAGGAAAGAAAGGTTTGACATCTTTTTTGACTTTCAAATGGAACCATGATTTGAAAAACCTAAGAGTTGCAGCTCCCCCCCCCACCCCACACCCCAAGTACTTCTCTTTGCAATATTACTCAGGGATTACACATCAAAGCCCACCCTGTAAAATACGTTGCAGATACTTTGCAAGAAGTGCAGCTTAGCAGCTAGAGATGATAACGTGGCTTAAATAACATGGTCTAAATATGTCTGTCTACGCAGACATACTCAACAAAGGTTACGATGGCTTAGCTCCTGTGCTCAAGTGAACGTGCATTTTAGAACTTCCCAAGAAGGTGAATTCAACCTCCTTCATTGCTCTCTGCTGGAGTCCCAAGAGAATTTCAGTCTGCTTTTTGTCATTTACAGCTGTCACCACTGCTTAGCTCTTGAACATGAGACTCCCTCATGACTGATGAAAGTTGTCTAGTTAAGAGTGGCTGAAAGACATGGTCTTGCTCTAGAAGGAGATGAGAAGGTTTCTGCAGTCTTTGTCATCTCTACTGCTTGTGATTTCTAGACAAAACCAGTGGGAAGTTTTCTGAAGGCAGTCCAGAAGCTGGCAATATGGACAGCTTACAGCCCAACACTTGCTGCAGTGCAACCATGGTGACACCAGAAAGGACTTCAAAAATTTAAAAGGGCAAACAAAGCAGTTGGAAGGAAAAGAACATGAACCATTATTCCATTTTTCTCATCTATCTTTCTTTAAATCATCATTTTCGTGCAGTTTGGCGGCTTGCGTTGGTATCCCACCAAAGGAATCTGAGACAGAGTAAGCTTTTGAATGGAGTAGAAGTGAGAAACGCAGGCCAAGTTGCCTTTTTTGCCATCAAATACCAGTTAGGCTTGAACTACCCTCTGCTTAAGGTGCTTAGCTTACACTAAGAATCGATGAGCACATTTTGATGGGAGCAAATTTTACTGTCATGATGACTGAGTAAATTTTGCTGTCCCTCAGAATTTTACTGTCGTCTGAATAGCAATGTTTGTGTCCAAATAGTATTTTGTCTCCTGTATCTGCAGCAGGTAAGCCTTTTGCTGTCAGCAGTGTTGCTTAAGCTTTCATGTCATATCCCTCTTCACATCCATCTTCTGCTTAAGGCTTATTAATCTACTTTAGAATTGGCAGGTGGAATAAGACTACTTTTCCTTTTTGAAAGCTCATGTCATTTGACCTACTTACAGCAAATAATTCATTAATTGCAAGTCCCCAGCTAGCATCTTTTCGGCATATTCTAACCTTCTAAAGAAGTAACAAAAGCACTCTCCAATACTTGACTTTCATATCACAGTGGGAACGCTGGTCCTGTTTGCAAGAAACAATCATGGGTATGGTAAAACAAAAGGAGGGCTTAGAGTTTTCTCTGTTAACCTATAGTGAGCTTGGATTTTGCAATATGCATGAAGTTAATTAACACTGTTATATAAAGTGGCTGATTTAATCAGTAAATTGGAGTCAATGCTGATAAACGACAAGGTGGGTTGGCTTCCCTTCGCTTTCAACACAGTGCCAATTCGGGCTGGTTTGATAGGACTAAGTGGCTGCTGCAATCTGCCATCCAGAAGCGGGGCAGGTGAGTTTTGTTTGCAAGGGAAAAGGGCCATGGTTTGTGTTTGGGGGCCTGTGACTGAGAGTGCCGGCTGACTCCTGAAATTCTTTGATATGCAGGATGATTCCCAGACGCAAGGTGGAAATGCTGCCAAGTCGGGCTGGATTGAAATTACCCAGGGACTCCTGCAATCTGCCATCGAGAAGCAGGGCAGGTGAGTGTTGTTTGCCAGGGAAAAGGGCCGTGGATTGTGTTTGGGGGCCTGTGGCTGGGAGAGGCCGGCTGGCTCCTGAAAATCCACGATCCGCAGGATGTTTCTCAGACCCAAGGTAGCAACATTGCCAAGTCGGGCTGGTTTGATAGTACCAAGTTGCTCCTGCAATGTGCCATGCAGAAGCAGGGCAGGTGACTTTTCTTTGCCAGGGAAAAGGGCCGAGGTTTGTGTTTGGGGGCCTGTGGCCAAGAGTGTCTTGCTGGCTCCTGAAAATCCATGATATGCAGGATGGTTCCCAGACCCAAGGTGGCACCAGTGCCAAGTCGGGCTGGTTTGATATTACCAAGTGGCTCCTGCAATGTGCCATGCAGAAGCGGGGCAGGTGAGTTTTTTTGGCCAGGTAAGAGGGCCGAGGTCTGTGTTTAAGGGCCTGTGGCTGGGAGTGGCCGGCTGGCTCCTGAAAATCCACGATACGCAGGATGGTTCCCAGACCCAAGGTGGCACCAGTGCCAAGTCGGGCTGGTTTGATAGTACCAAGTGGCTCCTGCAATCTGCCATGATCACATGAAGAAATACTTTCTGGCGTCCGTACTGGGCCATGTGCTCTTTCTTCTCTCAACTTCTCCATCACCTCTCATCTGTTTCACATGCGCTATCTTCAAGGTCCACAGGCTACTTTTCACAGCATCTTCAGGCCTGATGCAGTAAGAATGATGAATAGAACAGAGTTGGGTCTATTTTCCAGTTTGGATAAAATGCTTTCTGCACACAAATCCAAGGAGAAGGTGCTGCCCCGATGCCCAGAAAAACTTTCACTCCTGCTAGTGTTCTACGTCAACCACAACTTAGTCTGAAAGAAAAGCTTTTTCTCTGAGAGCATCTGAGAGGTTTGCACGAAGCACTGATATCTGACATATGCAATTTTGAATAGGAGAGGAAAAAGAAAATGGCAAGAAGTTTTTAATTTTAGTGGTTTCAATTTTAATTTCCGTGCACTTTTTCAAAACTTGTCAGCTCAAATGCCCATCAACATCTTTTAGTCATCTGTAAGTCAGTATTCATCTAAAATGTGCTTCAAATCAAAAGAATTTCAAATTTGCACTCCAAGTTTCTATGCCTAGATTTATGATTTCCTACACATATTAGATGAAAGGAAGGCCTTTTTTACTGTGGGAGTGCTGGAACACTGGGACAGGTTGCCCAGAGAAGTTGTGGGTGTCCCATCCCTGAAAGTATTCAAGGTCAGCTTGGACGGGGCTTGGAGCAGCAACAAAGGAGAAGCTTGATGGTAGAGAAACAAAGTTGGACTATAGAAGAAACTGGGATTGAAGTATAGGAGCAAGTTTTCTCTCAGCTCTTGGGGTAAATTCAAAGTTGTACAAAATGACATTTATCTGTGATTTTCACTACTGTAACAGAAAGGTTCATGAAAACTGTACAGAAGATAGCAAATTTTAAAAGAGATAAGAATTACAGCATAAAATCCATGGGACGGGTTACAACATGAGACACTCTCTAAGAGAAAATCTCTGTGTTTCAGCACTTCATCATGGTAAGATTTCATGAAGTGCCAAAGAAGGCGGCAAAATATCATTCGGGACATTATTTACTGGAGTTCAGCCTGGCCATTAGTAGGAACTGGGTTTGACCACATCATGTAGATATACCACACACACTTTCCCTTCACTGAAAAATGACTGTTTACAACGAAGAAGCAATTGACGATCAAAATTGATTGAAAGCATCTTAAACATGTCAAGTATTTCATTGTAGATGATCTGTGATCCAAATGCTTCTTCCACCTTCGAGAGGGACAGAACAATTCTTCCATATCATGATGGTTTCAAATTGTATCAACCAATGTTTTCTGCTGAAAAGATAGCATCTATTTTTTTCTATTTTTGGAAGAAAATATTCCTAGACATACAACAGGTGAGAACTAAGTAATTTTAAAGAAGCAAATGACATGAAAATATTCTGTAAATAGAATGAAATGAAAAGCTGTGTTTTAAATAGGAGCTAAATATGAAACAGAATTTCTGTACCAGGCATTTGAATTACTGCACCAGCTCTTTTGCCCATCAAGAGAGGCATTGAGCATTTCAGTCTTTTCCAAGGTGTTCATGATCTGCTATGCTGATCTCTGTGTGTGCCTAGGTGTGTGTGGAAGGGGGGGCATGTGAAGGGGAGTGTGTATGTTTGCTTTACAATTGTTGTGGCAGATTCATGCCTCAGCTCCACATTTTGTTTTAGAAAGGTCACACAGAGTGGATATGAAGTTTACTATCAACAAGAGATCAATTCCCAAATCATCCATTTGACTCTACCTTATAAATCATGTGCTTTGTTGCATATTTTATCAAATCTACTTTCAAGCCAGATGGAGGCAGGAGGATGTGGGAATCCCTCCACCATCTTGCAACTTTTATGCAAGTAGGTTTTCAAGAAAATCATCATTTCTCTTTGAAATATGTCTGGAACAGGCATGATGGTAGTGTCAACCTGTTGGAGTTTTTGTTGCTGGAAGAAGTTGTACAAAAGGATTGGTTTTTACATTGACCGGTTACTGAATCAAGCGCAGGAATACATTGGAAATTCAACTGGGGCCTCCTTTTCCCAGCAGACCACTTCTAGAACGAGCTTGTACAATGAAGCTGACGCTTCTGCTCTCTTTTTGTTTCTTTCCTATTTTTCTTGGCTTCTTTGCCACTCTCTAGACAATTTGTGAACTCTTTTCCCAACTCAGATGGTTTCAATAGTCTGATTGTGATCACACATTTTTACAAGGAATTCTTAAAATCTTTCCTCGAGTTAAGAAAGTCAAGGACTTAGGTCTTTTTCTTCCCTTATAATATTGCAATGAAATTGATAACTAAAGACCAACTCTTTCTTTTTGTTTTTAACCCAAGTAGATAATTCCCATCCATTCATCCATTTGGTGGACCAATAGTTGCCATGCTGATGGAAGTTGTCACTTCTTAACAATAGACATTCTGTGACTATGTTGACAGCACTTTGGGTGAAGATCCTAACTGGTCTTGGATACACATAGGGAGAAATTTGCTCAGCCAGTGTCAGTCTTAAGCATGCGTATCAGAAGATCTTTCTAGAGCTGGGAATTTTCCCATGAAAGGGATTCAGTTAGGGAAGAGACACTCGTCCCAGAGTTTTACATTCTTCTTGAACACTGCTTAAGGAACTTAGATGCCGTGTCCATTTAGATCTCTGTCTTCACAGAACTTTGTCATGCAAGTGCTTGAAATGCATCTTGAAGAGAATTCACTAGCACAGAATGAATGAGAGTGGAAGGGGTTGGTGAGGCTAACCAGGCCCAATCCCCCTGCCTAAACCAGGATACCTAGAGCCTCTAGCCCAGGATTCTATCTGGGTGTACTTTTAATGTCTTCAACGATCCAGGCTCCACAATCTTTCTGGGCAGTCTGTGCCGTGGTTCAGTCACCCTCACAGTAAAGAATCATTTGCTGATGGTCAATGGCAATCTCCTGTATTTCAGAGAGTGCCCACTGCCTCTTGTTTTTTTCACTCAGCATCACTGAAAAGACACTGGTTCCCTCCCCTTTGCACTATTGCTTCCATATGGATGCGTGCTGCCATGTAGAGATATGTCAAAAACCTCCCTGAAGCCCAGGCAGATAATATTCCCTTCATCTACCAGTCAAGTTGATTCATCAGAGGAGTTTAAAGTGATGTTCAGCATGAAATTCCCCTGAAAAATCATGCTAACTACATTATTTTGTCGTCTTGCATGTGCCTGGCAAGGTTTTCCAGGAAGAGCTGCTTCATCAACTTCCTGGGGATAAAAAGGAAGCTGGCTGGTTTCTACTATTCCGAGTCCTCCTAATTGCCTATTATAGAGATGGGTGTCATTTGCTCTCATCCAGTCTTTAGCCTCTCTTGTCATCTACATCTTAGCAAAAAGCTTTTCCACTACATGTTCATGTGATTGGAAACGTCAGGAAAGTGTAAGGTACTGTTTTCTATCAGTTGGCAAGCTGCGCACACAATCCCAGTGCAATACAGCTTCCTTCTTCACCTTTCCGATGCTGCCGCTCTCTCCGGCTCCCGGAGCCGAAGAAGCGGCTTCTTCGCACAAAGACGATTGTACCGCTCACAGTGCTCTCTTAGCGCCGCTTCTGCCGAAAGAAGCCCGGGAGCGGCTCTTAGCTCCGGAGAGCATCGTACCTTCGTCTTTAGCGTCTTTTGTGGTCTACATCCTAGCAGAAAGCTTTTCCACTCTGTCTGGCAAGGAAAACCTGCGGGAGCACAGAAAACATCTCCCATCGTCTTCTGGACGTTGCATGGAGGTCTGCCAAGTGTTTGGCATGAAGGAAAGAAAAGTTGTCCAAAACAGCTTCCAATCGAAGATTCGTGTGATTTGAAACGTCAGGAAAGTGTAAGGTACTGTTTTCTATCAGTTGGCAAGCTGCGCACACAATCCCAGTGTTGTACAGCTTCCTTCTTCACCTTTCCGATGCTGCCGCTCTCTCCGGCTCCCGGAGCCGTAGAAGCGGCTTCTTCGCGCAAAGACGATTGTACCGCTCACAGTGCTCTCTTAGCGCCGCTTCTGCCGAAAGAAGCCCGGCAGCGGCTCTTAGCTCCGGAGAGCATCGTACCTTCGTCTTTAGCGTCTTTTGTGGTCTACATCCTAGCAGAAAGCTTTTCCACTCTGTCTGGCAAGGAAAACCTGCGGGAGCACAGAAAACATCTCCCATCGTCTTCTGGACGTTGCACGGAGGTCTGCCAAGTGTTTGGCATGAAGGAAAGAAAAGTTGTCCAAAACAGCTTCCAATCGAAGATTCGTGTGATTGGAAACGTCAGGAAAGTGTAAGGTACTGTTTTCTATCAGTTGGCAAGCTGCGCACACAATCCCAGTGTTGTACAGCTTCCTTCTTCACCTTTGCGATGCTGCCGCTCTCTCCGGCTCCTGGAGCTATAAAAGCGGCTTCTTCGCTCAAAGACGATTGTACCACTCACAGTGCTCTCTTAGCGCCGCTTCTGCCGAAAGAAGCCCGGGAGCGGCTCTTAGCTTCGGAGAGCATCGTACCTTCCAATTCAATTTTTTCAGCTCCACAAACCAAATGGTATACTTGCAGCAGTAGGGCGGGACGTTGAATTGGACTTTCTCCTTTTAGAGAGAAGCTAATGAAAAAGTTTCACCGGAGTCAGAGCAGGCTGTAAAACAAGAAAAGTGTCATGGAAATAAGCCAGCCTTATCCTCTTAGCCTTGCTTGTTGTGATCGGCCAATAAAGAAATGTGTCAACTCGGTGTTCCTGGGTATCATATCAGTAACAGGTACTTCAGCTGCTGTTCTTCTCTCCTGAAGTTAAGAACAGAATCCAAGGAATTGTGATTCCATGGTCTCAATTCACTCAATATGGTGCCGAAAAGGGAGTGGAAGGGGCACGGGTCAATTAACTTGAATGGCCTATGTAAATCAGCGGCCACTGTTTTTCTGAAGGCTTCAACAGGTTAGTTGCCTATGTTCTTCTTGGAATTGTTTTAATCTTTGGTCATGTTTTTCTTGGGATTCTTTTACCCTTTTCCCATTAGTGCAGCCTTTGCTCTCAAGGCTTTGCTGACATTTCCAGTGTCTCGGTAGCCTGGAAAAGTGTTGTCTTGATTGATCACATCATTATTCCCTTCCAAGGGTTGTTTTCCTCAAGTCTCAGTTTGGCTGGTTTTCTGCTAGTTGATTGTCAGAGGGCAGCAGGTGTTTTGTAAGAGCAAGTACACAATGCCATAGCTTGCTTTTCTTTGGATTTGGCCTGTCTAGAAAATGGAATGACTGAACATCTCTGGGAGGCTTTTCTCTCCCCATTAGGTTTCACTGGAAGGAGGGCAGATGCAAATCGTCTACCTAAAGTCTTGGCACGGAAGAAAGTAGTGGTTTGCTGCTGCATAGAGCTAGAAGCTTACAAAAGGAAGGCCTTGGGCTGAGGCCCATTACTTTGGCTAAGTAGAAAAGGACTGTGGCAAGGTGAGGCAGCTGACTTCGAGGTAGATCAACAAGTTCTAGAAGCGTCGTGTGTTCACAGCGTGGTGCATGGTGGTTGGCTGAATTGTGTTTGTTATGGCTTAAAGCTATGGAAATGAGAAAGGCCTGAGTGTTTCAAAAGCCTGGTTTTTGCAAGAAAGCAGCTCTCCTTTGCATCTGCCTGGGGACTCTGCATCACCACGGACCCTCACTGCCACTTTGCCAAGGAGATGATCAGTAGGAATGTTGCAGAGCTGCTGTGTGCATCTGAATGGAATGGCAGAGAACGAAGCGCTGGACGTTTCTGGCTTTAGTACAATGCTGCTGCATTGGTGCCAGTTTAGTTGGTTTTTCCATCAGTGGCCTTTCTGTCTAGAAGTACACTGCCCAGAGTATTGGATGCCTTTTCCTTCCTGTTGTTTTCATACCTTCCTTCAGTTGAAAGGATGATACAACCTTGACATTTTGAAGATCCCTGTTAGGAAGCACTATGCCAGAGGAGTCATCGCTCCCTTTTCTTCTGCCTCCTTTGTCATTTTCAGAGACTCATTTCAAATTTCTGCTCATGTCAGGAAGAATACTGAGACTACTTAGCAGGGCTGACGCTCTCAGCTGCTTTCCTCTTTCCTACTGCTTCATACTGGATGTGACTTCAAGGCCTCGTTTTGTCATCTGCATTTTGCCGTCATCCAAAGCTAAATATTCCAGGCCTGTGAACACAAAAAGAACTCTTAGTCTTTTGCAAGAACTACCCCTAGGAGGATTTGTGTTCACTTTGATCTCTTCAGTGTTTCAGAAAAAAGGAGATTGTACTCTCTTCTTGTGTACTCTCTTCTTGTGCTCTCATTTCCCTCTCTCTGCCTTGCATGCCCCAGTTAATCTACTGGTGTGACTCATTTGGCATCATCTCACGGTGCAAATTCTGCATAGTTTCAAGTCCTTACAAATGCCAGTTGCCAAGGAGCCTATCTAAGCATTCAAGGGGCAAAGAATTGTAGGGCTGGCAAGTTCAGGTGCTGAAACTGTAAGTCATGCCATATCAAAGTGACAGAGCAAATCAATTGATCTAGGACTTTCAGCTGGACACCTCTGAGAATAGCTGCTTGTCAGCAATGACACAGCCATCTTCCTAGCTGGATTCCAGAGAGAGGAAAGGGACACCTTCAATGGTTAATATGTTTGGCATGAGAAAACAGCAAGAAATGTACCGCAAAATACTTGAGTCAGATCAAGTGCGTTTCTCTAGTGAGAATTTTGCACTTGTTCTTTCTTGTCTGTGCCTTTACTTTTCACAGAAGACAGGGGAGCATTTCATTAGTACTGTTCTTTTGTTTTCTTTTGTTGGCCTCCCTCTTTCCACCTGCAATTAACAAATTTGCCTTTCTTTACTGGCTTCTCTTTCTTTACTTCTACAAGTTGACATGAGGTCATCCAACCTTATCATCAATGTTCTCAGACAGTGGAGAGAAGTAGAAGGTACAGCTAAATGGATAAAAGAAACCCACAAAAACAGACAGGTTTTTACAGTCTTCTGTGAGAACATTAGGACACAAGATGTCTTTGAACTGAGTCATGCTCTATTGACTTAACTTTTAGTCCACTGGTTACTATTATTACACGTGTTTGGCCTTTAGTACAGAGCCTTGGAACTAATCCAGGCCAATACTTGGCTAATTTTGTTTTATTTCTAGTGAGGACTTTGTTTCTTAAGGAATAGTCCAGAGAAAGAGCGTCCACGGTACAGTTACAGGTCATAAATTCTGGTACAGTTTGTGCTGGTAATAGGTCTAGGAAAGAAAGGTTTGACATCTTTTTTGACTTTCAAATGGAACCATGATTTGAAAAACCTAAGAGTTGCAGCTCCCCCCCCCACCCCACACCCCAAGTACTTCTCTTTGCAATATTACTCAGGGATTACACATCAAAGCCCACCCTGTAAAATACGTTGCAGATACTTTGCAAGAAGTGCAGCTTAGCAGCTAGAGATGATAACGTGGCTTAAATAACATGGTCTAAATATGTCTGTCTACGCAGACATACTCAACAAAGGTTACGATGGCTTAGCTCCTGTGCTCAAGGGAAGGTGCATTTTAGAACTTCCCAAGAAGGTGAATTCAACCTCCTTCATTGCTCTCTGCTGGAGTCCCAAGAGAATTTCAGTCTGCTTTTTGTCATTTACAGCTGTCACCACTGCTTAGCTCTTGAACATGAGACTCCCTCATGACTGATGAAAGTTGTCTAGTTAAGAGTGGCTGAAAGACATGGTCTTGCTCTAGAAGGAGATGAGAAGGTTTCTGCAGTCTTTGTCATCTCTACTGCTTGTGATTTCTAGACAAAACCAGTGGGAAGTTTTCTGAAGGCAGTCCAGAAGCTGGCAATATGGACAGCTTACAGCCCAACACTTGCTGCAGTGCAACCATGGTGACACCAGAAAGGACTTCAAAAATTTAAAAGGGCAAACAAAGCAGTTGGAAGGAAAAGAACATGAACCATTATTCCATTTTTCTCATCTATCTTTCTTTAAATCATCATTTTCGTGCAGTTTGGCGGCTTGCGTTGGTATCCCACCAAAGGAATCTGAGACAGAGTAAGCTTTTGAATGGAGTAGAAGTGAGAAACGCAGGCCAAGTTGCCTTTTTTGCCATCAAATACCAGTTAGGCTTGAACTACCCTCTGCTTAAGGTGCTTAGCTTACACTAAGAATTGATGAGCACATTTTGATGGGAGCAAATTTTACTGTCATGATGACTGAGTAAATTTTGCTGTCACGCAGAATTTTACTGTCGTCTGAATAGCAATGTTTGTGTCCAAATAGTATTTTGTCTCCTGTATCTGCAGCAGGTAAGCCTTTTGCTGTCAGCAGTGTTGCTTAAGCTTTCATGTCATATCCCTCTTCACATCCATCTTCTGCTTAAGGCTTATTAATCTACTTTAGAATTGGCAGGTGGAATAAGACTACTTTTCCTTTTTGAAAGCTCATGTCATTTGACCTACTTACAGCAAATAATTCATTAATTGCAAGTCCCCAGCTAGCATCTTTTCGGCATATTCTAACCTTCTAAAGAAGTAACAAAAGCACTCTCCAATACTTGACTTTCATATCACAGTGGGAACGCTGGTCCTGTTTGCAAGAAACAATCATGGGTATGGTAAAACAAAAGGAGGGCTTAGAGTTTTCTCTGTTAACCTATAGTGAGCTTGGATTTTGCAATATGCATGAAGTTAATTAACACTGTTATATAAAGTGGCTGATTTAATCAATAAATTGGAGTCAATGCTGATAAACGACAAGGTGGGTTGGCTTCCCTTCGCTTTCAACACAGTGCCAATTCGGGCTGGTTTGATAGGACTAAGTGGCTGCTGCAATCTGCCATCCAGAAGCGGGGCAGGTGAGTTTTGTTTGCAAGGGAAAAGGGCCATGGTTTGTGTTTGGGGGCCTGTGACTGAGAGTGCCGGCTGACTCCTGAAATTCTTTGATATGCAGGATGATTCCCAGACGCAAGGTGGAAATGCTGCCAAGTCGGGCTGGATTGAAATTACCCAGGGACTCCTGCAATCTGCCATCGAGAAGCAGGGCAGGTGAGTGTTGTTTGCCAGGGAAAAGGGCCGTGGATTGTGTTTGGGGGCCTGTGGCTGGGAGAGGCCGGCTGGCTCCTGAAAATCCACGATCCGCAGGATGTTTCTCAGACCCAAGGTAGCAACATTGCCAAGTCGGGCTGGTTTGATAGTACCAAGTTGCTCCTGCAATGTGCCATGCAGAAGCAGGGCAGGTGACTTTTCTTTGCCAGGGAAAAGGGCCGAGGTTTGTGTTTGGGGGCCTGTGGCCAAGAGTGTCTTGCTGGCTCCTGAAAATCCATGATATGCAGGATGGTTCCCAGACCCAAGGTGGCACCAGTGCCAAGTCGGGCTGGTTTGATATTACCAAGTGGCTCCTGCAATGTGCCATGCAGAAGCGGGGCAGGTGAGTTTTTTTGGCCAGGTAAGAGGGCCGAGGTCTGTGTTTAAGGGCCTGTGGCTGGGAGTGGCCGGCTGGCTCCTGAAAATCCACGATACGCAGGATGGTTCCCAGACCCAAGGTGGCACCAGTGCCAAGTCGGGCTGGTTTGATAGTACCAAGTGGCTCCTGCAATCTGCCATGATCACATGAAGAAATACTTTCTGGCGTCCGTACTGGGCCATGTGCTCTTTCTTCTCTCAACTTCTCCATCACCTCTCATCTGTTTCACATGCGCTATCTTCAAGGTCCACAGGCTACTTTTCACAGCATCTTCAGGCCTGATGCAGTAAGAATGATGAATAGAACAGAGTTGGGTCTATTTTCCAGTTTGGATAAAATGCTTTCTGCACACAAATCCAAGGAGAAGGTGCTGCCCCGATGCCCAGAAAAACTTTCACTCCTGCTAGTGTTCTACGTCAACCACAACTTAGTCTGAAAGAAAAGCTTTTTCTCTGAGAGCATCTGAGAGGTTTGCACGAAGCACTGATATCTGACATATGCAATTTTGAATAGGAGAGGAAAAAGAAAATGGCAAGAAGTTTTTAATTTTAGTGGTTTCAATTTTAATTTCCGTGCACTTTTTCAAAACTTGTCAGCTCAAATGCCCATCAACATCTTTTAGTCATCTGTAAGTCAGTATTCATCTAAAATGTGCTTCAAATCAAAAGAATTTCAAATTTGCACTCCAAGTTTCTATGCCTAGATTTATGATTTCCTACACATATTAGATGAAAGGAAGGCCTTTTTTACTGTGGGAGTGCTGGAACACTGGGACAGGTTGCCCAGAGAAGTTGTGGGTGTCCCATCCCTGAAAGTATTCAAGGTCAGCTTGGACGGGGCTTGGAGCAGCAACAAAGGAGAAGCTTGATGGTAGAGAAACAAAGTTGGACTATAGAAGAAACTGGGATTGAAGTATAGGAGCAAGTTTTCTCTCAGCTCTTGGGGTAAATTCAAAGTTGTACAAAATGACATTTATCTGTGATTTTCACTACTGTAACAGAAAGGTTCATGAAAACTGTACAGAAGATAGCAAATTTTAAAAGAGATAAGAATTACAGCATAAAATCCATGGGACGGGTTACAACATGAGACACTCTCTAAGAGAAAATCTCTGTGTTTCAGCACTTCATCATGGTAAGATTTCATGAAGTGCCAAAGAAGGCGGCAAAATATCATTCGGGACATTATTTACTGGAGTTCAGCCTGGCCATTAGTAGGAACTGGGTTTGACCACATCATGTAGATATACCACACACACTTTCCCTTCACTGAAAAATGACTGTTTACAACGAAGAAGCAATTGACGATCAAAATTGATTGAAAGCATCTTAAACATGTCAAGTATTTCATTGTAGATGATCTGTGATCCAAATGCTTCTTCCACCTTCGAGAGGGACAGAACAATTCTTCCATATCATGATGGTTTCAAATTGTATCAACCAATGTTTTCTGCTGAAAAGATAGCATCTATTTTTTTCTATTTTTGGAAGAAAATATTCCTAGACATACAACAGGTGAGAACTAAGTAATTTTAAAGAAGCAAATGACATGAAAATATTCTGTAAATAGAATGAAATGAAAAGCTGTGTTTTAAATAGGAGCTAAATATGAAACAGAATTTCTGTACCAGGCATTTGAATTACTGCACCAGCTCTTTTGCCCATCAAGAGAGGCATTGAGCATTTCAGTCTTTTCCAAGGTGTTCATGATCTGCTATGCTGATCTCTGTGTGTGCCTAGGTGTGTGTGGAAGGGGGGGCATGTGAAGGGGAGTGTGTATGTTTGCTTTACAATTGTTGTGGCAGATTCATGCCTCAGCTCCACATTTTGTTTTAGAAAGGTCACACAGAGTGGATATGAAGTTTACTATCAACAAGAGATCAATTCCCAAATCATCCATTTGACTCTACCTTATAAATCATGTGCTTTGTTGCATATTTTATCAAATCTACTTTCAAGCCAGATGGAGGCAGGAGGATGTGGGAATCCCTCCACCATCTTGCAACTTTTATGCAAGTAGGTTTTCAAGAAAATCATCATTTCTCTTTGAAATATGTCTGGAACAGGCATGATGGTAGTGTCAACCTGTTGGAGTTTTTGTTGCTGGAAGAAGTTGTACAAAAGGATTGGTTTTTACATTGACCGGTTACTGAATCAAGCGCAGGAATACATTGGAAATTCAACTGGGGCCTCCTTTTCCTAGCAGACCACTTCTAGAACGAGCTTGTACAATGAAGCTGACGCTTCTGCTCTCTTTTTGTTTCTTTCCTATTTTTCTTGGCTTCTTTGCCACTCTCTAGACAATTTGTGAACTCTTTTCCCAACTCAGATGGTTTCAATAGTCTGATTGTGATCACACATTTTTACAAGGAATTCTTAAAATCTTTCCTCGAGTTAAGAAAGTCAAGGACTTAGGTCTTTTTCTTCCCTTATAATATTGCAATGAAATTGATAACTAAAGACCAACTCTTTCTTTTTGTTTTTAACCCAAGTAGATAATTCCCATCCATTCATCCATTTGGTGGGCCAATAGTTGCCATGCTGATGGAAGTTGTCACTTCTTAACAATAGACATTCTGTGACTATGTTGACAGCACTTTGGGTGAAGATCCTAACTGGTCTTGGATACACATAGGGAGAAATTTGCTCAGCCAGTGTCAGTCTTAAGCATGCGTATCAGAAGATCTTTCTAGAGCTGGGAATTTTCCCATGAAAGGGATTCAGTTAGGGAAGAGACACTCGTCCCAGAGTTTTACATTCTTCTTGAACACTGCTTAAGGAACTTAGATGCCGTGTCCATTTGGATCTCTGTCTTCACAGAACTTTGTCATGCAAGTGCTTGAAATGCATCTTGAAGAGAATTCACTAGCACAGAATGAATGAGAGTGGAAGGGGTTGGTGGGGCTAACCAGGCCCAATCCCCCTGCCTAAACCAGGATACCTAGAGCCTCTTGCCCAGGATTCTATCTGGGTGTACTTTTAATGTCTTCAAAGATCCAGGCTCCACAATCTTTCTGGGCAGTCTGTGCCGTGGTTCAGTCACCCTCACAGTAAAGAATCATTTGCTGATGGTCAATGGCAATCTCCTGTATTTCAGAGAGTGCCCACTGCCTCTTGTTTTTTTCACTCAGCATCACTGAAAAGACACTGGTTCCCTCCCCTTTGCACTATTGCTTCCATATGGATGCGTGCTGCCATGCAGAGATATGTCAAAAACCTCCCTGAAGCCCAGGCAGATAATATTCCCTTCATCTACCAGTCAAGTTGATTCATCAGAGGAGTTTAAAGTGATGTTCAGCATGAAATTCCCCTGAAAAATCATACTAACTACATTATTTTGTCGTCTTGCATGTGCCTGGCAAGGTTTTCCAGGAAGAGCTGCTTCATCAACTTCCTGGGGATAAAAAGGAAGCTGGCTGGTTTCTACTATTCCGAGTCCTCCTAATTGCCTATTATAGAGATGGGTGTCATTTGCTCTCATCCAGTCTTTAGCCTCTCTTGTCGTCTACATCTTAGCAAAAAGCTTTTCCACTACATGTTCATGTGATTGGAAACGTCAGGAAAGTGTAAGGTACTGTTTTCTATCAGTTGGCAAGCTGCGCACACAATCCCAGTGTTGTACAGCTTCCTTCTTCACCTTTCCGATGCTGCCGCTCTCTCCGGCTCCCGGAGCCGAAGAAGTGGCTTCTTCGCGCAAAGATGATTGTACCGCTCACAGTGCTCTCTTAGCGCCGCTTCTGCCGAAAGAAGCCCGGGAGCGGCTCTTAGCTCCGGAGAGCATCGTACCTTCGTCTTTAGCGTCTTTTGTGGTCTACATCCTAGCAGAAAGCTTTTCCACTCTGTCTGGCAAGGAAAACCTGCGGGAGCACAGAAAACATCTCCCATCGTCTTCTGGACGTTGCACGGAGGTCTGCCAAGTGTTTGGCATGAAGGAAAGAAAAGTTGTCCAAAACAGCTTCCAATCGAAGATTCCTGTGATTGGAAACGTCAGGAAAGTGTAAGGTACTGTTTTCTATCAGTTGGCAAGCTGCGCACACAATCCCAGTGTTGTACAGCTTCCTTCTTCACCTTTCCGATGCTGCCGCTCTCTCCGGCTCCCGGAGCCGAAGAAGCGGCTTCTTCGCGCAAAGACGATTGTACCGCTCACAGTGCTCTCTTAGCGCCGCTTCTGCCGAAAGAAGCCCGGCAGCGGCTCTTAGCTCTGGAGAGCATCGTACCTTCGTCTTTAGCGTCTTTTGTGGTCTACATCCTAGCAGAAAGCTTTTCCACTCTGTCTGGCAAGGAAAACCTGCGGGAGCACAGAAAACATCTCCCATCGTCTTCTGGACGTTGCACGGAGGTCTGCCAAGTGTTTGGCATGAAGGAAAGAAAAGTTGTCCAAAACAGCTTCCAATCGAAGATTCATGTGATTGGAAACGTCAGGAAAGTGTAAGGTACTGTTTTCTATCACTTGGCAAGCTGCGCACACAATCCCAGTGTTGTACAGCTTCCTTCTTCACCTTTCCGATGCTGCCGCTCTCTCCGGCTCCCGGAGCCGAAGAAGAGGCTTCTTCGCGCAAAGACGATTGTACCGCTCACAGTGCTCTCTTAGCGCCGCTTCTGCCGAAAGAAGCCCGGCAGCGGCTCTTAGCTCCGGAGAGCATCGTACCTTCGTCTTTAGCGTCTTTTGTGGTCTACATCCTAGCAGAAAGCTTTTCCACTCTGTCTGGCAAGGAAAACCTGCGCGAGCACAGAAAACATCTCCCATCGTCTTCTGGACGTTGCACAGAGGTCTGCCAAGTGTTTGGCATGAAGGAAAGAAAAGTTGTCCAAAACAGCTTCCAATCGAAGATTCATGTGATTGGAAACATCAGGAAAGTGTAAGGTACTGTTTTCTATCACTTGGCAAGCTGCGCACACAATCCCAGTGTTGTACAGCTTCCTTCTTCACCTTTCCGATGCTGCCGCTCTCTCCGGCTCCTGGAGCCATAGAAGCAGCTTCTTCGCGCAAAGACGATTGTACCGCTCACAGTGCTCTCTTAGCGCCGCTTCTGCCGAAAGAAGCCCGGGAGCGGCTCTTAGCTTCGGAGAGCATCGTACCTTCCAATTCAATTTTTTCAGCTCCACAAACCAAATGGTATACTTGCAGCAGTAGGGCGGGACGTTGATTTGGACTTTCTCCTTTTAGAGAGAAGCTAATGAAAAAGTTTCACCGGAATCAGAGCAGGCTGTAAAACAAGAAAAGTGTCATGGAAATAAGCCAGCCTTATCCTCTTAGCCTTGCTTGTTGTGATCGGCCAATAAAGAAATGTGTCAACTCGGTGTTCCTGGGTATCATATCAGTAACAGGTACTTCAGCTGCTGTTCTTCTCTCCTGAAGTTAAGAACAGAATCCAAGGAATTGTGATTCCATGGTCTCAATTCACTCAATATGGTGCCGAAAAGGGAGTGGAAGGGGCACGGGTCAATTAACTTGAATGGCCTATGTAAATCAGCGGCCACTGTTTTTCTGAAGGCTTCAACAGGTTAGTTGCCTATGTTCTTCTTGGAATTGTTTTAATCTTTGGTCATGTTTTTCTTGGGATTCTTTTACCCTTTTCCCATTAGTGCAGCCTTTGCTCTCAAGGCTTTGCTGACATTTCCAGTATCTCGGTAGCCTGGAAAAGTGTTGTCTTGATTGATCACATCATTATTCCCTTCCAAGGGTTGTTTTCCTCAAGTCTCAGTTTGGCTGGTTTTCTGCTAGTTGATTGTCAGAGGGCAGCAGGTGTTTTGTAAGAGCAAGTACACAATGCCATAGCTTGCTTTTCTTTGGATTTGGCCTGTCTAGAAAATGGAATGACTGAACATCTCTGGGAGGCTTTTCTCTCCCCATTAGGTTTCACTGGAAGGAGGGCAGATGCAAATCGTCTACCTAAAGTCTTGGCACGGAAGAAAGTAGTGGTTTGCTGCTGCATAGAGCTAGAAGCTTACAAAAGGAAGGCCTTGGGCTGAGGCCCATTACTTTGGCTAAGTAGAAAAGGACTGTGGCAAGGTGAGGCAGCTGACTTCGAGGTAGATCAACAAGTTCTAGAAGCGTCGTGTGTTCACAGCGTGGTGCATGGTGGTTGGCTGAATTGTGTTTGTTATGGCTTAAAGCTATGGAAATGAGAAAGGCCTGAGTGTTTCAAAAGCCTGGTTTTTGCAAGAAAGCAGCTCTCCTTTGCATCTGCCTGGGGACTCTGCATCACCACGGACCCTCACTGCCACTTTGCCAAGGAGATGATCAGTAGGAATGTTGCAGAGCTGCTGTGTGCATCTGAATGGAATGGCAGAGAACGAAGCGCTGGACGTTTCTGGCTTTAGTACAATGCTGCTGCATTGGTGCCAGTTTAGTTGGTTTTTCCATCAGTGGCCTTTCTGTCTAGAAGTACACTGCCCAGAGTATTGGATGCCTTTTCCTTCCTGTTGTTTTCATACCTTCCTTCAGTTGAAAGGATGATACAACCTTGACATTTTGAAGATCCCTGTTAGGAAGCACTCTGCCAGAGGAGTCATCGCTCCCTTTTCTTCTGCCTCCTTTGTCATTTTCAGAGACTCATTTCAAATTTCTGCTCATGTCAAGAAGAATACTGAGACTACTTAGCAGGGCTGACGCTCTCAGCTGCTTTCCTCTTTCCTACTGCTTCATACTGGATGTGACTTCAAGGCCTCGTTTTGTCATCTGCATTTTGCCGTCATCCAAAGCTAAATATTCCAGGCCTGTGAACACAAAAAGAACTCTTAGTCTTTTGCAAGAACTACCCCTAGGAGGATTTGTGTTCACTTTGATCTCTTCAGTGTTTCAGAAAAAAGGAGATTGTACTCTCTTCTTGTGTACTCTCTTCTTGTGCTCTCATTTCCCTCTCTCTGCCTTGCATGCCCCAGTTAATCTACTGGTGTGACTCATTTGGCATCATCTCATGGTGCAAATTCTGCATAGTTTCAAGTCCTTACAAATGCCAGTTGCCAAGGAGCCTATCTAAGCATTCAAGGGGCAAAGAATTGTAGGGCTGGCAAGTTCAGGTGCTGAAACTGTAAGTCATGCCATATCAAAGTGACAGAGCAAATCAATTGATCTAGGACTTTCAGCTGGACACCTCTGAGAATAGCTGCTTGTCAGCAATGACACAGCCATCTTCCTAGCTGGATTCCAGAGAGAGGAAAGGGACACCTTCAATGGTTAATATGTTTGGCATGAGAAAACAGCAAGAAATGTACCGCAAAATACTTGAGTCAGATCAAGTGCGTTTCTCTAGTGAGAATTTTGCACTTGTTCTTTCTTGTCTGTGCCTTTACTTTTCACAGAAGACAGGGGAGCATTTCATTAGTACTGTTCTTTTGTTTTCTTTTGTTGGCCTCCCTCTTTCCACCTGCAATTAACAAATTTGCCTTTCTTTACTGGCTTCTCTTTCTTTACTTCTACAAGTTGACATGAGGTCATCCAACCTTATCATCAATGTTCTCAGACAGTGGAGAGAAGTAGAAGGTACAGCTAAATGGATAAAAGAAACCCACAAAAACAGACAGGTTTTTACAGTCTTCTGTGAGAACATTAGGACACAAGATGTCTTTGAACTGAGTCATGCTCTATTGACTTAACTTTTAGTCCACTGGTTACTATTATTACACGTGTTTGGCCTTTAGTACAGAGCCTTGGAACTAATCCAGGCCAATACTTGGCTAATTTTGTTTTATTTCTAGTGAGGACTTTGTTTCTTAAGGAATAGTCCAGAGAAAGAGCGTCCACGGTACAGTTACAGGTCATAAATTCTGGTACAGTTTGTGCTGGTAATAGGTCTAGGAAAGAAAGGTTTGACATCTTTTTTGACTTTCAAATGGAACCATGATTTGAAAAACCTAAGAGTTGCAGCTCCCCCCCCCACCCCACACCCCAAGTACTTCTCTTTGCAATATTACTCAGGGATTACACATCAAAGCCCACCCTGTAAAATACGTTGCAGATACTTTGCAAGAAGTGCAGCTTAGCAGCTAGAGATGATAACGTGGCTTAAATAACATGGTCTAAATATGTCTGTCTACGCAGACATACTCAACAAAGGTTACGATGGCTTAGCTCCTGTGCTCAAGGGAAGGTGCATTTTAGAACTTCCCAAGAAGGTGAATTCAACCTCCTTCATTGCTCTCTGCTGGAGTCCCAAGAGAATTTCAGTCTGCTTTTTGTCATTTACAGCTGTCACCACTGCTTAGCTCTTGAACATGAGACTCCCTCATGACTGATGAAAGTTGTCTAGTTAAGAGTGGCTGAAAGACATGGTCTTGCTCTAGAAGGAGATGAGAAGGTTTCTGCAGTCTTTGTCATCTCTACTGCTTGTGATTTCTAGACAAAACCAGTGGGAAGTTTTCTGAAGGCAGTCCAGAAGCTGGCAATATGGACAGCTTACAGCCCAACACTTGCTGCAGTGCAACCATGGTGACACCAGAAAGGACTTCAAAAATTTAAAAGGGCAAACAAAGCAGTTGGAAGGAAAAGAACATGAACCATTATTCCATTTTTCTCATCTATCTTTCTTTAAATCATCATTTTCGTGCAGTTTGGCGGCTTGCGTTGGTATCCCACCAAAGGAATCTGAGACAGAGTAAGCTTTTGAATGGAGTAGAAGTGAGAAACGCAGGCCAAGTTGCCTTTTTTGCCATCAAATACCAGTTAGGCTTGAACTACCCTCTGCTTAAGGTGCTTAGCTTACACTAAGAATTGATGAGCACATTTTGATGGGAGCAAATTTTACTGTCATGATGACTGAGTAAATTTTGCTGTCACGCAGAATTTTACTGTCGTCTGAATAGCAATGTTTGTGTCCAAATAGTATTTTGTCTCCTGTATCTGCAGCAGGTAAGCCTTTTGCTGTCAGCAGTGTTGCTTAAGCTTTCATGTCATATCCCTCTTCACATCCATCTTCTGCTTAAGGCTTATTAATCTACTTTAGAATTGGCAGGTGGAATAAGACTACTTTTCCTTTTTGAAAGCTCATGTCATTTGACCTACTTACAGCAAATAATTCATTAATTGCAAGTCCCCAGCTAGCATCTTTTCGGCATATTCTAACCTTCTAAAGAAGTAACAAAAGCACTCTCCAATACTTGACTTTCATATCACAGTGGGAACGCTGGTCCTGTTTGCAAGAAACAATCATGGGTATGGTAAAACAAAAGGAGGGCTTAGAGTTTTCTCTGTTAACCTATAGTGAGCTTGGATTTTGCAATATGCATGAAGTTAATTAACACTGTTATATAAAGTGGCTGATTTAATCAATAAATTGGAGTCAATGCTGATAAACGACAAGGTGGGTTGGCTTCCCTTCGCTTTCAACACAGTGCCAATTCGGGCTGGTTTGATAGGACTAAGTGGCTGCTGCAATCTGCCATCCAGAAGCGGGGCAGGTGAGTTTTGTTTGCAAGGGAAAAGGGCCATGGTTTGTGTTTGGGGGCCTGTGACTGAGAGTGCCGGCTGACTCCTGAAATTCTTTGATATGCAGGATGATTCCCAGACGCAAGGTGGAAATGCTGCCAAGTCGGGCTGGATTGAAATTACCCAGGGACTCCTGCAATCTGCCATCGAGAAGCAGGGCAGGTGAGTGTTGTTTGCCAGGGAAAAGGGCCGTGGATTGTGTTTGGGGGCCTGTGGCTGGGAGAGGCCGGCTGGCTCCTGAAAATCCACGATCCGCAGGATGTTTCTCAGACCCAAGGTAGCAACATTGCCAAGTCGGGCTGGTTTGATAGTACCAAGTTGCTCCTGCAATGTGCCATGCAGAAGCAGGGCAGGTGACTTTTCTTTGCCAGGGAAAAGGGCCGAGGTTTGTGTTTGGGGGCCTGTGGCCAAGAGTGTCTTGCTGGCTCCTGAAAATCCATGATATGCAGGATGGTTCCCAGACCCAAGGTGGCACCAGTGCCAAGTCGGGCTGGTTTGATATTACCAAGTGGCTCCTGCAATGTGCCATGCAGAAGCGGGGCAGGTGAGTTTTTTTGGCCAGGTAAGAGGGCCGAGGTCTGTGTTTAAGGGCCTGTGGCTGGGAGTGGCCGGCTGGCTCCTGAAAATCCACGATACGCAGGATGGTTCCCAGACCCAAGGTGGCACCAGTGCCAAGTCGGGCTGGTTTGATAGTACCAAGTGGCTCCTGCAATCTGCCATGATCACATGAAGAAATACTTTCTGGCGTCCGTACTGGGCCATGTGCTCTTTCTTCTCTCAACTTCTCCATCACCTCTCATCTGTTTCACATGCGCTATCTTCAAGGTCCACAGGCTACTTTTCACAGCATCTTCAGGCCTGATGCAGTAAGAATGATGAATAGAACAGAGTTGGGTCTATTTTCCAGTTTGGATAAAATGCTTTCTGCACACAAATCCAAGGAGAAGGTGCTGCCCCGATGCCCAGAAAAACTTTCACTCCTGCTAGTGTTCTACGTCAACCACAACTTAGTCTGAAAGAAAAGCTTTTTCTCTGAGAGCATCTGAGAGGTTTGCACGAAGCACTGATATCTGACATATGCAATTTTGAATAGGAGAGGAAAAAGAAAATGGCAAGAAGTTTTTAATTTTAGTGGTTTCAATTTTAATTTCCGTGCACTTTTTCAAAACTTGTCAGCTCAAATGCCCATCAACATCTTTTAGTCATCTGTAAGTCAGTATTCATCTAAAATGTGCTTCAAATCAAAAGAATTTCAAATTTGCACTCCAAGTTTCTATGCCTAGATTTATGATTTCCTACACATATTAGATGAAAGGAAGGCCTTTTTTACTGTGGGAGTGCTGGAACACTGGGACAGGTTGCCCAGAGAAGTTGTGGGTGTCCCATCCCTGAAAGTATTCAAGGTCAGCTTGGACGGGGCTTGGAGCAGCAACAAAGGAGAAGCTTGATGGTAGAGAAACAAAGTTGGACTATAGAAGAAACTGGGATTGAAGTATAGGAGCAAGTTTTCTCTCAGCTCTTGGGGTAAATTCAAAGTTGTACAAAATGACATTTATCTGTGATTTTCACTACTGTAACAGAAAGGTTCATGAAAACTGTACAGAAGATAGCAAATTTTAAAAGAGATAAGAATTACAGCATAAAATCCATGGGACGGGTTACAACATGAGACACTCTCTAAGAGAAAATCTCTGTGTTTCAGCACTTCATCATGGTAAGATTTCATGAAGTGCCAAAGAAGGCGGCAAAATATCATTCGGGACATTATTTACTGGAGTTCAGCCTGGCCATTAGTAGGAACTGGGTTTGACCACATCACGTAGATATACCACACACACTTTCCCTTCACTGAAAAATGACTGTTTACAACGAAGAAGCAATTGACGATCAAAATTGATTGAAAGCATCTTAAACATGTCAAGTATTTCATTGTAGATGATCTGTGATCCAAATGCTTCTTCCACCTTCGAGAGGGACAGAACAATTCTTCCATATCATGATGGTTTCAAATTGTATCAACCAATGTTTTCTGCTGAAAAGATAGCATCTATTTTTTTCTATTTTTGGAAGAAAATATTCCTAGACATACAACAGGTGAGAACTAAGTAATTTTAAAGAAGCAAATGACATGAAAATATTCTGTAAATAGAATGAAATGAAAAGCTGTGTTTTAAATAGGAGCTAAATATGAAACAGAATTTCTGTACCAGGCATTTGAATTACTGCACCAGCTCTTTTGCCCATCAAGAGAGGCATTGAGCATTTCAGTCTTTTCCAAGGTGTTCATGATCTGCTATGCTGATCTCTGTGTGTGCCTAGGTGTGTGTGGAAGGGGGGGCATGTGAAGGGGAGTGTGTATGTTTGCTTTACAATTGTTGTGGCAGATTCATGCCTCAGCTCCACATTTTGTTTTAGAAAGGTCACACAGAGTGGATATGAAGTTTACTATCAACAAGAGATCAATTCCCAAATCATCCATTTGACTCTACCTTATAAATCATGTGCTTTGTTGCATATTTTATCAAATCTACTTTCAAGCCAGATGGAGGCAGGAGGATGTGGGAATCCCTCCACCATCTTGCAACTTTTATGCAAGTAGGTTTTCAAGAAAATCATCATTTCTCTTTGAAATATGTCTGGAACAGGCATGATGGTAGTGTCAACCTGTTGGAGTTTTTGTTGCTGGAAGAAGTTGTACAAAAGGATTGGTTTTTACATTGACCGGTTACTGAATCAAGCGCAGGAATACATTGGAAATTCAACTGGGGCCTCCTTTTCCTAGCAGACCACTTCTAGAACGAGCTTGTACAATGAAGCTGACGCTTCTGCTCTCTTTTTGTTTCTTTCCTATTTTTCTTGGCTTCTTTGCCACTCTCTAGACAATTTGTGAACTCTTTTCCCAACTCAGATGGTTTCAATAGTCTGATTGTGATCACACATTTTTACAAGGAATTCTTAAAATCTTTCCTCGAGTTAAGAAAGTCAAGGACTTAGGTCTTTTTCTTCCCTTATAATATTGCAATGAAATTGATAACTAAAGACCAACTCTTTCTTTTTGTTTTTAACCCAAGTAGATAATTCCCATCCATTCATCCATTTGGTGGGCCAATAGTTGCCATGCTGATGGAAGTTGTCACTTCTTAACAATAGACATTCTGTGACTATGTTGACAGCACTTTGGGTGAAGATCCTAACTGGTCTTGGATACACATAGGGAGAAATTTGCTCAGCCAGTGTCAGTCTTAAGCATGCGTATCAGAAGATCTTTCTAGAGCTGGGAATTTTCCCATGAAAGGGATTCAGTTAGGGAAGAGACACTCGTCCCAGAGTTTTACATTCTTCTTGAACACTGCTTAAGGAACTTAGATGCCGTGTCCATTTGGATCTCTGTCTTCACAGAACTTTGTCATGCAAGTGCTTGAAATGCATCTTGAAGAGAATTCACTAGCACAGAATGAATGAGAGTGGAAGGGGTTGGTGGGGCTAACCAGGCCCAATCCCCCTGCCTAAACCAGGATACCTAGAGCCTCTTGCCCAGGATTCTATCTGGGTGTACTTTTAATGTCTTCAAAGATCCAGGCTCCACAATCTTTCTGGGCAGTCTGTGCCGTGGTTCAGTCACCCTCACAGTAAAGAATCATTTGCTGATGGTCAATGGCAATCTCCTGTATTTCAGAGAGTGCCCACTGCCTCTTGTTTTTTTCACTCAGCATCACTGAAAAGACACTGGTTCCCTCCCCTTTGCACTATTGCTTCCATATGGATGCGTGCTGCCATGCAGAGATATGTCAAAAACCTCCCTGAAGCCCAGGCAGATAATATTCCCTTCATCTACCAGTCAAGTTGATTCATCAGAGGAGTTTAAAGTGATGTTCAGCATGAAATTCCCCTGAAAAATCATACTAACTACATTATTTTGTCGTCTTGCATGTGCCTGGCAAGGTTTTCCAGGAAGAGCTGCTTCATCAACTTCCTGGGGATAAAAAGGAAGCTGGCTGGTTTCTACTATTCCGAGTCCTCCTAATTGCCTATTATAGAGATGGGTGTCATTTGCTCTCATCCAGTCTTTAGCCTCTCTTGTCGTCTACATCTTAGCAAAAAGCTTTTCCACTACATGTTCATGTGATTGGAAACGTCAGGAAAGTGTAAGGTACTGTTTTCTATCAGTTGGCAAGCTGCGCACACAATCCCAGTGTTGTACAGCTTCCTTCTTCACCTTTCCGATGCTGCCGCTCTCTCCGGCTCCCGGAGCCGAAGAAGCGGCTTCTTCGCGCAAAGACGATTGTACCGCTCACAGTGCTCTCTTAGCGCCGCTTCTGCCGAAAGAAGCCCGGCAGCGGCTCTTAGCTCCGGAGAGCATCGTACCTTCGTCTTTAGCGTCTTTTGTGGTCTACATCCTAGCAGAAAGCTTTTCCACTCTGTCTGGCAAGGAAAACCTGCGGGAGCACAGAAAACATCTCCCATCGTCTTCTGGACGTTGCACGGAGGTCTGCCAAGTGTTTGGCATGAAGGAAAGAAAAGTTGTCCAAAACAGCTTCCAATCGAAGATTCATGTGATTGGAAACGTCAGGAAAGTGGTAAGGTACTGTTTTCTATCAGTTGGCAAGCTGCGCACACAATCCCAGTGTTGTACAGCTTCCTTCTTCACCTTTCCGATGCTGCCGCTCTCTCCGGCTCCCGGAGCCGAAGAAGCGGCTTCTTCACGCAAAGACGATTGTACCGCTCACAGTGCTCTCTTAGCGCCGCTTCTGCCGAAAGAAGCCTGGGAGCGGCTGTTAGCTCCGGAGAGCACCGTACCTTCGTCTTTAGCGTCTTTTGTGGTCTACATCCTAGCAGAAAGCTTTTCCACTCTGTCTGGCAAGGAAAACCTGCGGGAGCACAGAAAACATCTCCCATCGTCTTCTGGACGTTGCACGGAGGTCTGCCAAGTGTTTGGCATGAAGGAAAGAAAAGTTGTCCAAAACAGCTTCCAATCGAAGATTCATGTGATTGGAAACGTCAGGAAAGTGTAAGGTACTGTTTTCTATCAGTTGGCAAGCTGCGCACACAATCCCAGTGTTGTACAGCTTCCTTCTTCACCTTTCCGATGCTGCCGCTCTCTCCGGCTCCCGGAGCCGAAGAAGCGGCTTCTTCGCGCAAAGACGATTGTACCGCTCACAGTGCTCTCTTAGCGCCGCTTCTGCCGAAAGAAGCCCGGCAGCGGCTCTTAGCTCTGGAGAGCATCGTACCTTCGTCTTTAGCGTCTTTTGTGGTCTACATCCTAGCAGAAAGCTTTTCCACTCTGTCTGGCAAGGAAAACCTGCGGGAGCACAGAAAACATCTCCCATCGTCTTCTGGACGTTGCACGGAGGTCTGCCAAGTGTTTGGCATGAAGGAAAGAAAAGTTGTCCAAAACAGCTTCCAATCGAAGATTCATGTGATTGGAAACGTCAGGAAAGTGTAAGGTACTGTTTTCTATCAGTTGGCAAGCTGCGCACACAATCCCAGTGTTGTACAGCTTCCTTCTTCACCTTTCCGATGCTGCCGCTCTCTCCGGCTCCCGGAGCCGAAGAAGCGGCTTCTTCGCGCAAAGACGATTGTACCGCTCACAGTGCTCTCTTAGCGCCGCTTCTGCCGAAAGAAGCCCGGCAGCGGCTCTTAGCTCCGGAGAGCATCGTACCTGCGTCTTTAGCGTCTTTTGCGGTCTACATCCTAGCAGAAAGCTTTTCCACTCTGTCTGGCAAGGAAAACCTGCGGGAGCACAGAAAACATCTCCCATCGTGTTCTGGACGTTGCACGGAGGTCTGCCAAGTGTTTGGCATGAAGGAAAGAAAAGTTGTCCAAAACAGCTTCCAATCGAATATTCATGTGATTGGAAACGTCAGGAAAGTGGTAAGGTACTGTTTTCTATCAGTTGGCAAGCTGCGCACACAATCCCAGTGTTGTACAGCTTCCTTCTTCACCTTTCCGATGCTGCCGCTCTCTCCGGCTCCCGGAGCCGAAGAAGCGGCTTCTTCGCGCAAAGACGATTGTACCGCTCACAGTGCTCTCTTAGCGCCGCTTCTGCCGAAAGAAGCCCGGGAGCGGCTCTTAGCTCCGGAGAGCATCGTACCTTCGTCTTTAGCGTCTTTTGTGGTCTACATCCTAGCAGAAAGCTTTTCCACTCTGTCTGGCAAGGAAAACCTGCGGGAGCACAGAAAACATCTCCCATCGTCTTCTGGATGTTGCACGGAGGTCTGCCAAGTGTTTGGCATGAAGGAAAGAAAAGTTGTCCAAAACAGCTTCCAATCGAAGATTCATGTGATTGGAAACGTCAGGAAAGTGTAAGGTACTGTTTTCTATCAGTTGGCAAGCTGCGCACACAATCCCAGTGTTGTACAGCTTCCTTCTTCACCTTTCCGATGCTGCCGCTCTCTCCGGCTCCCGGAGCCGAAGAAGCGGCTTCTTCGCGCAAAGACGATTGTACCGCTCACAGTGCTCTCTTAGCGCCGCTTCTGCCGAAAGAAGCCCGGCAGCGGCTCTTAGCTCCGGAGAGCATCGTACCTTCGTCTTTAGCGTCTTTTGTGGTCTACATCCTAGCAGAAAGCTTTTCCACTCTGTCTGGCAAGGAAAACCTGCGGGAGCACAGAAAACATCTCCCATCGTCTTCTGGACGTTGCACAGAGGTCTGCCAAGTGTTTGGCATGAAGGAAAGAAAAGTTGTCCAAAACAGCTTCCAATCGAAGATTCATGTGATTGGAAACATCAGGAAAGTGTAAGGTACTGTTTTCTATCACTTGGCAAGCTGCGCACACAATCCCAGTGTTGTACAGCTTCCTTCTTCACCTTTCCGATGCTGCCGCTCTCTCCGGCTCCTGGAGCCATAGAAGCAGCTTCTTCGCGCAAAGACGATTGTACCGCTCACAGTGCTCTCTTAGCGCCGCTTCTGCCGAAAGAAGCCCGGGAGCGGCTCTTAGCTTCGGAGAGCATCGTACCTTCCAATTCAATTTTTTCAGCTCCACAAACCAAATGGTATACTTGCAGCAGTAGGGCGGGACGTTGATTTGGACTTTCTCCTTTTAGAGAGAAGCTAATGAAAAAGTTTCACCGGAATCAGAGCAGGCTGTAAAACAAGAAAAGTGTCATGGAAATAAGCCAGCCTTATCCTCTTAGCCTTGCTTGTTGTGATCGGCCAATAAAGAAATGTGTCAACTCGGTGTTCCTGGGTATCATATCAGTAACAGGTACTTCAGCTGCTGTTCTTCTCTCCTGAAGTTAAGAACAGAATCCAAGGAATTGTGATTCCATGGTCTCAATTCACTCAATATGGTGCCGAAAAGGGAGTGGAAGGGGCACGGGTCAATTAACTTGAATGGCCTATGTAAATCAGCGGCCACTGTTTTTCTGAAGGCTTCAACAGGTTAGTTGCCTATGTTCTTCTTGGAATTGTTTTAATCTTTGGTCATGTTTTTCTTGGGATTCTTTTACCCTTTTCCCATTAGTGCAGCCTTTGCTCTCAAGGCTTTGCTGACATTTCCAGTATCTCGGTAGCCTGGAAAAGTGTTGTCTTGATTGATCACATCATTATTCCCTTCCAAGGGTTGTTTTCCTCAAGTCTCAGTTTGGCTGGTTTTCTGCTAGTTGATTGTCAGAGGGCAGCAGGTGTTTTGTAAGAGCAAGTACACAATGCCATAGCTTGCTTTTCTTTGGATTTGGCCTGTCTAGAAAATGGAATGACTGAACATCTCTGGGAGGCTTTTCTCTCCCCATTAGGTTTCACTGGAAGGAGGGCAGATGCAAATCATCTACCTAAAGTCTTGGCACGGAAGAAAGTAGTGGTTTGCTGCTGCATAGAGCTAGAAGCTTACAAAAGGAAGGCCTTGGGCTGAGGCCCATTACTTTGGCTAAGTAGAAAAGGACTGTGGCAAGGTGAGGCAGCTGACTTCGAGGTAGATCAACAAGTTCTAGAAGCGTCGTGTGTTCACAGCGTGGTGCATGGTGGTTGGCTGAATTGTGTTTGTTATGGCTTAAAGCTATGGAAATGAGAAAGGCCTGAGTGTTTCAAAAGCCTGGTTTTTGCAAGAAAGCAGCTCTCCTTTGCATCTGCCTGGGGACTCTGCATCACCACGGACCCTCACTGCCACTTTGCCAAGGAGATGATCAGTAGGAATGTTGCAGAGCTGCTGTGTGCATCTGAATGGAATGGCAGAGAACGAAGCGCTGGACGTTTCTGGCTTTAGTACAATGCTGCTGCATTGGTGCCAGTTTAGTTGGTTTTTCCATCAGTGGCCTTTCTGTCTAGAAGTACACTGCCCAGAGTATTGGATGCCTTTTCCTTCCTGTTGTTTTCATACCTTCCTTCAGTTGAAAGGATGATACAACCTTGACATTTTGAAGATCCCTGTTAGGAAGCACTCTGCCAGAGGAGTCATCGCTCCCTTTTCTTCTGCCTCCTTTGTCATTTTCAGAGACTCATTTCAAATTTCTGCTCATGTCAAGAAGAATACTGAGACTACTTAGCAGGGCTGACGCTCTCAGCTGCTTTCCTCTTTCCTACTGCTTCATACTGGATGTGACTTCAAGGCCTCGTTTTGTCATCTGCATTTTGCCGTCATCCAAAGCTAAATATTCCAGGCCTGTGAACACAAAAAGAACTCTTAGTCTTTTGCAAGAACTACCCCTAGGAGGATTTGTGTTCACTTTGATCTCTTCAGTGTTTCAGAAAAAAGGAGATTGTACTCTCTTCTTGTGTACTCTCTTCTTGTGCTCTCATTTCCCTCTCTCTGCCTTGCATGCCCCAGTTAATCTACTGGTGTGACTCATTTGGCATCATCTCACGGTGCAAATTCTGCATAGTTTCAAGTCCTTACAAATGCCAGTTGCCAAGGAGCCTATCTAAGCATTCAAGGGGCAAAGAATTGTAGGGCTGGCAAGTTCAGGTGCTGAAACTGTAAGTCATGCCATATCAAAGTGACAGAGCAAATCAATTGATCTAGGACTTTCAGCTGGACACCTCTGAGAATAGCTGCTTGTCAGCAATGACACAGCCATCTTCCTAGCTGGATTCCAGAGAGAGGAAAGGGACACCTTCAATGGTTAATATGTTTGGCATGAGAAAACAGCAAGAAATGTACCGCAAAATACTTGAGTCAGATCAAGTGCGTTTCTCTAGTGAGAATTTTGCACTTGTTCTTTCTTGTCTGTGCCTTTACTTTTCACAGAAGACAGGGGAGCATTTCATTAGTACTGTTCTTTTGTTTTCTTTTGTTGGCCTCCCTCTTTCCACCTGCAATTAACAAATTTGCCTTTCTTTACTGGCTTCTCTTTCTTTACTTCTACAAGTTGACATGAGGTCATCCAACCTTATCATCAATGTTCTCAGACAGTGGAGAGAAGTAGAAGGTACAGCTAAATGGATAAAAGAAACCCACAAAAACAGACAGGTTTTTACAGTCTTCTGTGAGAACATTAGGACACAAGATGTCTTTGAACTGAGTCATGCTCTATTGACTTAACTTTTAGTCCACTGGTTACTATTATTACACGTGTTTGGCCTTTAGTACAGAGCCTTGGAACTAATCCAGGCCAATACTTGGCTAATTTTGTTTTATTTCTAGTGAGGACTTTGTTTCTTAAGGAATAGTCCAGAGAAAGAGCGTCCACGGTACAGTTACAGGTCATAAATTCTGGTACAGTTTGTGCTGGTAATAGGTCTAGGAAAGAAAGGTTTGACATCTTTTTTGACTTTCAAATGGAACCATGATTTGAAAAACCTAAGAGTTGCAGCTCCCCCCCCCACCCCACACCCCAAGTACTTCTCTTTGCAATATTACTCAGGGATTACACATCAAAGCCCACCCTGTAAAATACGTTGCAGATACTTTGCAAGAAGTGCAGCTTAGCAGCTAGAGATGATAACGTGGCTTAAATAACATGGTCTAAATATGTCTGTCTACGCAGACATACTCAACAAAGGTTACGATGGCTTAGCTCCTGTGCTCAAGGGAAGGTGCATTTTAGAACTTCCCAAGAAGGTGAATTCAACCTCCTTCATTGCTCTCTGCTGGAGTCCCAAGAGAATTTCAGTCTGCTTTTTGTCATTTACAGCTGTCACCACTGCTTAGCTCTTGAACATGAGACTCCCTCATGACTGATGAAAGTTGTCTAGTTAAGAGTGGCTGAAAGACATGGTCTTGCTCTAGAAGGAGATGAGAAGGTTTCTGCAGTCTTTGTCATCTCTACTGCTTGTGATTTCTAGACAAAACCAGTGGGAAGTTTTCTGAAGGCAGTCCAGAAGCTGGCAATATGGACAGCTTACAGCCCAACACTTGCTGCAGTGCAACCATGGTGACACCAGAAAGGACTTCAAAAATTTAAAAGGGCAAACAAAGCAGTTGGAAGGAAAAGAACATGAACCATTATTCCATTTTTCTCATCTATCTTTCTTTAAATCATCATTTTCGTGCAGTTTGGCGGCTTGCGTTGGTATCCCACCAAAGGAATCTGAGACAGAGTAAGCTTTTGAATGGAGTAGAAGTGAGAAACGCAGGCCAAGTTGCCTTTTTTGCCATCAAATACCAGTTAGGCTTGAACTACCCTCTGCTTAAGGTGCTTAGCTTACACTAAGAATTGATGAGCACATTTTGATGGGAGCAAATTTTACTGTCATGATGACTGAGTAAATTTTGCTGTCCCTCAGAATTTTACTGTCGTCTGAATAGCAATGTTTGTGTCCAAATAGTATTTTGTCTCCTGTATCTGCAGCAGGTAAGCCTTTTGCTGTCAGCAGTGTTGCTTAAGCTTTCATGTCATATCCCTCTTCACATCCATCTTCTGCTTAAGGCTTATTAATCTACTTTAGAATTGGCAGGTGGAATAAGACTACTTTTCCTTTTTGAAAGCTCATGTCATTTGACCTACTTACAGCAAATAATTCATTAATTGCAAGTCCCCAGCTAGCATCTTTTCGGCATATTCTAACCTTCTAAAGAAGTAACAAAAGCACTCTCCAATACTTGACTTTCATATCACAGTGGGAACGCTGGTCCTGTTTGCAAGAAACAATCATGGGTATGGTAAAACAAAAGGAGGGCTTAGAGTTTTCTCTGTTAACCTATAGTGAGCTTGGATTTTGCAATATGCATGAAGTTAATTAACACTGTTATATAAAGTGGCTGATTTAATCAGTAAATTGGAGTCAATGCTGATAAACGACAAGGTGGGTTGGCTTCCCTTCGCTTTCAACACAGTGCCAATTCGGGCTGGTTTGATAGGACTAAGTGGCTGCTGCAATCTGCCATCCAGAAGCGGGGCAGGTGAGTTTTGTTTGCAAGGGAAAAGGGCCATGGTTTGTGTTTGGGGGCCTGTGACTGAGAGTGCCGGCTGACTCCTGAAATTCTTTGATATGCAGGATGATTCCCAGACGCAAGGTGGAAATGCTGCCAAGTCGGGCTGGATTGAAATTACCCAGGGACTCCTGCAATCTGCCATCGAGAAGCAGGGCAGGTGAGTGTTGTTTGCCAGGGAAAAGGGCCGTGGATTGTGTTTGGGGGCCTGTGGCTGGGAGAGGCCGGCTGGCTCCTGAAAATCCACGATCCGCAGGATGTTTCTCAGACCCAAGGTAGCAACATTGCCAAGTCGGGCTGGTTTGATAGTACCAAGTTGCTCCTGCAATGTGCCATGCAGAAGCAGGGCAGGTGACTTTTCTTTGCCAGGGAAAAGGGCCGAGGTTTGTGTTTGGGGGCCTGTGGCCAAGAGTGTCTTGCTGGCTCCTGAAAATCCATGATATGCAGGATGGTTCCCAGACCCAAGGTGGCACCAGTGCCAAGTCGGGCTGGTTTGATATTACCAAGTGGCTCCTGCAATGTGCCATGCAGAAGCGGGGCAGGTGAGTTTTTTTGGCCAGGTAAGAGGGCCAAGGTCTGTGTTTAAGGGCCTGTGGCTGGGAGTGGCCGGCTGGCTCCTGAAAATCCACGATACGCAGGATGGTTCCCAGACCCAAGGTGGCACCAGTGCCAAGTCGGGCTGGTTTGATAGTACCAAGTGGCTCCTGCAATCTGCCATGATCACATGAAGAAATACTTTCTGGCGTCCGTACTGGGCCATGTGCTCTTTCTTCTCTCAACTTCTCCATCACCTCTCATCTGTTTCACATGCGCTATCTTCAAGGTCCACAGGCTACTTTTCACAGCATCTTCAGGCCTGATGCAGTAAGAATGATGAATAGAACAGAGTTGGGTCTATTTTCCAGTTTGGATAAAATGCTTTCTGCACACAAATCCAAGGAGAAGGTGCTGCCCCGATGCCCAGAAAAACTTTCACTCCTGCTAGTGTTCTACGTCAACCACAACTTAGTCTGAAAGAAAAGCTTTTTCTCTGAGAGCATCTGAGAGGTTTGCACGAAGCACTGATATCTGACATATGCAATTTTGAATAGGAGAGGAAAAAGAAAATGGCAAGAAGTTTTTAATTTTAGTGGTTTCAATTTTAATTTCCGTGCACTTTTTCAAAACTTGTCAGCTCAAATGCCCATCAACATCTTTTAGTCATCTGTAAGTCAGTATTCATCTAAAATGTGCTTCAAATCAAAAGAATTTCAAATTTGCACTCCAAGTTTCTATGCCTAGATTTATGATTTCCTACACATATTAGATGAAAGGAAGGCCTTTTTTACTGTGGGAGTGCTGGAACACTGGGACAGGTTGCCCAGAGAAGTTGTGGGTGTCCCATCCCTGAAAGTATTCAAGGTCAGCTTGGACGGGGCTTGGAGCAGCAACAAAGGAGAAGCTTGATGGTAGAGAAACAAAGTTGGACTATAGAAGAAACTGGGATTGAAGTATAGGAGCAAGTTTTCTCTCAGCTCTTGGGGTAAATTCAAAGTTGTACAAAATGACATTTATCTGTGATTTTCACTACTGTAACAGAAAGGTTCATGAAAACTGTACAGAAGATAGCAAATTTTAAAAGAGATAAGAATTACAGCATAAAATCCATGGGACGGGTTACAACATGAGACACTCTCTAAGAGAAAATCTCTGTGTTTCAGCACTTCATCATGGTAAGATTTCATGAAGTGCCAAAGAAGGCGGCAAAATATCATTCGGGACATTATTTACTGGAGTTCAGCCTGGCCATTAGTAGGAACTGGGTTTGACCACATCATGTAGATATACCACACACACTTTCCCTTCACTGAAAAATGACTGTTTACAACGAAGAAGCAATTGACGATCAAAATTGATTGAAAGCATCTTAAACATGTCAAGTATTTCATTGTAGATGATCTGTGATCCAAATGCTTCTTCCACCTTCGAGAGGGACAGAACAATTCTTCCATATCATGATGGTTTCAAATTGTATCAACCAATGTTTTCTGCTGAAAAGATAGCATCTATTTTTTTCTATTTTTGGAAGAAAATATTCCTAGACATACAACAGGTGAGAACTAAGTAATTTTAAAGAAGCAAATGACATGAAAATATTCTGTAAATAGAATGAAATGAAAAGCTGTGTTTTAAATAGGAGCTAAATATGAAACAGAATTTCTGTACCAGGCATTTGAATTACTGCACCAGCTCTTTTGCCCATCAAGAGAGGCATTGAGCATTTCAGTCTTTTCCAAGGTGTTCATGATCTGCTATGCTGATCTCTGTGTGTGCCTAGGTGTGTGTGGAAGGGGGGGCATGTGAAGGGGAGTGTGTATGTTTGCTTTACAATTGTTGTGGCAGATTCATGCCTCAGCTCCACATTTTGTTTTAGAAAGGTCACACAGAGTGGATATGAAGTTTACTATCAACAAGAGATCAATTCCCAAATCATCCATTTGACTCTACCTTATAAATCATGTGCTTTGTTGCATATTTTATCAAATCTACTTTCAAGCCAGATGGAGGCAGGAGGATGTGGGAATCCCTCCACCATCTTGCAACTTTTATGCAAGTAGGTTTTCAAGAAAATCATCATTTCTCTTTGAAATATGTCTGGAACAGGCATGATGGTAGTGTCAACCTGTTGGAGTTTTTGTTGCTGGAAGAAGTTGTACAAAAGGATTGGTTTTTACATTGACCGGTTACTGAATCAAGCGCAGGAATACATTGGAAATTCAACTGGGGCCTCCTTTTCCCAGCAGACCACTTCTAGAACGAGCTTGTACAATGAAGCTGACGCTTCTGCTCTCTTTTTGTTTCTTTCCTATTTTTCTTGGCTTCTTTGCCACTCTCTAGACAATTTGTGAACTCTTTTCCCAACTCAGATGGTTTCAATAGTCTGATTGTGATCACACATTTTTACAAGGAATTCTTAAAATCTTTCCTCGAGTTAAGAAAGTCAAGGACTTAGGTCTTTTTCTTCCCTTATAATATTGCAATGAAATTGATAACTAAAGACCAACTCTTTCTTTTTGTTTTTAACCCAAGTAGATAATTCCCATCCATTCATCCATTTGGTGGACCAATAGTTGCCATGCTGATGGAAGTTGTCACTTCTTAACAATAGACATTCTGTGACTATGTTGACAGCACTTTGGGTGAAGATCCTAACTGGTCTTGGATACACATAGGGAGAAATTTGCTCAGCCAGTGTCAGTCTTAAGCATGCGTATCAGAAGATCTTTCTAGAGCTGGGAATTTTCCCATGAAAGGGATTCAGTTAGGGAAGAGACACTCGTCCCAGAGTTTTACATTCTTCTTGAACACTGCTTAAGGAACTTAGATGCCGTGTCCATTTAGATCTCTGTCTTCACAGAACTTTGTCATGCAAGTGCTTGAAATGCATCTTGAAGAGAATTCACTAGCACAGAATGAATGAGAGTGGAAGGGGTTGGTGAGGCTAACCAGGCCCAATCCCCCTGCCTAAACCAGGATACCTAGAGCCTCTAGCCCAGGATTCTATCTGGGTGTACTTTTAATGTCTTCAACGATCCAGGCTCCACAATCTTTCTGGGCAGTCTGTGCCGTGGTTCAGTCACCCTCACAGTAAAGAATCATTTGCTGATGGTCAATGGCAATCTCCTGTATTTCAGAGAGTGCCCACTGCCTCTTGTTTTTTTCACTCAGCATCACTGAAAAGACACTGGTTCCCTCCCCTTTGCACTATTGCTTCCATATGGATGCGTGCTGCCATGTAGAGATATGTCAAAAACCTCCCTGAAGCCCAGGCAGATAATATTCCCTTCATCTACCAGTCAAGTTGATTCATCAGAGGAGTTTAAAGTGATGTTCAGCATGAAATTCCCCTGAAAAATCATGCTAACTACATTATTTTGTCGTCTTGCATGTGCCTGGCAAGGTTTTCCAGGAAGAGCTGCTTCATCAACTTCCTGGGGATAAAAAGGAAGCTGGCTGGTTTCTACTATTCCGAGTCCTCCTAATTGCCTTTTATAGAGATGGGTGTCATTTGCTCTCATCCAGTCTTTAGCCTCTCTTGTCATCTACATCTTAGCAAAAAGCTTTTCCACTACATGTTCATGTGATTGGAAACGTCAGGAAAGTGTAAGGTACTGTTTTCTATCAGTTGGCAAGCTGCGCACACAATCCCAGTGCAATACAGCTTCCTTCTTCACCTTTCCGATGCTGCCGCTCTCTCCGGCTCCCGGAGCCGAAGAAGCGGCTTCTTCGCGCAAAGACGATTGTACCGCTCACAGTGCTCTCTTAGCGCCGCTTCTGCCGAAAGAAGCCCGGGAGCGGCTCTTAGCTCCGGAGAGCATCGTACCTTCGTCTTTAGCGTCTTTTGTGGTCTACATCCTAGCAGAAAGCTTTTCCACTCTGTCTGGCAAGGAAAACCTGCGGGAGCACAGAAAACATCTCCCATCGTCTTCTGGACGTTGCATGGAGGTCTGCCAAGTGTTTGGCATGAAGGAAAGAAAAGTTGTCCAAAACAGCTTCCAATCGAAGATTCGTGTGATTTGAAACGTCAGGAAAGTGTAAGGTACTGTTTTCTATCAGTTGGCAAGCTGCGCACACAATCCCAGTGTTGTACAGCTTCCTTCTTCACCTTTCCGATGCTGCCGCTCTCTCCGGCTCCCGGAGCCGTAGAAGCGGCTTCTTCGCGCAAAGACGATTGTACCGCTCACAGTGCTCTCTTAGCGCCGCTTCTGCCGAAAGAAGCCCGGCAGCGGCTCTTAGCTCCGGAGAGCATCGTACCTTCGTCTTTAGTGTCTTTTGTGGTCTACATCCTAGCAGAAAGCTTTTCCACTCTGTCTGGCAAGGAAAACCTGCGGGAGCACAGAAAACATCTCCCATCGTCTTCTGGACGTTGCACGGAGGTCTGCCAAGTGTTTGGCATGAAGGAAAGAAAAGTTGTCCAAAACAGCTTCCAATCGAAGATTCGTGTGATTGGAAACGTCAGGAAAGTGTAAGGTACTGTTTTCTATCAGTTGGCAAGCTGCGCACACAATCCCAGTGTTGTACAGCTTCCTTCTTCACCTTTCCGATGCTGCCGCTCTCTCCGGCTCCCGGAGCCGAAGAAGCGGCTTCTTCGCGCAAAGACGATTGTACCGCTCACAGTGCTCTCTTAGCGCCGCTTCTGCTGAAAGAAGCCCGGGAGCGGCTCTTAGCTCCGGAGAGCATCGTACCTGCGTCTTTAGCGTCTTTTGTGGTCTACATCCTAGCAGAAAGCTTTTCCACTCTGTCTGGCAAGGAAAACCTGCGGGAGCACAGAAAACATCTCCCATCGTCTTCTGGACGTTGCACGGAGGTCTGCCAAGTGTTTGGCATGAAGGAAAGAAAAGTTGTCCAAAACAGCTTCCAATCGAAGATTCATGTGATTGGAAACGTCAGGAAAGTGGTAAGGTACTGTTTTCTATCAGTTGGCAAGCTGCGCACACAATCCCAGTGTTGTACAGCTTCCTTCTTCACCTTTCCGATGCTGCCGCTCTCTCCGGCTCCCGGAGCCGAAGAAGCGGCTTCTTCGCGCAAAGACGATTGTACCGCTCACAGTGCTCTCTTAGCGCCGCTTCTGCCGAAAGAAGCCCGGCAGCGGCTCTTAGCTCCGGAGAGCATCGTACCTTCGTCTTTAGCGTCTTTTGTGGTCTACATCCTAGCAGAAAGCTTTTCCACTCTGTCTGGCAAGGAAAACCTGCGGGAGCACAGAAAACATCTCCCATCGTCTTCTGGACGTTGCACGGAGGTCTGCCAAGTGTTTGGCATGAAGGAAAGAAAAGTTGTCCAAAACAGCTTCCAATCGAAGATTCATGTGATTGGAAACGTCAGGAAAGTGTAAGGTACTGTTTTCTATCAGTTGGCAAGCTGCGCACACAATCCCAGTGTTGTACAGCTTCCTTCTTCACCTTTGCGATGCTGCCGCTCTCTCCGGCTCCCGGAGCCGAAGAAGCGGCTTCTTCGCGCAAAGACGATTGTACCGCTCACAGTGCTCTCTTAGCGCCGCTTCTGCCGAAAGAAGCCCGGCAGCGGCTCTTAGCTCCGGAGAGCATCGTACCTTCGTCTTTAGCGTCTTTTGTGGTCTACATCCTAGCAGAAAGCTTTTCCACTCTGTCTGGCAAGGAAAACCTGCGGGAGCACAGAAAACATCTCCCATCGTCTTCTGGACGTTGCACGGAGGTCTGCCAAGTGTTTGGCATGAAGGAAAGAAAAGTTGTCCAAAACAGCTTCCAATCGAAGATTCATGTGATTGGAAACATCAGGAAAGTGTAAGGTACTGTTTTCTATCAGTTGGCAAGCTGCGCACACAATCCCAGTGTTGTACAGCTTCCTTCTTCACCTTTCCGATGCTGCCGCTCTCTCCGGCTCCCGGAGCCGAAGAAGCGGCTTCTTCGCGCAAAGACGATTGTACCGCTCACAGTGCTCTCTTAGCGCCGCTTCTGCCGAAAGAAGCCCGGGAGCGGCTCTTAGCTCCGGAGAGCATCGTACCTTCGTCTTTAGCGTCTTTTGTGGTCTACATCCTAGCAGAAAGCTTTTCCACTCTGTCTGGCAAGGAAAACCTGCGGGAGCACAGAAAACATCTCCCATCGTCTTCTGGACGTTGCACGGAGGTCTGCCAAGTGTTTGGCATGAAGGAAAGAAAAGTTGTCCAAAACAGCTTCCAATCGAAGATTCATGTGATTGGAAACGTCAGGAAAGTGTAAGGTACTGTTTTCTATCAGTTGGCAAGCTGCGCACACAATCCCAGTGTTGTACAGCTTCCTTCTTCACCTTTCCGATGCTGCCGCTCTCTCCGGCTCCCGGAGCCGAAGAAGCGGCTTCTTCGCGCAAAGACGATTGTACCGCTCACAGTGCTCTCTTAGCGCCGCTTCTGCCGAAAGAAGCCCGGCAGCAGCTCTTAGCTCCGGAGAGCATCGTACCTTCGTCTTTAGCGTCTTTTGTGGTCTACATCCTAGCAGAAAGCTTTTCCACTCTGTCTGGCAAGGAAAACCTGCGGGAGCACAGAAAACATCTCCCATCGTCTTCTGGACGTTGCACGGAGGTCTGCCAAGTGTTTGGCATGAAGGAAAGAAAAGTTGTCCAAAACAGCTTCCAATCGAAGATTCATGTGATTGGAAACGTCAGGAAAGTGTAAGGTACTCTTTTCTATCAGTTGGCAAGCTGCGCACACAATCCCAGTGTTGTACAGCTTCCTTCTTCACCTTTGCGATGCTGCCGCTCTCTCCGGCTCCTGGAGCCATAGAAGCAGCTTCTTCGCGCAAAGACGATTGTACCGCTCACAGTGCTCTCTTAGCGCCGCTTCTGCCGAAAGAAGCCCGGGAGCGGCTCTTAGCTTCGGAGAGCATCGTACCTTCCAATTCAATTTTTTCAGCTCCACAAACCAAATGTTATACTTGCAGCAGTAGGGCGGGACGTTGAATTGGACTTTCTCCTTTTAGAGAGAAGCTAATGAAAAAGTTTCACCGGAATCAGAGCAGGCTGTAAAACAAGAAAAGTGTCATGGAAATAAGCCAGCCTTATCCTCTTAGCCTTGCTTGTTGTGATCGGCCAATAAAGAAATGTGTCAACTTGGTGTTCCTGGGTATCATATCAGTAACAGGTACTTCAGCTGCTGTTCTTCTCTCCTGAAGTTAAGAACAGAATCCAAGGAATTGTGATTCCATGGTCTCAATTCACTCAATATGGTGCCGAAAAGGGAGTGGAAGGGGCACGGGTCAATTAACTTGAATGGCCTATGTAAATCAGCGGCCACTGTTTTTCTGAAGGCTTCAACAGGTTAGTTGCCTATGTTCTTCTTGGAATTGTTTTAATCTTTGGTCATGTTTTTCTTGGGATTCTTTTACCCTTTTCCCATTAGTGCAGCCTTTGCTCTCAAGGCTTTGCTGACATTTCCAGTATCTCGGTAGCCTGGAAAAGTGTTGTCTTGATTGATCACATCATTATTCCCTTCCAAGGGTTGTTTTCCTCAAGTCTCAGTTTGGCTGGTTTTCTGCTAGTTGATTGTCAGAGGGCAGCAGGTGTTTTGTAAGAGCAAGTACACAATGCCATAGCTTGCTTTTCTTTGGATTTGGCCTGTCTAGAAAATGGAATGACTGAACATCTCTGGGAGGCTTTTCTCTCCCCATTAGGTTTCACTGGAAGGAGGGCAGATGCAAATCGTCTACCTAAAGTCTTGGCACGGAAGAAAGTAGTGGTTTGCTGCTGCATAGAGCTAGAAGCTTACAAAAGGAAGGCCTTGGGCTGAGGCCCATTACTTTGGCTAAGTAGAAAAGGACTGTGGCAAGGTGAGGCAGCTGACTTCGAGGTAGATCAACAAGTTCTAGAAGCGTCGTGTGTTCACAGCGTGGTGCATGGTGGTTGGCTGAATTGTGTTTGTTATGGCTTAAAGCTATGGAAATGAGAAAGGCCTGAGTGTTTCAAAAGCCTGGTTTTTGCAAGAAAGCAGCTCTCCTTTGCATCTGCCTGGGGACTCTGCATCACCACGGACCCTCACTGCCACTTTGCCAAGGAGATGATCAGTAGGAATGTTGCAGAGCTGCTGTGTGCATCTGAATGGAATGGCAGAGAACGAAGCGCTGGACGTTTCTGGCTTTAGTACAATGCTGCTGCATTGGTGCCAGTTTAGTTGGTTTTTCCATCAGTGGCCTTTCTGTCTAGAAGTACACTGCCCAGAGTATTGGATGCCTTTTCCTTCCTGTTGTTTTCATACCTTCCTTCAGTTGAAAGGATGATACAACCTTGACATTTTGAAGATCCCTGTTAGGAAGCACTCTGCCAGAGGAGTCATCGCTCCCTTTTCTTCTGCCTCCTTTGTCATTTTCAGAGACTCATTTCAAATTTCTGCTCATGTCAAGAAGAATACTGAGACTACTTAGCAGGGCTGACGCTCTCAGCTGCTTTCCTCTTTCCTACTGCTTCATACTGGATGTGACTTCAAGGCCTCGTTTTGTCATCTGCATTTTGCCGTCATCCAAAGCTAAATATTCCAGGCCTGTGAACACAAAAAGAACTCTTAGTCTTTTGCAAGAACTACCCCTAGGAGGATTTGTGTTCACTTTGATCTCTTCAGTGTTTCAGAAAAAAGGAGATTGTACTCTCTTCTTGTGTACTCTCTTCTTGTGCTCTCATTTCCCTCTCTCTGCCTTGCATGCCCCAGTTAATCTACTGGTGTGACTCATTTGGCATCATCTCACGGTGCAAATTCTGCATAGTTTCAAGTCCTTACAAATGCCAGTTGCCAAGGAGCCTATCTAAGCATTCAAGGGGCAAAGAATTGTAGGGCTGGCAAGTTCAGGTGCTGAAACTGTAAGTCATGCCATATCAAAGTGACAGAGCAAATCAATTGATCTAGGACTTTCAGCTGGACACCTCTGAGAATAGCTGCTTGTCAGCAATGACACAGCCATCTTCCTAGCTGGATTCCAGAGAGAGGAAAGGGACACCTTCAATGGTTAATATGTTTGGCATGAGAAAACAGCAAGAAATGTACCGCAAAATACTTGAGTCAGATCAAGTGCGTTTCTCTAGTGAGAATTTTGCACTTGTTCTTTCTTGTCTGTGCCTTTACTTTTCACAGAAGACAGGGGATCATTTCATTAGTACTGTTCTTTTGTTTTCTTTTGTTGGCCTCCCTCTTTCCACCTGCAATTAACAAATTTGCCTTTCTTTACTGGCTTCTCTTTCTTTACTTCTACAAGTTGACATGAGGTCATCCAACCTTATCATCAATGTTCTCAGACAGTGGAGAGAAGTAGAAGGTACAGCTAAATGGATAAAAGAAACCCACAAAAACAGACAGGTTTTTACAGTCTTCTGTGAGAACATTAGGACACAAGATGTCTTTGAACTGAGTCATGCTCTATTGACTTAACTTTTAGTCCACTGGTTACTATTATTACACGTGTTTGGCCTTTAGTACAGAGCCTTGGAACTAATCCAGGCCAATACTTGGCTAATTTTGTTTTATTTCTAGTGAGGACTTTGTTTCTTAAGGAATAGTCCAGAGAAAGAGCGTCCACGGTACAGTTACAGGTCATAAATTCTGGTACAGTTTGTGCTGGTAATAGGTCTAGGAAAGAAAGGTTTGACATCTTTTTTGACTTTCAAATGGAACCATGATTTGAAAAACCTAAGAGTTGCAGCTCCCCCCCCCACCCCACACCCCAAGTACTTCTCTTTGCAATATTACTCAGGGATTACACATCAAAGCCCACCCTGTAAAATACGTTGCAGATACTTTGCAAGAAGTGCAGCTTAGCAGCTAGAGATGATAACGTGGCTTAAATAACATGGTCTAAATATGTCTGTCTACGCAGACATACTCAACAAAGGTTACGATGGCTTAGCTCCTGTGCTCAAGGGAAGGTGCATTTTAGAACTTCCCAAGAAGGTGAATTCAACCTCCTTCATTGCTCTCTGCTGGAGTCCCAAGAGAATTTCAGTCTGCTTTTTGTCATTTACAGCTGTCACCACTGCTTAGCTCTTGAACATGAGACTCCCTCATGACTGATGAAAGTTGTCTAGTTAAGAGTGGCTGAAAGACATGGTCTTGCTCTAGAAGGAGATGAGAAGGTTTCTGCAGTCTTTGTCATCTCTACTGCTTGTGATTTCTAGACAAAACCAGTGGGAAGTTTTCTGAAGGCAGTCCAGAAGCTGGCAATATGGACAGCTTACAGCCCAACACTTGCTGCAGTGCAACCATGGTGACACCAGAAAGGACTTCAAAAATTTAAAAGGGCAAACAAAGCAGTTGGAAGGAAAAGAACATGAACCATTATTCCATTTTTCTCATCTATCTTTCTTTAAATCATCATTTTCGTGCAGTTTGGCGGCTTGCGTTGGTATCCCACCAAAGGAATCTGAGACAGAGTAAGCTTTTGAATGGAGTAGAAGTGAGAAACGCAGGCCAAGTTGCCTTTTTTGCCATCAAATACCAGTTAGGCTTGAACTACCCTCTGCTTAAGGTGCTTAGCTTACACTAAGAATTGATGAGCACATTTTGATGGGAGCAAATTTTACTGTCATGATGACTGAGTAAATTTTGCTGTCCCTCAGAATTTTACTGTCGTCTGAATAGCAATGTTTGTGTCCAAATAGTATTTTGTCTCCTGTATCTGCAGCAGGTAAGCCTTTTGCTGTCAGCAGTGTTGCTTAAGCTTTCATGTCATATCCCTCTTCACATCCATCTTCTGCTTAAGGCTTATTAATCTACTTTAGAATTGGCAGGTGGAATAAGACTACTTTTCCTTTTTGAAAGCTCATGTCATTTGACCTACTTACAGCAAATAATTCATTAATTGCAAGTCCCCAGCTAGCATCTTTTCGGCATATTCTAACCTTCTAAAGAAGTAACAAAAGCACTCTCCAATACTTGACTTTCATATCACAGTGGGAACGCTGGTCCTGTTTGCAAGAAACAATCATGGGTATGGTAAAACAAAAGGAGGGCTTAGAGTTTTCTCTGTTAACCTATAGTGAGCTTGGATTTTGCAATATGCATGAAGTTAATTAACACTGTTATATAAAGTGGCTGATTTAATCAGTAAATTGGAGTCAATGCTGATAAACGACAAGGTGGGTTGGCTTCCCTTCGCTTTCAACACAGTGCCAATTCGGGCTGGTTTGATAGGACTAAGTGGCTGCTGCAATCTGCCATCCAGAAGCGGGGCAGGTGAGTTTTGTTTGCAAGGGAAAAGGGCCATGGTTTGTGTTTGGGGGCCTGTGACTGAGAGTGCCGGCTGACTCCTGAAATTCTTTGATATGCAGGATGATTCCCAGACGCAAGGTGGAAATGCTGCCAAGTCGGGCTGGATTGAAATTACCCAGGGACTCCTGCAATCTGCCATCGAGAAGCAGGGCAGGTGAGTGTTGTTTGCCAGGGAAAAGGGCCGTGGATTGTGTTTGGGGGCCTGTGGCTGGGAGAGGCCGGCTGGCTCCTGAAAATCCACGATCCGCAGGATGTTTCTCAGACCCAAGGTAGCAACATTGCCAAGTCGGGCTGGTTTGATAGTACCAAGTTGCTCCTGCAATCTGCCATGATCACATGAAGAAATACTTTCTGGCGTCCGTACTGGGCTTTTCCCTTAGGAAGAACCCTAATACCCGGCTGATTTACCTTCCTAGGGTTACTGTTAGGCTTAGGCCTAGGACTTTTAAAACCAGGAAGCCCTGGGCTCCAGGCACACTGCAGCTGCGAAAGGCATCCCAAGGGGAGCGCAAAAGTGACGCAACTTGGCTGCCACCACTGATATTTCCATGAGACCATCCCGAACCATAGGCTGATTTTCCTTCCTAGGGTTAAGGTTTGAGTTACGCCTAGGGTAAGGGCTCTATTAACCAGAAAGCCCTGAGTTCCAAGAACACAGCAGCTGCGAAGGACTAGCCAAGAAGAGCGCAAAAGTACCACAACATGCCTGCCTCCACAGTTTTTTCCTTGGGGACATGCCTAATTCCTGGCTGATTTGCCTTTCTCGTCTTAGGGTTGGGGTTCGGCCTAGGGCTAGGATTTTTAAAATCAGGAAGCCGTGAGTTCCAGGCACACTGGAGCTGTGAAAGGCATCCAAAAGGGAGTGCAAAAGTGCCACAACATGGCTGCTTTCACGGCTTTTTCCTTGGCAAGAAGCCTAACACCAGGCTGATTTACCTTCCCAGGGTTACTGTTAGGCTTAGGCCTAGGGCTAGGATTTTTGAAACTAGGAAGCCCTGGGCTCCAGGCACACTGCAGCTGTTCAAGGCATCCCAAGGGGAGTACAAAAGTGCAACAACATGGCAGCTTTCACAGCTTTTTCCTTGGCACCATCCCTATACCTAGGCTGATTTATCTGCCTAGGGTTAGGGTTAGGGTTCAGCCTAGGGCTTGGATTTCTTTAACCAGGAAGCCCTGAGTTCCAGGCTTACTTCATCTGCCAAAGGCATCCCAAAGGGAGTGCAGAAGTGCCACAACATGGCTGCTTTCACGGCTTTTCCCTTAGGAAGAACCCTAATACGCGGCTGATTTACCTTCCTAGGGTTACTGTTAGGCTTAGGCCTAGGACTTTTAAAACCAGGAAGCCCTGGGCTCCAGGCACACTGCAGCTGCCAAAGGCATCCCAAGGGGAGCGCAAAAGTGACGCAACTTGGCTGCCACCACTGATATTTCCATGAGACCATCCCGAACCATAGGTTGATTTTCCTTCCTAGGGTTAAGGTTTGAGTTACGCCTAGGGTAAGGGTCTATTAACCAGAAAGCCCTGAGTTCCAAGAACACAGCAGCTGCGAAGGACTAGCCAAGAAGAGCGCAAAAGTAGCACAAAATGCCTGCCTCCACAGCTTTTTCCTTGGGGACATGCCTAATTCCTGGCTGATTTGCCTTTCTCGTCTTAGGGTTGGGGTTCGGCCTAGGGCTAGGATTTTTAAAATCAGGAAGCCCTGAGTTCCAGGCACACTGGAGCTGTGAAAGGCATCCAAAAGGGAGTGCAAAAGTGCCACAACATGGCTGCTTTCACGGCTTTTTCCTTGGCAAGAAGCCTAACACCAGGCTGATTTACCTTCCCAGGGTTACTGTTAGGCTTAGGCCTAGGGCTAGGATTTTTAAAACTAGGAAGACCTTAGCTCCAGGCACAGTGCAGCTGTTCAAGGCATCCCAAGGGGAGTACAAAAGTGCAACAACATGGCAGCTTTCACAGCTTTTTCCTTGGCACCATCCCTATACCTAGGCTGATTTATCTGCCTAGGGTTAGGGTTAGGCTTCAGCCTAGGGCTTGGATTTCTTTAACCAGGAAGCCCTGAGTTCCAGGCTTACTTCATCTGCCAAAGGCATCCCAAAGGGAGTGCAGAAGTGCCACAACATGGCTGCTTTCACGGCTTTTCCCTTAGGAAGAACCCTAATACGCGGCTGATTTACCTTCCTAGGGTTACTGTTAGGCTTAGGCCTAGGACTTTTAAAACCAGGAAGCCCTGGGCTCCAGGCACACTGCAGCTGCGAATGGCATCCCAAGGGGAGCGCAAAAGTGACACAACTTGGCTGCCACCACTGATATTTCCATGAGACCATCCCGAACCATAGGTTGATTTTCCTTCCTAGGGTTAAGGTTTGAGTTACACCTAGGGTAAGGGCTCTATTAACCAGAAAGCCCTGAGTTCCAAGAACACAGCAGCTGCGAAGGACTAGCCAAGAAGAGTGCAAAAGTACCACAACATGCCTGCCTCCACAGCTTTTTCCTTGGGGACATGCCTAATTCCTGGCTGATTTGCCTTTCTCGTCTTAGTGTTGGGGTTCGGCCTAGGGCTAGGATTTTTAAAATCAGGAAGCCCTGAGTTCCAGGCACACTGGAGCTGTGAAAGGCATCCAAAAGGGAGTGCAAAAGTGCCACAACATGGCTGCTTTCACGGCTTTTTCCTTGGCAAGAAGCCTAACACCAGGCTGATTTACCTTCCCAGGGTTACTGTTAGGCTTAGGCCTAGGGCTAGGATTTTTGAAACTAGGAAGCCCTTAGCTCCAGGCACACTGCAGCTGTTCAAGGCATCCCAAGGGGAGTACAAAAGTGCAACAACATGGCAGCTTTCACAGCTTTTTCCTTGGCACCATCCCTATACCTAGGCTGATTTATCTGCCTAGGGTTAGGGTTAGGCTTCAGCCTAGGGCTTGGATTTCTTTAACCAGGAAGCCCTGAGTTCCAGGCTTACTTCATCTGCCAAAGGCATCCCAAAGGGAGTGCAGAAGTGCCACAACATGGCTGCTTTCACGGCTTTTCCCTTAGGAAGAACCCTAATACCCGGCTGATTTACCTTCCTAGGGTTACTGTTAGGCTTAGGCCTAGGACTTTTAAAACCAGGAAGCCCTGGGCTCCAGGCACACTGCAGCTGCGAAAGGCATCCCAAGGGGAGCGCAAAAGTGACGCAACTTGGCTGCCACCACTGATATTTCCATGAGACCATCCCGAACCATAGGTTGATTTTCCTTCCTAGGGTTAAGGTTTGAGTTACGCCTAGGGTAAGGGCTCTATTAACCAGAAAGCCCTGAGTTCCAAGAACACAGCAGCTGCGAAGGACTAGCCAAGAAGAGCGCAAAAGTAGCACAACATGCCTGCCTCCACAGCTTTTTCCTTGGGGACATGCCTAATTCCTGGCTGATTTGCCTTTCTCGTCTTAGGGTTGGGGTTCGGCCTAGGGCTAGGATTTTTAAAATCAGGAAGCCCTGAGTTCCAGGCACAGTGGAGCTGTGAAAGGCATCCAAAAGGGAGTGCAAAAGTGCCACAACATGGCTGCTTTCACGGCTTTTTCCTTGGCAAGAAGCCTAACACCAGGCTGATTTACCTTCCCAGGGTTACTGTTAGGCTTAGGCCTAGGGCTAGGATTTTTAAAACTAGGAAGCCCTTAGCTCCAGGCACACTGCAGCTGTTCAAGGCATCCCAAGGGGAGTACAAAAGTGCAACAACATGGCAGCTTTCACAGCTTTTTCCTTGGCACCATCCCTATACCTAGGCTGATTTATCTGCCTAGGGTTAGGGTTAGGCTTCAGCCTAGGGCTTGGATTTCTTTAACCAGGAAGCCCTGAGTTCCAGGCTTACTTCATCTGCCAAAGGCATCCCAAAGGGAGTGCAGAAGTGCCACAACATGGCTGCTTTCACGGCTTTTCCCTTAGGAAGAACCCTAATACGCGGCTGATTTACCTTCCTAGGGTTACTGTTAGGCTTAGGCCTAGGACTTTTAAAACCAGGAAGCCCTGGGCTCCAGGCACACTGCAGCTGCCAAAGGCATCCCAAGGGGAGCGCAAAAGTGACGCAACTTGGCTGCCACCACTGATATTTCCATGAGACCATCCCGAACCATAGGTTGATTTTCCTTCCTAGGGTTAAGGTTTGAGTTACGCCTAGGGTAAGGGTCTATTAACCAGAAAGCCCTGAGTTCCAAGAACACAGCAGCTGCGAAGGACTAGCCAAGAAGAGTGCAAAAGTACCACAACATGCCTGCCTCCACAGCTTTTTCCTTGGGGACATGCCTAATTCCTGGCTGATTTGCCTTTCTCGTCTTAGGGTTGGGGTTCGGCCTAGGGCTAGGATTTTTAAAATCAGGAAGCCCTGAGTTCCAGGCACACTGGAGCTGTGAAAGGCATCCAAAAGGGAGTGCAAAAGTGCCACAAAATGGCTGCTTTCACGGCTTTTTCCTTGGCAAGAAGCCTAACACCAGGCTGATTTCCCTTCCCAGGGTTACTGTTAGGCTTAGGCCTAGGGCTAGGATTTTTGAAACTAGGAAGCCCTTAGCTCCAGGCACACTGCAGCTGTTCAAGGCATCCCAAGGGGAGTACAAAAGTGCTACAACATGGCAGCTTTCACAGCTTTTTCCTTGGCACCATCCCTATACCTAGGCTGATTTATCTGCCTAGGGTTAGGGTTAGGCTTCAGCCTAGGACTTGGATTTCTTTAACCAGGAAGCCCTGAGTTCCAGGCTTACTTCATCTGCCAAAGGCATCCCAAAGGGAGTGCAGAAGTGCCACAACATGGCTGCTTTCACGGCTTTTCCCTTAGGAAGAACCCTAATACCCGGCTGATTTACCTTCCTAGGGTTACTGTTAGGCTTAGGCCTAGGACTTTTAAAACCAGGAAGCCCTGGGCTCCAGGCACACTGCAGCTGCGAAAGGCATCCCAAGGGGAGCGCAAAAGTGACGCAACTTGGCTGCCACCACTGATATTTCCATGAGACCATCCCGAACCATAGGTTGATTTTCCTTCCTAGGGTTAAGGTTTGAGTTACGCCTAGGGTAAGGGTCTATTAACCAGAAAGCCCTGAGTTCCAAGAACACAGCAGCTGCGAAGGACTAGCCAAGAAGAGCGCAAAAGTACCACAACATGCCTGCCTCCACAGCTTTTTCCTTGGGGACATGCCTAATTCCTGGCTGATTTGCCTTTCTCGTCTTAGGGTTGGGGTTCGGCCTAGGGCTAGGATTTTTAAAATCAGGAAGCCCTGAGTTCCAGGCACACTGGAGCTGTGAAAGGCATCCAAAAGGGAGTGCAAAAGTGCCACAACATGGCTGCTTTCACGGCTTTTTCCTTGGCAAGAAGCCTAACACCAGGCTGATTTACCTTCCCAGGGTTACTGTTAGGCTTAGGCCTAGGGCTAGATTTTTGAAACTAGGAAGCCCTTAGCTCCAGGCACACTGCAGCTGTTCAAGGCATCCCAAGGGGAGTACAAAAGTGCAACAACATGGCAGCTTTCACAGCTTTTTCCTTGGCACCATCCCTATACCTAGGCTGATTTATCTGCCTAGGGTTAGGGTTAGGCTTCAGCCTAGGGCTTGGATTTCTTTAACCAGGAAGCCCTGAGTTCCAGGCTTACTTCATCTGCCAAAGGCATCCCAAAGGGAGTGCAGAAGTGCCACAACATGGCTGCTTTCACGGCTTTTCCCTTAGGAAGAACCCTAATACCCGGCTGATTTACCTTCCTAGGGTTACTGTTAGGCTTAGGCCTAGGACTTTTAAAACCAGGAAGCCCTGGGCTCCAGGCACACTGCAGCTGCCAAAGGCATCCCAAGGGGAGCGCAAAAGTGACGCAACTTGGCTGCCACCACTGATATTTCCATGAGACCATCCCGAACCATAGGTTAATTTTCCTTCCTAGGGTTAAGGTTTGAGTTACGCCTAGGGTAAGGGCTCTATTAACCAGAAAGCCCTGAGTTCCAAGAACACAGCAGCTGCGAAGGACTAGCCAAGAAGAGTGCAAAAGTACCACAACATGCCTGCCTCCACAGCTTTTTCCTTGGGGACATGCCTAATTCCTGGCTGATTTGCCTTTCTTGTCTTAGGGTTGGGGTTCGGCCTAGGGCTAGGATTTTTAAAATCAGGAAGCCCTGAGTTCCAGGCACACTGGAGCTGTGAAAGGCATCCAAAAGGGAGTGCAAAAGTGCCACAACATGGCTGCTTTCACGGCTTTTTCCTTGGCAAGAAGCCTAACACCAGGCTGATTTACCTTCCCAGGGTTACTGTTAGGCTTAGGCCTAGGGCTAGGATTTTTGAAACTAGGAAGCCCTTAGCTCCAGGCACACTGCAGCTGTTTTCAGCCATCCCAAGGGGAGTACAAAAGTGCAACAACATGGCAGCTTTCACAGCTTTTTCCTTGGCACCATCCCTATACCTAGGCTGATTTATCTGCCTAGGGTTAGGGTTAGGCTTCAGCCTAGGGCTTGGATTTCTTTAACCAGGAAGCCCTGAGTTCCAGGCTTACTTCATCTGCCAAAGGCATCCCAAAGGGAGTGCAGAAGTGCCACAACATGGCTGCTTTCACGGCTTTTCCCTTAGGAAGAACCCTAATACCCGGCTGATTTACCTTCCTAGGGTTACTGTTAGGCTTAGGCCTAGGACTTTTAAAACCAGGAAGCCCTGGGCTCCAGGCACACTGCAGCTGCGAAAGGCATCCCAAGGGGAGCGCAAAAGTGACGCAACTTGGCTGCCACCACTGATATTTCCATGAGACCATCCCGAACCATAGGTTGATTTTCCTTCCTAGGGTTAAGGTTTGAGTTACGCCTAGGGTAAGGGCTCTATTAACCAGAAAGCCCTGAGTTCCAAGAACACAGCAGCTGCGAAGGACTAGCCAAGAAGAGCGCAAAAGTACCACAACATGCCTGCCTCCACAGCTTTTTCCTTGGGGACACGCGTAATTCCTGGCTGATTTGCCTTTCTCGTCTTAGGGTTGGGGTTCGGCCTAGGGCTAGGATTTTTAAAATCAGGAAGCCGTGAGTTCCAGGCACACTGGAGCTGTGAAAGGCATCCAAAAGGGAGTGCAAAAGTGCCACAACATGGCTGCTTTCACGGCTTTTTCCTTGGCAAGAAGCCTAACACCAGGCTGATTTACCTTCCCAGGGTTACTGTTAGGCTTAGGCCTAGGGCTAGGATTTTTAAAACTAGGAAGCCCTTAGCTCCAGGCACACTGCAGCTATTCAAGGCATCCCAAGGGGAGTACAAAAGTGCAACAACATGGCAGCTTTCACAGCTTTTTCCTTGGCACCATCCCTATACCTAGGCTGATTTATCTGCCTAGGGTTAGGGTTAGGCTTCAGCCTAGGGCTTGGATTTCTTTAACCAGGAAGCCCTGAGTTCCAGGCTTACTTCATCTGCCAAAGGCATCCCAAAGGGAGTGCAGAAGTGCCACAACATGGCTGCTTTCACGGCTTTTCCCTTAGGAAGAACCCTAATACGCGGCTGATTTACCTTCCTAGGGTTACTGTTAGGCTTAGGCCTAGGACTTTTAAAACCAGGAAGCCCTGGGCTCCAGGCACACTGCAGCTGCGAAAGGCATCCCAAGGGGAGCGCAAAAGTGACGCAACTTGGCTGCCACCACTGATATTTCCATGAGACCATCCCGAACCATAGGCTGATTTTCCTTCCTAGGGTTAAGGTTTGAGTTACGCCTAGGGTAAGGGTCTATTAACCAGAAAGCCCTGAGTTCCAAGAACACAGCAGCTGCGAAGGACTAGCCAAGAAGAGCGCAAAAGTACCACAACATGCCTGCCTCCACAGCTTTTTCCTTGGGGACATGCCTAATTCCTGGCTGATTTGCCTTTCTCGTCTTAGGGTTGGGGTTCGGCCTAGGGCTAGGATTTTTAAAATCAGGAAGCCCTGAGTTCCAGGCACACTGGAGCTGTGAAAGGCATCCAAAAGGGAGTGCAAAAGTGCCACAACATGGCTGCTTTCACGGCTTTTTCCTTGGCAAGAAGCCTAACACCAGGCTGATTTACCTTCCCAGGGTTACTGTTAGGCTTAGGCCTAGGGCTAGGATTTTTGAAACTAGGAAGCCCTTAGCTCCAGGCACACTGCAGCTGTTCAAGGCATCCCAAGGGGAGTACAAAAGTGCAACAACATGGCAGCTTTCACAGCTTTTTCCTTGGCACCATCCCTATACCTAGGCTGATTTATCTGCCTAGGGTTAGGGTTAGGGTTCAGCCTAGGGCTTGGATTTCTTTAACCAGGAAGCCCTGAGTTCCAGGCTTACTTCATCTGCCAAAGGCATCCCAAAGGGAGTGCAGAAGTGCCACAACATGGCTGCTTTCACGGCTTTTCCCTTAGGAAGAACCCTAATACCCGGCTGATTTACCTTCCTAGGGTTACTGTTAGGCTTAGGCCTAGGACTTTTAAAACCAGGAAGCCCTGGGCTCCAGGCACACTGCAGCTGCCAAAGGCATCCCAAGGGGAGCGCAAAAGTGACGCAACTTGGCTGCCACCACTGATATTTCCATGAGACCATCCCGAACCATAGGCTGATTTTCCTTCCTAGGGTTAAGGTTTGAGTTACGCCTAGGGTAAGGGCTCTATTAACCAGAAAGCCCTGAGTTCCAAGAACACAGCAGCTGCGAAGGACTAGCCAAGAAGAGCGCAAAAGTACCACAACATACCTGCCTCCACAGCTTTTTCCTTGGGGACATGCCTAATTCCTGGCTGATTTGCCTTTCTCGTCTTAGGGTTGGGGTTCGGCCTAGGGCTAGGATTTTTAAAATCAGGAAGCCCTGAGTTCCAGGCACACTGGAGCTGTGAAAGGCATCCAAAAGGGAGTGCAAAAGTGCCACAACATGGCTGCTTTCACGGCTTTTTCCTTGGCAAGAAGCCTAACACCAGGCTGATTTACCTTCCCAGGGTTACTGTTAGGCTTAGGCCTAGGGCTAAGATTTTTGAAACTAGGAAGCCCTTAGCTCCAGGCACACTGCAGCTGTTCAAGGCATCCCAAGGGGAGTACAAAAGTGCTACAGCATGGCAGCTTTCACAGCTTTTTCCTTGGCACCATCCCTATACCTAGGCTGATTTATCTGCCTAGGGTTAGGGTTAGGGTTCAGCCTAGGGCTTGGATTTCTTTAACCAGGAAGCCCTGAGTTCCAGGCTTACTTCATCTGCCAAAGGCATCCCAAAGGGAGTGCAGAAGTGCCACAACATGGCTGCTTTCACGGCTTTTCCCTTAGGAAGAACCCTAATACGCGGCTGATTTACCTTCCTAGGGTTACTGTTAGGCTTAGGCCTAGGACTTTTAAAACCAGGAAGCCCTGGGCTCCAGGCACACTGCAGCTGCGAAAGGCATCCCAAGGGGAGCGCAAAAGTGACGCAACTTGGCTGCCACCACTGATATTTCCATGAGACCATCCCGAACCATAGGCTGATTTTCCTTCCTAGGGTTAAGGTTTGAGTTACGCCTAGGGTAAGGGCTCTATTAACCAGAAAGCCCTGAGTTCCAAGAACACAGCAGCTGCGAAGGACTAGCCAAGAAGAGCGCAAAAGTAGCACAACATGCCTGCCTCCACAGCTTTTTCCTTGGGGACATGCCTAATTCCTGGCTGATTTGCCTTTCTCGTCTTAGGGTTGGGGTTCGGCCTAGGGCTAGGATTTTTAAAATCAGGAAGCCCTGAGTTCCAGGCACACTGGAGCTGTGAAAGGCATCCAAAAGGGAGTGCAAAAGTGCCACAACATGGCTGCTTTCACGGCTTTCTCCTTGGCAAGAAGCCTAACACCAGGCTGATTTACCTTCCCAGGGTTACTGTTAGGCTTAGGCCTAGGGCTAGGATTTTTAAAACTAGGAAGCCCTTAGCTCCAGCCACACTGCAGCTGTTCAAGGCATCCCAAGGGGAGTACAAAAGTGCAACAACATGGCAGCTTTCACAGCTTTTTCCTTGGCACCATCCCTATACCTAGGCTGATTTATCTGCCTAGGGTTAGGGTTTGGCTTCAGCCTAGGGCTTGGATTTCTTTAACCAGGAAGCCCTGAGTTCCAGGCTTACTTCATCTGCCAAAGGCATCCCAAAGGGAGTGCAGAAGTGCCACAACATGGCTGCTTTCACGGCTTTTCCCTTAGGAAGAACCCTAATACGCGGCTGATTTACCTTCCTAGGGTTACTGTTAGGCTTAGGCCTAGGACTTTTAAAACCAGGAAGCCCTGGGCTCCAGGCACACTGCAGCTGCCAAAGGCATCCCAAGGGGAGCGCAAAAGTGACGCAACTTGGCTGCCACCACTGATATTTCCATGAGACCATCCCGAACCATAGGTTGATTTTCCTTCCTAGGGTTAAGGTTTGAGTTACGCCTAGGGTAAGGGTCTATTAACCAGAAAGCCCTGAGTTCCAAGAACACAGCAGCTGCGAAGGACTAGCCAAGAAGAGCGCAAAAGTACCACAACATGCCTGCCTCCACAGCTTTTTCCTTGGGGACATCCCTAATTCCTGGCTGATTTGCCTTTCTCGTCTTAGGGTTGGGGTTCGGCCTAGGGCTAGGATTTTTAAAATCAGGAAGCCCTGAGTTCCAGGCACACTGGAGCTGTGAAAGGCATCCAAAAGGGAGTGCAAAAGTGCCACAACATGGCTGCTTTCACGGCTTTTTCCTTGGCAAGAAGCCTAACACCAGGCTGATTTACCTTCCCAGGGTTACTGTTAGGCTTAGGCCTAGGGCTAGGATTTTTGAAACTAGGAAGCCCTTAGCTCCAGGCACACTGCAGCTGTTCAAGGCATCCCAAGGGGAGTACAAAAGTGCAACAACATGGCAGCTTTCACAGCTTTTTCCGTGGCACCATCCCTATACCTAGGCTGATTTATCTGCCTAGGGTTAGGGTTAGGCTTCAGCCTAGGGCTTGGATTTCTTTAACCAGGAAGCCCTGAGTTCCAGGCTTACTTCATCTGCCAAAGGCATCCCAAAGGGAGTGCAGAAGTGCCACAACATGGCTGCTTTCACGGCTTTTCCCTTAGGAAGAACCCTAATACCCGGCTGATTTACCTTCCTAGGGTTACTGTTAGGCTTAGGCCTAGGACTTTTAAAACCAGGAAGCCCTGGGCTCCAGGCACACTGCAGCTGCGAAAGGCATCCCAAGGGGAGCGCAAAAGTGACGCAACTTGGCTGCCACCACTGATATTTCCATGAGACCATCCCGAACCATAGGCTGATTTTCCTTCCTAGGGTTAAGGTTTGAGTTACGCCTAGGGTAAGGGCTCTATTAACCAGAAAGCCCTGAGTTCCAAGAACACAGCAGCTGCGAAGGACTAGCCAAGAAGAGCGCAAAAGTAGCACAACATGCCTGCCTCCACAGCTTTTTCCTTGGGGACATGCCTAATTCCTGGCTGATTTGCCTTTCTCGTCTTAGGGTTGGGGTTCGGCCTAGGGCTAGGATTTTTAAAATCAGGAAGCCCTGAGTGCCAGGCACACTGGAGCTGTGAAAGGCATCCAAAAGGGAGTGCAAAAGTGCCACAACATGGCTGCTTTCACGGCTTTTTCCTTGGCAAGAAGCCTAACACCAGGCTGATTTACCTTCCCAGGGTTACTGTTAGGCTTAGGCCTAGGGCTAGGATTTTTAAAACTAGGAAGCCCTTAGCTCCAGGCACACTGCAGCTGTTCAAGGCATCCCAAGGGGAGTACAAAAGTGCAACAACATGGCAGCTTTCACAGCTTTTTCCTTGGCACCATCCCTATACCTAGGCTGATTTATCTGCCTAGGGTTAGGGTTAGGGTTCAGCCTAGGGCTTGGATTTCTTTAACCAGGAAGCCCTGAGTTCCAGGCTTACTTCATCTGCCAAAGGCATCCCAAAGGGAGTGCAGAAGTGCCACAACATGGCTGCTTTCACGGCTTTTCCCTTAGGAAGAACCCTAATACGCGGCTGATTTACCTTCCTAGGGTTACTGTTAGGCTTAGGCCTAGGACTTTTAAAACCAGGAAGCCCTGGGCTCCAGGCACACTGCAGCTGCGAAAGGCATCCCAAGGGGAGCGCAAAAGTGACGCAACTTGGCTGCCACCACTGATATTTCCATGAGACCATCCCGAACCATAGGCTGATTTTCCTTCCTAGGGTTAAGGTTTGAGTTACGCCTAGGGTAAGGGCTCTATTAACCAGAAAGCCCTGAGTTCCAAGAACACAGCAGCTGCGAAGGACTAGCCAAGAAGAGCGCAAAAGTAGCACAACATGCCTGCCTCCACAGCTTTTTCCTTGGGGACATGCCTAATTCCTGGCTGATTTGCCTTTCTCGTCTTAGGGTTGGGGTTCGGCCTAGGGCTAGGATTTTTAAAATCAGGAAGCCCTGAGTTCCAGGCACACTGGAGCTGTGAAAGGCATCCAAAAGGGAGTGCAAAAGTGCCACAACATGGCTGCTTTCACGGCTTTTTCCTTGGCAAGAAGCCTAACACCAGGCTGATTTACCTTCCCAGGGTTACTGTTAGGCTTAGGCCTAGGGCTAGGATTTTTGAAACTAGGAAGCCCTTAGCTCCAGGCACACTGCAGCTGTTCAAGGCATCCCAAGGGGAGTACAAAAGTGCAACAACATGGCAGCTTTCACAGCTTTTTCCTTGGCACCATCCCTATACCTAGGCTGATTTATCTGCCTAGGGTTAGGGTTAGGCTTCAGCCTAGGGCTTGGATTTCTTTAACCAGGAAGCCCTGAGTTCCAGGCTTACTTCATCTGCCAAAGGCATCCCAAAGGGAGTGCAGAAGTGCCACAACATGGCTGCTTTCACGGCTTTTCCCTTAGGAAGAACCCAAATACCCGGCTGATTTACATTCCTAGGGTTACTGTTAGGCTTAGGCCTAGGACTTTTAAAACCAGGAAGCCCTGGGCTCCAGGCACACTGCAGCTGCGAAAGGCATCCCAAGGGGAGCGCAAAAGTGACGCAACTTGGCTGCCACCACTGATATTTCCATGAGACCATCCCGAACCATAGGCTGATTTTCCTTCCTAGGGTTAAGGTTTGAGTTACGCCTAGGGTAAGGGTCTATTAACCAGAAAGCCCTGAGTTCCAAGAACACAGCAGCTGCGAAGGACTAGCCAAGAAGAGCGCAAAAGTACCACAACATGCCTGCCTCCACAGCTTTTTCCTTGGGGACATGCCTAATTCCTGGCTGATTTGCCTTTCTCCTCTTAGGGTTGGGGTTCGGCCTAGGGCTAGGATTTTTAAAATCAGGAAGCCCTGAGTTCCAGGCACACTGGAGCTGTGAAAGGCATCCAAAAGGGAGTGCAAAAGTGCCACAACATGGCTGCTTTCACGGCTTTTTCCTTGGCAAGAAGCCTAACACCAGGCTGATTTACCTTCCCAGGGTTACTGTTAGGCTTAGGCCTAGGGCTAGGATTTTTAAAACTAGGAAGCCCTTAGCTCCAGGCACACTGCAGCTGTTCAAGGCATCCCAAGGGGAGTACAAAAGTGCAACAACATGGCAGCTTTCACAGCTTTTTCCTTGGCACCATCCCTATACCTAGGCTGATTTATCTGCCTAGGGTTAGGGTTTGGCTTCAGCCTAGGGCTTGGATTTCTTTAACCAGGAAGCCCTGAGTTCCAGGCTTACTTCATCTGCCAAAGGCATCCCAAAGGGAGTGCAGAAGTGCCACAACATGGCTGCTTTCACGGCTTTTCCCTTAGGAAGAACCCTAATACGCGGCTGATTTACCTTCCTAGGGTTACTGTTAGGCTTAGGCCTAGGACTTTTAAAACCAGGAAGCCCTGGGCTCCAGGCACACTGCAGCTGCGAAAGGCATCCCAAGGGGAGCGCAAAAGTGACGCAACTTGGCTGCCACCACTGATATTTCCATGAGACCATCCCGAACCATAGGTTGATTTTCCTTCCTAGGGTTAAGGTTTGAGTTACGCCTAGGGTAAGGGTCTATTAACCAGAAAGCCCTGAGTTCCAAGAACACAGCAGCTGCGAAGGACTAGCCAAGAAGAGCGCAAAAGTACCACAACATGCCTGCCTCCACAGCTTTTTCCTTGGGGACATGCCTAATTCCTGGCTGATTTGCCTTTCTCGTCTTAGGGTTGGGGTTCGGCCTAGGGCTAGGATTTTTAAAATCAGGAAGCCCTGAGTTCCAGGCACACTGGAGCTGTGAAAGGCATCCAAAAGGGAGTGCAAAAGTGCCACAACATGGCTGCTTTTCACGGCTTTTTCCTTGGCAAGAAGCCTAACACCAGGCTGATTTACCTTCCCAGGGTTACTGTTAGGCTTAGGCCTAGGGCTAGGATTTTTAAAACTAGGAAGCCCTTAGCTCCAGGCACACTGCAGCTGTTCAAGGCATCCCAAGGGGAGTACAAAAGTGCAACAACATGGCAGCTTTCACAGCTTTTTCCTTGGCACCATCCCTATACCTAGGCTGATTTATCTGCCTAGGGTTAGGGTTAGGCTTCAGCCTAGGGCTTGGATTTCTTTAACCAGGAAGCCCTGAGTTCCAGGCTTACTTCATCTGCCAAAGGCATCCCAAAGGGAGTGCAGAAGTGCCACAACATGGCTGCTTTCACGGCTTTTCCCTTAGGAAGAACCCTAATACGCGGCTGATTTACCTTCCTAGGGTTACTGTTAGGCTTAGGCCTAGGACTTTTAAAACCAGGAAGCCCTGGGCTCCAGGCACACTGCAGCTGCGAAAGGCATCCCAAGGGGAGCGCAAAAGTGACGCAACTTGGCTGCCACCACTGATATTTCCATGAGACCATCCCGAACCATAGGCTGATTTTCCTTCCTAGGGTTAAGGTTTGAGTTACGCCTAGGGTAAGGGCTCTATTAACCAGAAAGCCCTGAGTTCCAAGAACACAGCAGCTGCGAAGGACTAGCCAAGAAGAGCGCAAAAGTACCACAACATGCCTGCCTCCACAGCTTTTTCCTTGGGGACATGCCTAATTCCTGGCTGATTTGCCTTTCTCGTCTTAGGGTTGGGGTTCGGCCTAGAGCTTGGATTTTTAAAATCAGGAAGCCCTGAGTTCCAGGCACACTGGAGCTGTGAAAGGCATCCAAAAGGGAGTGCAAAAGTGCCACAACATGGCTGCTTTCACGGCTTTTTCCTTGGCAAGAAGCCTAACACCAGGCTGATTTACCTTCCCAGGGTTACTGTTAGGCTTAGGCCTAGGGCTAGGATTTTTAAAACTAGGAAGCCCTTAGCTCCAGGCACACTGCAGCTGTTCAAGGCATCCCAAGGGGAGTACAAAAGTGCAACAACATGGCAGCTTTCACAGCTTTTTCCTTGGCACCATCCCTATACCTAGGCTGATTTATCTGCCTAGGGTTAGGGTTAGGCTTCAGCCTAGGGCTTGGATTTTTTTAACCAGGAAGCCCTGAGTTCCAAGCTTACTTCATCTGCCAAAGGCATCCCAAAGGGAGTGCAGAAGTGCCACAACATGGCTGCTTTCACGGCTTTTCCCTTAGGAAGAACCCTAATACCCGGCTGATTTACCTTCCTAGGGTTACTGTTAGGCTTAGGCCTAGGACTTTTAAAACCAGGAAGCCCTGGGCTCCAGGCACACTGCAGCTGCGAAAGGCATCCCAAGGGGAGCGCAAAAGTGACGCAACTTGGCTGCCACCACTGATATTTCCATGAGACCATCCCGAACCATAGGTTGATTTTCCTTCCTAGGGTTAAGGTTTGAGTTACGCCTAGGGTAAGGGCTCTATTAACCAGAAAGCCCTGAGTTCCAAGAACACAGCAGCTGCGAAGGACTAGCCAAGAAGAGCGCAAAAGTACCACAACATGCCTGCCTCCACAGCTTTTTCCTTGGGGACATGCCTAATTCCTGGCTGATTTGCCTTTCTCGTCTTAGGGTTGGGGTTCGGCCTAGGGCTAGGATTTTTAAAATCAGGAAGTCCTGAGTTCCAGGCACACTGGAGCTGTGAAAGGCATCCAAAAGGGAGTGCAAAAGTGCCACAACATGGCTGCTTTCACGGCTTTTTCCTTGGCAAGAAGCCTAACACCAGGCTGATTTACCTTCCCAGGGTTACTGTTAGGCTTAGGCCTAGGGCTAGGATTTTTGAAACTAGGAAGCCCTTAGCTCCAGGCACACTGCAGCTGTTCAAGGCATCCCAAGGGGAGTACAAAAGTGCAACAACATGGCAGCTTTCACAGCTTTTTCCTTGGCACCATCCCTATACCTAGGCTGATTTATCTGCCTAGGGTTAGGGTTAGGGTTCAGCCTAGGGCTTGGATTTCTTTAACCAGGAAGCCCTGAGTTCCAGGCTTACTTCATCTGCCAAAGGCATCCCAAAGGGAGTGCAGAAGTGCCACAACATGGCTGCTTTCACGGCTTTTCCCTTAGGAAGAACCCTAATACCCGGCTGATTTACCTTCCTAGGGTTACTGTTAGGCTTAGGCCTAGGACTTTTAAAACCAGGAAGCCCTGGGCTCCAGGCACACTGCAGCTGCGAAAGGCATCCCAAGGGGAGCGCAAAAGTGACGCAACTTGGCTGCCACCACTGATATTTCCATGAGACCATCCCGAACCATAGGTTGATTTTCCTTCCTAGGGTTAAGGTTTGAGTTACGCCTAGGGTAAGGGCTCTATTAACCAGAAAGCCCTGAGTTCCAAGAACACAGCAGCTGCGAAGGACTAGCCAAGAAGAGCGCAAAAGTAGCACAACATGCCTGCCTCCACAGCTTTTTCCTTGGGGACATGCCTAATTCCTGGCTGATTTGCCTTTCTCGTCTTAGTGTTGGGGTTCGGCCTAGGGCTAGGGTTTTTAAAATCAGGAAGCCCTGAGTTCCAGGCACACTGGAGCTGTGAAAGGCATCCAAAAGGGAGTGCAAAAGTGCCACAACATGGCTGCTTTCACGGCTTTTTCCTTGGCAAGAAGCCTAACACCAGGCTGATTTACCTTCCCAGGGTTACTGTTAGGCTTAGGCCTAGGGCTAGGATTTTTAAAACTAGGAAGCCCTTAGCTCCAGGCACACTGCAGCTGTTCAAGGCATCCCAAGGGGAGTACAAAAGTGCAACAACATGGCAGCTTTCACAGCTTTTTCCTTGGCACCATCCCTATACCTAGGCTGATTTATCTGCCTAGGGTTAGGGTTAGGCTTCAGCCTAGGGCTTGGATTTCTTTAACCAGGAAGCCCTGAGTTCCAGGCTTACTTCATCTGCCAAAGGCATCCCAAAGGGAGTGCAGAAGTGCCACAACATGGCTGCTTTCACGGCTTTTCCCTTAGGAAGAACCCTAATACGCGGCTGATTTACCTTCCTAGGGTTACTGTTAGGCTTAGGCCTAGGACTTTTAAAACCAGGAAGCCCTGGGCTCCAGGCACACTGCAGCTGCGAAAGGCATCCCAAGGGGAGCGCAAAAGTGACGCAACTTGGCTGCCACCACTGATATTTCCATGAGACCATCCCGAACCATAGGCTGATTTTCCTTCCTAGGGTTAAGGTTTGAGTTACGCCTAGGGTAAGGGTCTATTAACCAGAAAGCCCTGAGTTCCAAGAACACAGCAGCTGCGAAGGACTAGCCAAGAAGAGCGCAAAAGTACCACAACATGCCTGCCTCCACAGCTTTTTCCTTGGGGACATGCCTAATTCCTGGCTGATTTGCCTTTCTCGTCTTAGGGTTGGGGTTCGGCCTAGGGCTAGGATTTTTAAAATCAGGAAGCCCTGAGTTCCAGGCACACTGGAGCTGTGAAAGGCATCCAAAAGGGAGTGCAAAAGTGCCACAACATGGCTGCTTTCACGGCTTTTTCCTTGGCAAGAAGCCTAACACCAGGCTGATTTACCTTCCCAGGGTTACTGTTAGGCTTAGGCCTAGGGCTAGGATTTTTAAAACTAGGAAGCCCTTAGCTCCAGGCACACTGCAGCTGTTCAAGGCATCCCAAGGGGAGTACAAAAGTGCAACAACATGGCAGCTTTCACAGCTTTTTCCTTGGCACCATCCCTATACCTAGGCTGATTTATCTGCCTAGGGTTAGGGTTAGGCTTCAGCCTAGGGCTTGGATTTCTTTAACCAGGAAGCCCTGAGTTCCAGGCTTACTTCATCTGCCAAAGGCATCCCAAAGGGAGTGCAGAAGTGCCACAACATTGCTGCTTTCACGGCTTTTCCCTTAGGAAGAACCCTAATACCCGGCTGATTTACCTTCCTAGGGTTACTGTTAGGCTTAGGCCTAGGACTTTTAAAACCAGGAAGCTCTGGGCTCCAGGCACACTGCAGCTGCGAAAGGCATCCCAAGGGGAGCGCAAAAGTGACGCAACTTGGCTGCCACCACTGATATTTCCATGAGACCATCCCGAACCATAGGCTGATTTTCCTTCCTAGGGTTAAGGTTTGAGTTACGCCTAGGGTAAGGGTCTATTAACCAGAAAGCCCTGAGTTCCAAGAACACAGCAGCTGCGAAGGACTAGCCAAGAAGAGCGCAAAAGTACCACAACATGCCTGCCTCCACAGCTTTTTCCTTGGGGACATGCCTAATTCCTGGCTGATTTGCCTTTCTCCTCTTAGGGTTGGGGTTCGGCCTAGGGCTAGGATTTTTAAAATCAGGAAGCCCTGAGTTCCAGGCACACTGGAGCTGTGAAAGGCATCCAAAAGGGAGTGCAAAAGTGCCACAACATGGCTGCTTTCACGGCTTTTTCCTTGGCAAGAAGCCTAACACCAGGCTGATTTACCTTCCCAGGGTTACTGTTAGGCTTAGGCCTAGGGCTAGGATTTTTAAAACTAGGAAGCCCTTAGCTCCAGGCACACTGCAGCTGTTCAAGGCATCCCAAGGGGAGTACAAAAGTGCAACAACATGGCAGCTTTCACAGCTTTTTCCTTGGCACCATCCCTATACCTAGGCTGATTTATCTGCCTAGGGTTAGGGTTAGGCTTCAGCCTAGGGCTTGGATTTTTTTAACCAGGAAGCCCTGAGTTCCAAGCTTACTTCATCTGCCAAAGGCATCCCAAAGGGAGTGCAGAAGTGCCACAACATGGCTGCTTTCACGGCTTTTCCCTTAGGAAGAACCCTAATACCCGGCTGATTTACCTTCCTAGGGTTACTGTTAGGCTTAGGCCTAGGACTTTTAAAACCAGGAAGCCCTGGGCTCCAGGCACACTGCAGCTGCGAAAGGCATCCCAAGGGGAGCGCAAAAGTGACGCAACTTGGCTGCCACCACTGATATTTCCATGAGACCATCCCGAACCATAGGCTGATTTTCCTTCCTAGGGTTAAGGTTTGAGTTACGCCTAGGGTAAGGGCTCTATTAACCAGAAAGCCCTGAGTTCCAAGAACACAGCAGCTGCGAAGGACTAGCCAAGAAGAGCGCAAAAGTACCACAACATGCCTGCCTCCACAGCTTTTTCCTTGGGGACATGCCTAATTCCTGCCTGATTTGCCTTTCTCGTCTTA